>NC_057845.1:26383452-26691904 GCF_910594005.1 Cervus elaphus
TCCAACACAATTGACACATTAAGAAACAATTTAAGCAGAACAAAGTCTAGGTTCCCTAGTGCATGATTTCGTTCCTAAGAAGCACTAGGTCAGCATTGAAAGCTGCACTGAGTTGAATAAAGCCACACTGAAATAAATCAAATGCACCCACAGAAACACCTCGAACCTCTGCCAGCTCAGTTACCCCACTGTGTTATGAGCCACATCCATCCACCTCTGACATCGCTCCTTTCTGGCCAAAGTTACTTAAACCTCCTTCCACCACTTCACAATAACTCTCAAGCTGTAACCTTTCCAAAATCTACTTTTAAAAGTAAATTCTGTGTTTTCTCCAAGGTAAATCGGCCTCATTTATTGTAGTATTTTGTGAGATGGTCAATTTTATGTGTCAGCTCGGTTAGGCCACAGTAGTTGGTCAAGTGCAAGTCGGGAAGCTGCTATGAGGCATATTTTAAATGAGGGTAACATTTAAATCAGCAGACTTTTAGTGAAGCATATTACCCTCCATAATGTGGGTGGGCTTCAGCCAATAAATTGAAGGCCTAAAGGAAAACAGACTGAGGTTCCCAAATAAGAGAGGATTTGGCCTCCTCAGTCTGCCTTTGAACTTGAGCTGCCATATCAACTCTTCCCTGGTTTTCTGGACTGCCAAACTGTCCTGCAGATTTGCCGGTTTCCGTAACTGTGTAAGTCAATGCCTTAAAATCCCCCCCTCCCTGTTTGTCTCTGTCCTTCTCTCTCTTGCTCTTTTTTGAGAGAAGCTATATTCTTCTAAGATAGCTGGTGACTTTTAGAAACATATGTGTCAGATTATATTGACTGACTGCTCCTCTGAACTCATTGTTACTGTTTTCTAGCCATTTCTGAGAACAGTGCACAGAGAACAGAAACGTCATCTCTGTTCTATATACTATCTCTTCTTGCTTCCACTGGAATCTTGTCATATCACTTTTTCTTCTTTCTTTTCCTGTTTCTCTTTTCTAAATCTAGTTCCTTTCCTTCATAATGTAAACTCAGATCACAAGGGCCAGAAGTTCAAGAGCATTGGAGAACTGTTAGGATAGTTTTAATTTAGTTCATAGAAGATAATACTGTTATAAAAGTAAAAATAAACAAATAGAATCTAATCAAATTTACAGGCTTCTGTCCAGAAAAGGAAACTATAAATCAAATGAAAAAACAACCCACAGAATGGGAGAAAATATTTATAATTGATGAAACCAACAGGACTTACTTTTCAAAATATACGAACAACTCAAACTACTCAATAAAAAAAAAAAAAAAATAGAAAAATGGCAGAAGATATAAATGGACATCTTTCCAAAGAAGGCATACAGGTGGTCAATAGGCACAAGAAAAGATGCTCATCATCACTAATTGTTAGAGACTTGCAAATTAAGACTACAACAGGGTACCCTCACACTGGTCAGAATGGCCATCATTAAAAAGTTTACAAATAACAAATACTGGATGGGGGTAGTGAAAAGGAAACTCTCTTACACTGTTGGTGGGAATGTAAATTGGTACAGCCATTATGGAAAACATTATGAAGATTCCTCAAAAAACTAAAAATAAATTTGCCATTGACACAGAAATCTAACTCCTGGGCATATACCTAGACAGAACTATAATTTTAAAAGTTACATTCACCTCCATGTTCATAGCAGCACTATTTACAATATCCAAAAATGAAAACAATTTAAGTGCCTCTTGACAGATGAACTGAAAGATGTGGTACATATATACAAGGGACCATTACCCATAAAAAAGAATGAAATAATGCCATTTGCAACAATATGGATGATCCTAGAGATTATCATACTAAGTGAAGTAAATCAGAAAGACAAACTCCAGATGATATCACTTACATGTGGACTCTAAAGTGTGACTCAAATGAACATATAATTCTGTTTCTACAAAGCAAAGAGACACATAGGCATAGAGAACAGGCTTGTGGTTGCCAAAGGGAGGGGAGGGGGAAATATTGGGAGTTTGTGATTTGCAGATGCAAGCTATTATATATAGGGTAGGTAAACAACAAAGTCCTACTGTATAGCACAGGGAACTATATTCAACATCCTGTGACAAATCATAATGGAAAAGAATATAAAAAAGAATATGTGTGTATGTATAACTGAGCCATTTCGCTGCATAGCAGAAATGAACATAACAGAAATTCTTCAGCTTTAGCTCCTTAATGATCTTTCCTCTGACACTTAAAAGTTTATAAACCTAAAGCTCATAGAGTCAAATTTCTTCCAAATATGATAGAAAGTCCTGATTTTTCAATACACTCATCACTTCTACTGCAGCAACAACATTTTCAGTGTTGATAAGAGTAACATTTGGCCACAATGCGCAACACAGCAGACCCTGATGATGCCAATGAACTCTTCATGGATTCTTAACATAGCCCATTGGGTTTATGTGGAATCAGCATATTAGAAAATAACTGTAACTTTTGTTGGATTAATTCCCTCCAGGCTGATTCAATGGTATATATAGCAAGATAAAACTTCCATGTGACACAATCAAGAGTCACAATGAACTGAAAAAATCAAATTACCCTAAACCTTAAAACTCCTAAAAATGATTACTATCTCTCTCAGCTATTCTGTCTTCTGCAGTGTAAACAATAAATACCTCTTGGCTACCAAATCCTTAAAAACATCTTTTGTTTCTACCTGAATGAATTTTCTTTCTAAGGAACAACCACATATAATGCTGAACAACAATAAGAAAAACTTGATTTTAATTCTGGCTTTACTATTTACTATCTGTGTGACTTTGGACAAATCACTTAAATGTTCTGTGCCTCTTTATGGATAAAATAGGGAAAAATACTTATTTTGAAGTGGATACAGGATACAACGCAAATGTATATTTTAAGTACTAAATATAAGACTGGTATTTATTATATACAAAACAAAATAGAAGTGTCTTTATAATTGTTCAAATATATTAATAACTGCATACTATATTTGCACTGTAAAATCATTTAAGTTAATATATGTAGTCTATTTATACATCAAATGAAAACATTTTTTTCTCTCATAAAACTAACATATGCATATTATAAACTCATCACAGAATTTAGAAGTAAATATAAGAAATAAGAGAAAATCATATCATTCTTAAAATGATAACCACTATTAACTATTTGCTAAAAATGTCAGATATTTTTAGGTACATATTTTCTGCCAAAAAGGGAACCTCATGATATATACTAATCTGTAACTGTTTTTCACTTAATTCATAGGAAAAATTCCCTAGTTACTTAGCCATCTCTAATAGCATTTGACTACCTGCTGTGTCTATACAATAATTTAGGAAGAATTTTTGTCTTTGTTTGTAACCAGAGCAAGAACCCTAGGAAGAGAGAGAAGGCAGCCTTTGCTAAGAAAATGCTGTGATAATCCCACCGTAATGAGGAAAGTGGCATCCTGGGTGTCAGACTGGCATTGGAAGTCCAAAGGAAGAGGACACTGCCCCTCCCTGAGAAGGGAGGAGGAGAAGTGAAGAGTGAAAAAGACCAGATGCAAAGAGACAGGAGCTAGCAGAGCTTAGGAGAATGTGTGAGTGTGTGTGTGCTGGAATGGGAGAGTGCAGAGGGAAAACCTCCCCTCTAGTATGGAGATGTGGTACAGAAGAGAGATGAGACATGTCCAGTGGAATTTTTGAGTAAGTCGTAAGTCTTGTAAAGTAAATCTGAAAATAGCATGATGTGCTTTGTATGATTATTTCGTTATGGAAACTTGGAAAAGGATTGGAGAAGGGTGGGAAAAAATGAGAGCCTTATGTATGTTGGGGAGGAGCTAATATCTGGATAATCAATTAAAGCAGCATGATTTATTTAAGTGATGTCAAATAGATGACAAACCAGTCCGAAAAAAAATCCTTAAGGGAAAAACTTTAAATATGTATCTTTTTACTTCTCCCATTGGTTTATTAGGATTGCACTTTAATTTAATCAACATACTTTTGCGTGGTAAGTCAGGTTAAGTGCTCTGCAGCTTCTGACTCTTTGCAATCCTGTAGCCCACCAGCCTCCTCCATCCTTGGTATTTTCCCAACTAGGATACGGGAGTGTGTTGCCATTTCCTTGTCCAGGGGATCATCCATACCCAAGGATCGAACTCTGGTCTCCTGCATTGCAGTCAGATTCTTTACCTCTAAGCCACCAGGGAAGTCCCAAGTCAGGTTATATACCTTTTCTAATATTCAAAAATTCCCAGAGATTTTTCAACCGCTTCCTTCCTATAAGAATTTCATTCTAAATAAAAAAGTCCATTCTTAATTTACCAAATGCATCATAAAATTTTCATCTTTAAATTTCTTATTCATATTTAACCAAATACTTAAGAATCTAAGCTTTATGAATTTCTCTGAAATCTATGAATTTAAATTCTATCTTTCTTAAAACTTACATTTAAGATTTATTGCCTCCATGAGTCCATAATGATTTCCTTCATCTCAAATTCTTTATCACTTGTCACTTGCTACCCCTTGATATGGGTTGCTTGCTTTATTCTACTCATGTCCTGTCTAAAAAATTGGACCATGGAGTTAGAAATGTCATTTGATCTATAGGATTTATTGTAATACTATTCAGTGAAAGGCTACCATAAATATTTATCTTAAAATGCTCATATTTTGAATTTTATATTTAATAATTTCATACTTAAAGGATTTCAAAAGAAACCATATTCTCAAATTGCAGAAACATGATTAGCCTCAGAGGAAAATTTCTGAATTGAATAATAGTTTGCATTTTTCTCTACACAATTCCTGTTATAAATTCATGTTCTAAAAATAATAATTAAGAGACAGTTAATAATAACTGTATATTTAGTGCCAGAGACTAAATCATTATATAGTTATTATATTTAATCTTTATAACACTCAGTGAGATAGACACTACCATTTACTGAAATTTATTGTTGAATATACTAGGAATTAAAATATCATAAATAACATACCTAAGAACATAAAGCTAGTAAGTAGTAAATTTGGGAATTAAATCCAAGAATATTTGACTCTAGTTTTAAACTACTACTGCAGCTATAAACTAAAGCTTAAACTGAACTATACTTATTAAAAAGCTTGTATTGACTTATTCTTCAAATAATTTTTTCAGATTAATTTGTCTTAATAAAATAAGAGGTGGAAGTTAGCTTTGCTTTGTGAGTTAATTTAATGAAGTGATAGCCTCTTGAAAATCCTCTAGGATTTTAAATACACTCTAGGTCAAAGGCAGACAAATTAGCATAACATTCATATTAATGCATCCCAAAGTGTGTTACATAAGAAGTCAATTCTTTGGAATCTATGCATCGCTAGGTATATTGTTTTCAAAGGGACTTTGGTTACTTATTATGGTGATGGATGACTCTGATGAAAATATCAACATGTCCAAGTTTTTCTTTCAATGTTTCTCCCATAATGATATATAATGAAGATTATTTAATGAGACAGGCAATAGGATATTTTGCAGTGGGTACAAGTGAATTTGATCTTTAAACCATAAAGTGTGACATTCCTTATGATATTACCTACTGATTTTATTTGACCTTGCTATTGTTAGAATTAAAAAATGTCTGAACAGACAACAACCAGTTCAACAGCTTTCAATAAACTGACTGAACATGGTTATAAAACGAGTGTATATACCCAAGGGAGACAATTTTCTTAAGGAGAAGTTTTTTCTTTTTAATCCATGTGACTAATGGATTAGACGTGGCAGACCTTCAGTACACAGCCTAGTATGTATATATAATTGTTATCAGCTAGCAAAGCTATAGGGGCTTCCCCAGTGGCTCAGGGGTAAAGAATTTACTTTTGAAATGCAGGAGATGAAGGAGACACTGGTTATATCCTTGGGTCAGAAAGATTTCCTGGAGGAAGAAATGGCAACCCACTCCAGTATTCTTTCCTGGGAAATCCCATGGAAAAAAAGATTCTGGTGTGCTGCAGTCTCTGCGGTCACAAGGAGTTGGACATGCCTGAGCAACTGGGTGGTGGTGGGTGGTGATGCGTGGTTTAGTCACTAAGTCATATCTGACTCTTGTGACCCCATGGACTGTAGCCTGCCAGGCTTCTCTGTCCTTAGGATTCTCCAGGCAAGAATACTGGAGTGGGTTGCCATTTCCTTCTCCAGGGGATCTTCCCGACCCAAGAATTGAACCCGGGTCTCCTGCATTGCAGGCAGATTCTTTACCAACTGAGCTACAAGGGAAGACTGAGCAACTGAGTACACATCAAAGCTATACTTAATAATCTATCACAGAGATACCTCAAATATGAGAAAATGAGCACAGAAAGACTAATTTAAATATATGATAAGGAAAAACTTTGTAGATAAATTTCTTTTTACTATGCTGTCATCCAGTTGGCCTGAGTGCCACACATAAGTGAGTTGAACTTGAAGGTGCTCAAGAGGATAGGTTGAACTATCCCACTCTTGCAGTTAGAAGAGTTTTATATTTTACATAAAAAATAAACATTGTATTTCTAAGTAATGCATAATATTAGGTTTCAAGGGCGACTAAGCAAGAGCCAGAAAGTGGCACAGCCAGCCTGTGCAATACGGCTTCAATTTCCCTACTTATGAATGTTCTGATTCTGCCCCTCCAGAATAAATCTAACCAATCACTTTTCAAGGCACTAAGCCGTCCTGTATGTGCAAATCATTCAGCCCTCTGTTCATCAGAGTCAGTATTCTCCCTCTCTGAACTGTCGGTAAATCCCTAATTGAAAATCCTGTGTCCAAGCTCCTATCTTTGCACAGCAAATACTCTGGAACATTGCATTGTGAGGAAAGGCAAATGATTTCTAAATGAGGTTCTTGACCACAACCATGGTCAGGTAGGAGACTAATCAGAGACCCTCAAAATGCCAAGTTCCTCTTGGAGTAATCAATTATAACGCGAGGTGTTGTAGAAAGAGCTGTTTAATGCCTGGGCTACAGTTGCTGACTTTTCACTGTGTTATCTCAAAGAATTTAGATTTCTTCTCTTGGCCACAGTCATAAGTAAAGCACAGTGTCCTATGTAAGGGTTTACCAGGTGGCACAGCTGCAAAGAACCTGCCCAAGAGTGCAAGAGATGCTGATTATATCCTTGTGTTGGGAAGATGCCCTGGAGCAGGAAACGGCAACCCACTCCATTATTCTTGCCTGGAAAATCTCATGGACAGAAAAGTCGGGCTGGCTATAGTCCATGGATTTGCAAAGAGTTAGACATGACTGAGCATGAACACACACACATACCTACACAGTCCAGTATCTGGTATGGATTAACACAACCACTGTTTCTTAAAGATTCTTTGAGCTAACAAGGCTGACCTAGGGTAAAATTAAATTTAACCCTGAGTCTTTATCATATTCATGTGTCTAATAATTTGAAGATGGGTTGATACATATTTTTCATTTTTATTATAAAAGGAAATATGATTCTATAGCATTAATTTTTTGCAAAAGGAATTTACAGGAGGAATGTTTTTCCCTTGAAACACAAGGGGAACTATAATATAAATTTGCGAAATGTACAAGTTTGTTGAAAAAGCATTGCTGAGAGCATTTCTCTTTGCCATTTCAAATACATGTTACACGTACTTTGTCTCTCTAAACAGGAAGTAGTTGCTTATCCAGGTTTTTCACAACATATATATTTACAAAATGCTGTAGAAATACAAATAGTTTCTTCCTTGTGACAGGAAATGTTACATATCGTTACTAAAATGAGCTTTGGATCAATACATCAGTGTAGTTCAGGTTTTCTGATTTCCAGAAAGATATGAACCCTGAAGCAAACTTATACATAATTGAAGTTATAAAAAGAAGCCATTGTTACTTAGGGGCATTTTCCTCAGAAAAAAATATAGCTCCCTGTCCCACAGATCATACCTACTGCACAGTTCTGAAAAGTGGTTTTTGCCAGAATATCCTGAAGTTCAATCTATCTCTAAAAGACCCTTCTTCACTTTTCATTCCTATTATTTAGTAGGATGAGTAATTTTATATGTCAACTTGGCCAAGCCACAGAGTTACCAAATATTTGGTCAAGCCTTACTCTGGATGTATTTATGAGGGTGTTTTAGATGAGATTAATATCTGCATTAGTAGCTTGGGAATAGCAGAATTCTCTTTTCCAACATGGGTGGTTCTCATCAAATCAGATGAAGGCCTGAATAGAACAAAAAGGTTGACTCTCCTTCAAGTGAGAGAATTTGTCCTGCCTAACTACATGAGCTGAGACATTGCCTCTTCTTGAGTCTTGAGCTTGTCAGCTTTCAGACTAGAATATCAAGTTCCCTGTTTCTCAAGACTTTGGACTCAAACTGGAACCACACTATTGGTTCTCATGAGTCTCCAGCTTGCCAACTGAAGATATGGGGACTTCTCAGCTTCCATAACAATGTGAACTACCTTATAATATATGTTTTATTTCATAATTATATCCACTTCCTGATATAATGATTTCATGAAATAATAATGTAATAATAACATAATCCTCATAATTTGTAATTATATAATAGATTTCTCCATATATATATCACCTATTGGTACTGTTCCTCTGGAGAAACCTAATACAATAAGTTCTAGATGAATTTAAGTAAACATAGCTACATAACAGAAGAATTTCCTTTCATCAAATAACTTGAACTTAAAGAGTTCCCTGTACGCAAATATGAGTTTAATTAATTTGGATTTTTGTTCAATACTGTGATCATTTGTGAAAGAATGAAAACATTAGAAAACATTGTGGTCGATTTTGTTTATCTTTATATAGAAATTTTATTGAAAAATTGGATTCTTCTTGCCATCTCACTTCAGATTTTCTCTCTCTTCCCTATCAAACTCAAGGGTTTTCAGGAGGTGCAAAAGTATATTTTGCTATTAAGCCAAGAGAAACACAGAGTTTTGCTGAAATGTACTTTAGAACTTTTGGAAATACTGGCTATTTATTAATTCTATGTCCTACCTATATTACTATAGATTAATAACTACAGTTTAATGTTACCGAGCCTCCTTACTTACATACTATAGCAGAAAATGGGGAAATGAATAGAAATTAGAGAGTCCCTACATCCAGAGGCTGTATTAGGGTCCTCTAGAGAAACATAACCAATAAATTATTATCTATTTATTAAGAGAAGTAGCTCATGCAATTATAGAGGGTGAGAAGTTGCACCATTTGCCATTTTCAGCTGAAGAGCCCATGTGTATTTCAGTCCAAGTCTGAACATCTGAGAACTAGGGGAACATAAATCCTAGTCTGAGGGCAGGAGAAGATGAGATAGCCTAGCTCAAACAGTGAGGCAAGGTAAAAGGACTTGAATTGCTCCCTCCCCTGCCTTTGATGTCTTTCAGGTCCTCAGTAGATTGAATGATGTTAACCGACGACGCTGGAGAGGGCAATCTACTGAATCCACTGATTCAAATGCTAATCTCATCCGGAAACACCCTCACACATACTCAGAAATAATATTTAATCTGAGCACCCTGTGGCCAGTCAAACTGACACATAAAATTAATGATCATAGGGGCTGAAATATTAATAATTTATTACCTAGTCTTTCCTCTCTTTCTTGTTTTCATTCATTCATCTGCTTGCTTTATTATGATAAGAATGATAACTAAATTTCCCAGCTTCCAAACTCACAATATATGGAGAGAACCCAATTTGACACTGAATCCCTAAAGAACAGTTGATGAATATGGGTGAAGGATTTTTTTCCTGAATTTACCTGCTGCTGCTGCTGCTAAGTCGCTTCAGTCGTGTCCGACTCTGTGCGACCCCATAGACAGCAGCCCACCAGGCTCCTCTGTCCCTGGGATTCTCCTGGGCACCTGCCAATTGTAGGATATGCCTGCAATGAGCTGGCATACACCTCAGAGACAATGATCTTCCTACAGAGGGCAGTGGGAACCTTAGTAGGTTTTTCATTGGTGTGTGTGTGTGCTCTAAGATGCTTCAGTCACGCTTCCGACTGTTTGACCCTTATGGGCTGTAGCCCACCAGGCTCGTCTGTCCATGGGATTCTCCAGTCAAGAATACTGAAGTGAATGGCCATGGCCTTTTCCAGAAACGTTCCTGACCCAGGGATCAAACCCACATCTCGTACACCTCCTGCATTGGCAGGCAGGTTAGACGTGGACAAATGGGAAAGAAAAACTAAGATGAATTCATCTTTAAACCATAAAAATGTATATTTTCTTTTTTTCTTTTATAACCTTGTTTTTCTTTTTTTATTCTTGGCTTTCTATATTGTTTTGCTCTCTGTGACAAAATTTATGTTATATCTAAAAGTATTAAGAGTCAGTTTCTAGGTTTTAAAGGATGACTGTGAGCGGCATAGTAGAGTAGTGAAGTCCAAAGGCTTTCGCATCAAATGGATGTGTATTTATAAGATTATTCTACTCTTCTTTTTTACAGGAAAACCTATACCTAGGTTTTTAAACTAAAGACTGAAATAAAAATACTACTGACCTCAGGATTGTGAGAGGAACTATATTCAGTGATGTAAAAGAGGACAGGAGGATCTACAGACTAGTCATTCTTTGATGCTAGGAAGAGTGAGACATGATCCCCTAGCAGAGGTTTCAGAAGGTAGGGAGTGTGGATGGGGGATTTATGCAACTTCAGTTGTCTTTCTCCCTTTGAGTTTCATGCCTTAGATTCTGATTTCTACACTATACCAAGACAGAGTGTCAGATAAACACCATAACTAAATAACATTTAGCTATTTAGTCACTTTCTGGATAAGACTGAAGTAAATTTAGAGAACAAAACGCAATTCGTCCTTAAAAACACAGTTAAACATTAAATATATTATCCTAAAACAATCTCAGAAGTAAGTTTGTTTAGGAATAAAAAAGCTAATCAAAGGGAAATAATAATACAAGCCATCTTAATCTAGTTCAACAATATACAAGAGGCCTAAAATCAACTATTAATACCAAAAATAGCAAAAAGATAGTTTTAAATAAGGGCTTCTTCCATATCTGCCTACATTATAGAGAACCTTGAGATGAAGAGATCAAGTGGAAATTTGAAGAGAAGCTGAGAAAGGGAAGGAATGCCAAGGTTTTTACTCATATATCAAATCTGACTCTCAGAGTATAATGGAGAATAAATGATTCACCTCTCATCTGATTGATACTTGACTCACATGAAGATTTGTCAGCTTGGGGCTAGGAGTAGGGCTGTTTGGTGTTAGGGAGAATGGGGGGTGGGGAATCTTTTTAGAAGAAAGCTTTTGCTTCTGGAGCAGATGACACTGAGTTTTCTAGATGTTGTATTGCGATTACAGAGAACTTTTTTTCAGACTACATGGCCTACCACTGCAGTTGGGGAGTGTAGGGGGAAATCTGGAGGAATATCTCATCAAGAAACTATGGAAAAGAGTAAAAGGAAGCATGGGACATATGATGGATGAGGTGGCCAAATGCAGACCAGACAAGATGGACACCATGCAAAAACAAACATCATTTTTAAAGTTTTGCATATTTGGGCTTTTTCAGGTGCAATCATCTTGTAAGTATAACTAAAATAATCTAACATGGGAATTAATTTTCCTTCTTACTATACACTCATTCATACAAATCCTATGACTATTTAATCAAGAGGTGGAAAAACAATTGCGTGGGTACTAACAGCATTCTATACAAATTGAAGCTGCATTGAAAAAAAAAAATCTAACCACTGGACTTCTCAGGTGTATCCTCCCCTACAAAAGAAATTAATAACAAATCAGAGCAAGACTTACATGATTGAAGATGCTGCTGACCTTTTAAATCCTGACAATTTGATCTTTTCTGGCTATTTCCAGTGGCACTATCGCTAATAGTAATGTACTAGAGTCATGTTTTATATTTTGTTCCTTGATTCTGTGTCTGACATATTTTTCTTTAATTTCTAACCGAGAGAAGGCCCATAAAGAATGTCTGGAGAAAGGCAGCTCTCCTCTGAGACATGGCATTAGAAGAAAAGGTCTGTTTTCAGGTCAGCCACTCGGGTGGAATTACTCTCCACGGGCAATACTGTTTCTCTGAGGGAAGGTGTATCTTCCCCCATTGCCCTTCACAGGCCTAATGAGATACACAGTTCTGCAACGCCAGCCA
Source organism: Cervus elaphus (assembly GCF_910594005.1). Taxonomy (NCBI): domain Eukaryota; kingdom Metazoa; phylum Chordata; class Mammalia; order Artiodactyla; family Cervidae; genus Cervus; species Cervus elaphus. The sequence goes on from NC_057845.1 coordinate 26,395,577, forward strand.
CCTCTTGGACTCACCACGTAGTTTATCAAGGGGAAGTTGACTCTGGGAGCAGCTACAAAGAGGAAGCTACTCTGATTTAGATGGTGCTGAAACATAGGCGAGGGCTTCTCCCTCCGGCCTCATTTGATCATTTTTCATGCTTTACCTCTGCTGCTTGGGGCCGATTTATCTCTCTCCCCCCACATGCTATGCTTTAAGTGTTTTCAGTTCTAACTGGAACGTGTCTTTGAACCAAGAGGATTTACTTCTCTCCTGGTTCATTTCTTCCTCTCATTCCTGTTTATTCTCACCCTGGCTGTTACAGCTTTTCTCCTCGACGATGTGAGTGTTCCATCTATTTTCATCTGTCCTCATCTCCTGCCTGAGACCCCCTTTATCAAGAAATGTGTAGTTCAGTAGAATGACGGGGGGATTTGGCTGAAAGATTAGGCTGTGTGACCTTTGGCATGTCAATTAACCACTTTTAAAAACAGATTTCTCTCTCTACAATGAGGATGTTACATTCAGTTATCTCAGTGATCATCCTAGCTCTGATCTGCCGGGTTTCGTGTGTTTTCACAGTGCTCAGTTTATCATGCAAGCACAGAACACGGGTATTTGTTTCCCATTGCTGCTGTGGTAAATCATCACAAATTCAGTGGCTAAAACAGGACAAAAATTTGTCATTTTATAGTTCTGTAGAGCAGAAGTCTGACACGGTCTCATTGTGCTAAAATGGGATGTTGGCTGGACTGTGTTCCTTCCTGGAGTCTCTAGGGGAGAATCTTTCAAGAATTCAACTGATCAGATTGAGCACTTTTTGATAATTCAAGATAATTTGATAATCTCTTGATTTCAATGTCAGGAGACATTAGCTTTAATCACATCTGCAATTACCCTTTTGCCATGTAAGGTAACATATTCACAGGGTGTGAGCATCATGGGGGACCATTATCCTGCCTACCACAACATGTTACTTGCTAACACAAGCGTTTAATGTCTGGTAGCACCAAATTAAGCCAAAGCAATCAGATACTTCTTCCCTTTTCTGCTTTTCTTGTTTCAGAAGGATCCTGGAATGACCCAACTCAACCTCAAATTATCAGACACTATCAGTGTCTGGGATATACACTTCAGAAGCCACCCCTCACCATCTTTTAGATTAGCTCTTCTAAGAATCTCTATTCCTTCCCAGAACTATTCTGAATCTCTATTGCCCCTGCTCAGACTCACAGTATGTTACTAAATGTATTCTAAGGACTGCCCCTTCTCTACTAAATTGTCAATATCCTACAGTAGGTTTCCATTATTGGCTTCCTCTCCTTTGATCTTCAGTCACTCTCAGTGGCTGCTGCTTTCTGATGATACACTCTATGTCCCTAATGGAGACAAACCTGGACACTCAGATTTTGGCTTCCTGCTGTGGTTTCTAAACATTTGAATACAAGGAGTAATACTTATCTAACCCTCTAGACTTTTTCTTTCAAGATTCCTGCACCAGCCATATACTTCGTAATCCTCTCCAGCTGCCATTATAGTTTCTGGGCCAGCTTCATGGGTGATGGACCAAACCAATGATTCAGGGCCTCACACTCAGAAGGGGCTGGCACGTTAAGCATATAAAGTTGTTTGTTCACCATCTAGAAATTTTTAATAGCTCAATTTTGGATTTATATATTTTTTATATTTATAAAAAACTTTATACTTATAAAATAGAATTTTTAAATATATTTTTATATATTTATAGTGCAATCTGATGGTACAACTGAAGCGCATACTAGTGGCTTAGAGCCTTGATGACCTGCTGATTCCTTCTGCTTCTCTATGTCTCTGGGGTGGGTTCACTGCCACTGGCTCCCCATCCCTGCCCAGTCATTTGGTCACTTGTACCATCCTCTTCCTTTGGCAGAGTCTGGAGGTAGACAAAGAGAGAGATGAAGTCAGTACCCAGTTGTAGGGTGGAGCTCTGGACATCAGTGAGGACCTGCAGTTGCCCAGCCACTAATCCTGCCCAAGGAAAGTGACTTCCCTTAGCAAATAAAAAGCACCATGACAAGTACAGTGAGACATGAGAAAAAGAAAAGAAAACACATTTTTTTTCCTCAGTGTTTTGGGTATGATACCCTGAATTTTCATTTTATACCAGGACCCTTGAATTATGTAATTTGCCCTAATTGTTTAGTTCAAGATTTCTGAATTTCAGCACTTATGACGTTCTTGGCTGGGTAATTGTTGAGAGTTAACATCCTTTAAGTCACAGAATATACAGAAGCATCCTGAACATTTACCCACTAGCACCATCTCTCAGTTGTGACAACCCAAAATGCCCCCTAGGGAGAGTAGAACTCTCCCAGTTGAAAATCACTGATTTGGTTTCTAGAAACTTAATCCTGGCTCTTGAGCTTCCTATTTGATGAAGGTGTTAATATCTATGCTCTAAAGTGAAAGTGATAGTGTTAGTCAGTCTGTTAGTTAGTCATGTCCCACTCTTTGTGATCCCATGGTCTATAATGCTCCAGGTTCCTCTGTGCATGGAATTCTCCAGGCAAGAATACTGGAGTGGGTTGCCATTCCCTTCTCCAGGAAACTTAAGTTAAGTGACTTTTACTTTCTAATATTGAATAGCATCACAGATTCTAGACTGAAGGCTAGATTTGACCTTGATTAGTAGTATTAATCATTTGACCTTGATTAGTAGTATTACTTTGAGCAAATTACTTAATGGCTTACAACCTGGTTTTCTGACCAATTAAGCAAAATCAATAGTAATAACAGTAAGTCCAACAGAAAGTTGTTGTGAGAATTAAATGACAGAATATATATAGAAATCTTAGCATTGTGCTTGGATTGGCGCATAGTGAGTAATCAATAAATGGTTTTATTATTATTACTATTAGAGTCAACCCCATCACTCCTAGAGAACTTGACAATGTTGGCTCCTTAGAAGTACAAACGTCTTCCTTTTACTGATGTTTTCATTAACCATTTCATTGTTTAGCGCAATCACTCGCAGTTTTGCCCTTAGATAAAGTCTATTTTTACTGTTCTAAGTTAACAGTAGAGGCTTTCTTAGAGGTCATGGGGTCCTGACAGCGGAAGTCAGCATCATTGTGTCATTTCTTTTCTGCACAGCAGTCCAAGTGCCATCTCTTTACATTTTATTCCATTTGAACCTCCTGCAGAATTGCTGTTTACGATGTGAGGGTCATTTACAGAGCAGAAACTGACTGTGTCCAGCCTAGTGAGAGTCTTTCTATTTCATCCATCAGTCTTCTCTGATTCTCTTAGGGCTTCTTCAAGTGCTCGCCAACCCCAAGAAAAGCCACTTTCATAAAATAATAATTCAAAACATATAAAAGTAAATAGTTATTATTTTCCAAAAAAAGAGAAAATGCTGATTTCCTCATGTAAATAATAAATAATTACCAGGAAAAAGCAAAACCTATAGACTTCAGGAAGGACCCATGAGGCTATAGCACAAGAAAAATCCTTTCACAAATTACACCATTTACAGATGTGCAGAAAGTTAAAACTAGTAGTGACTAAAAGTAACATTTCTGAGATAAAGCTACAATAACATAGCATTCTTATAAAAGTAAATATTTGGGTTAAATATAGACAACATCATCTTTACACACACAAACACAGTATAATCTGGAATCTGTTGGGGAAAACATCATTTGAGCAATATAAGCTTCAGCTCCTTCTTTCTGACTTTTTTTTAAAGTCAAATAATGGGCTGGAAGTTATTCAGACTAACCAAAGAGTCATTTGAAGCAATACCTTGAGTCAATTGCTCATCTTCAAGTTCCTTGCACATTTTTTTTCCAAAAAAACTTTCAAGTAAATGAAATAAACTAATTTGACTAATCACTTAATTTCCTGAATGGTTTATTGTTATATTCAAAGAAAGAGCAGAGGTGTTGTTAAATATGTTGGCAGTTGGATTCAGCTGAGATTTGTGTCTCCATACCTCTCTGCACATGACCCATTACTGCATTCATCAGTTTGTGTTCTAATTATATCATCATTTTCCATCTGGGCACTGGACTGTCATCTCCTTGTGCCAAAGTGCCTGGCATAGGTTAGACCTCAAAACATATTCACTAATTTGTGAATTATCTATGCTTCAACAATTTCCACCTGGTTGAATATTTTTTGAAAAAAAGAAATGATGTAAATGTAAACAGAAAACGTTGGGAAAATCAAAGGCCTATAATGGAAAAATCAAAGTACTGTAGATAAAACACATGCCTTTTATATTGAAAATTGCTTGTAAACTCTTACTTGAAATGAGGATATATAGTTCCAATTTTTAAAAAAGTACTAATACAGAAACACAGAAATCCTTTCCTTTTGAAGTGGAAGAAATTTGATCATGAACCAAAAAATGCTTGAATGGAACTGAAATATGCTATTTACCTGATGTAAAAGAATGAGCCTAAGTCTTAAAAATTAGAATGTAAAATTAGAAACCTTTTATTATTAAAAAAAAATTATACTCATCTTGGTTGTATTTTGGGTAAGAACTTTTTCAAAACAGATGACGTTTCCTTCATAACCTAAAATGTTTCATGCATATTCATTTAGATTCCTAAGAGGATCTCATTATCTCATCCAAAAAAGAATTAATGATCCTTAATGGTTTCCGATGACACTTTGTCTTTGTCCTTTTCTCAACTGTGCAGATGACTTTTAGCATGCAAATGTTCCTGTTCATTGTTTGACCTCTAAAGTCTCTTGCATGATCACAGGATTGAAAAGAAATCATTCTTCCTACACTGTCATGAATTTTATATTCTTTTAGACGTTAAAAAAAAATGTACCGGGTTTACTTTACATATTTGAACCACATATTTGGGCTTCACTGGTGACTCAGATGGTAAAGACCTGGGCTCCGTCCCTAGGTTGGGAAGATCCCCTGGAGAAGGAAATGGCTACCCACTCCAGCTTTTTTTCCTGGAAAATTCCATGGATAGAAGAGACTGGTAGGCTACAGTCCGTGGGGTTGCGAAGAGTTGGACACAACTGACTGAGCAACTTTCACTTTTACCACATATTTAGAAATAAAAAACAGCAAAATAAGAAAGAGATAATTGTTGAGTCATAAAGAAAAACAGAGTCCTGATTATAAAGGACGCTCTAAGCCTTTATGAGAATTTGAGACCTGCTTCTTATAGAAATGGAAGTCATGGAAGAGTTATTAGAAATGAGCAAATCAGACAGACCTGAGTTTAAGTATAGCTTCACGTCCATACAGTTCCCTCAACTCCACAATGGGCATAAAAATAGTAACTATTATAGCTCAGTACATTATTGGATTTCTCCAGTGGCTCAGTGGTAAAGAATCCACCTGCCAATGCAGGAGACACAGGAGACATGGACTTGATCCCTGGGTCAGGAAGATTCCCTGGATATGCAAATTGCAACCCACTCCAGCATTCTTGCCTGAAAAATCCCGTGGACAAAGGAGCCTTGTGGGCTACAGTCCATGGGGTCGCAAAGAGTCAGATGCGACTGAGCATAATAGATTATAAGACTGAAATGAATATAAATGATTTATTAATAATATGCTACTGACACCTAATAAACACATACACATAATACAACCTGTTCAAAAGTTTATTTAGAAGTTTATACTATGTGTAAAAATGAACCATTGATGATTGAAAGATTCTAGAGAGGGTAGAAGGCATAATCTGATTTCATTGTTCTTCTCCCTCCATTATCCTGGTCTGATTTTGAAATGAAAGCAATCTTTCTCTCCCCAAGGCCTAAACTTTTTCTTGTTGGTGGTTAAGGAGTGGGAAGACAAGGGAGAGCTGTCTGCTTACATCCCTGGGCATCTACCCAGATTGGGATGGCATTTCTCACCCCATACTAGCTCTGTTTCTATCTGTATCTAGTAGGTAGTCTCATGGTAGTCTCAGTTAGACTGCGTGGTATTCCTTTGTGGGGATACACTGCCCATTCAAAACTGAGGATTCGCTCAGATAATAGCAGCTACTTCTCTGTATGGCCTGACAATGATCCAATCCCCAAGTGCTCCATGGACAGTATATTGCTTTCTTCAACTGACCCACCTAGAAAGTTCAAAGGCTTTTGCTTTTCTACCTGCTTTATCCACTGTGCTCCTTCCTATAGAAAAATGACAGCTGCTAAAAGTCTTTCCAAGAAACCTGGTGTGGGAAAGGCACTCTTCTCTTCCCAGGCACTCTATACCAAGTTACACACAACAGGGGAAAATTTTCCCTCCCAGTCTCCCAGCTGTTAAATCTTTGGGTAAGAATCATGAACCATACTCTAAATTCACTGTTGTTTAGTTGCTAAGTTGTGTCCCGCTCTTTGTGACCCCATGGACTGTAGCCTGCCAGCCTCCTCTGTCCATGGGATTTCCCAGGCAAGAATACTGAAGTGGGTTGCCATTTCCTTCTCCAGGGGATCCTCCTGACCCAGGGAACAAACTCAAGTCTCGTGCATCGGCAGGCAGATTCTTTATCACTGAGCCACCAGGGAAACCCACTCCAAATCCATATACATCTCTAAACTCTAAGTGAAGTTATCAAGTTTGCTCAAAAACTTCTTCATCCTGTTCCTCTCTGTTGTTCATTGAGTAGTTTTGTAGGTTGCAATCGAGAAACCTCAAGCCTAAGGCCGAGAATTCAGTCTCCCTTTCTTTCAGGGATCTTAATCCCTCTTGATTCTCTCTGAGTATGTTTCACCGACTGGTGAAAGTAAAGGGGTAGGATGGGTTAGGTCCTTTCACCTTGAATAATTCATTCCCCTCAAAGCAGATGATCCCAGATTCTGGGTCTTCCCTCTTCTTTCCCACCCTCAGGTACCGCCTTATATGATATGGGGGTGGGGCGGGGAATGGATGATAAGGAGAGAGGGGCTTGTTTTATTTCTTCCTGATGAAAATGTGGAGGAGGATTCAACCTAGTTATTGTGGGGGTAACTAAGCTACTTCTTTACCTGGAGGTGGAATAATCTAGTATGCAGAGAAAATATAAAGAAGCAGCTGTAATTAGGGCAGTGGAAGAGAACAGAAATGAGTGGGTTGAATGTTTTGAACTAAAATGATAGCTCACATGAGAATTAAGATACAAAACAAATAACCAAAGGAGTGGATGGGAGTATACCACTGCAATAATCTGTACTTACTCGTTTGGGCTTGTCAATAACTAATTTTTCCCAGGCTGCTTCATTATGTATACAATATAGTAAAGACATTTGAGAGTTAAGGAATATTAACAAAATCCATATGCAGCATTGTATTCCCTTTTGCATCATGAAGACATGGATTCTATGTCACAGATGAGACTTTCTTCATCACTTCATTGGCTTTGTTTTGGGAATCCTGCTGGTAACTCATTTAATTGTTGGCATGGCTCCTGATGAATTCTACAGTTGTGGGGGTGACAGAGTTATACAAGGTTTTTCTGCTAGAATTGTTTTATTTTCCTATCAGGATTGGAAGTCAAATCTATATTTTAAAAATATATGGCCATGTTTCACTTTTCCTTCATTCATTTTTTGAGGTTTTTATTATTTAATTTCTTAATATCTCAATTTGATTATTTGAAACCATCACTGGCAAACCGTGTATTTACAGTTGCAAGTAGTCAGGGAAAGTTGTATTTTGTATTATCCTTAGGCATTATAAATTCCTGAGTGTTATGCAAAGTATTACTAGAATGATATGCACAATGGGGGATTCAGTTTTTAATAAAAGTGACTCTTATTTTTAATTATAGCAATTAAGATCTTTTTATTGGCAAGAAGACTACCGCATTGCAGTTGTAAGGCTTTGTTTCTGCGCTTCCCCTGGGCTTAGAATATATCCTACTCTTTGGGGCATGGTTATTTCCAAGTCTCGAGATTACTGAAACTAGAAAAGTGATATACAGAAGGCAGAATTTTTCAAAATATGTCTGAGGAACTGTTTTTATCTTTAGAGACTCAGTTTCTCATCATATCTTATGAAAAGACAAGAAAAAGCAGCAATGCCTAAGGAATGAATATGTGTCTTTGTGGAAGCCGTGGTAGAAAATATTTTGTCACTATAACATATTGTGAATGGATATTACACTTCAGCTTGGGTATATACTTAAATGATATGTTTTAAACAAATGACATTTTCATTTGTTCACTCTCTATACATGATCTTCTTAAAGATGAAAACTCATACAGGAATTAAAACTACCAAAATGCCAAGTCTGTGTTAGTTCTATTGCTGTGGTAGACCTAATTAAACCTGAAAGTTTCCAATGTTTTCACTGACATCATTTGTGTTGTAATTAACATGTTTTACAGGTAAGATGGTTATTTTCAGGTGAAATCTTTTTCATCTTGTTGTGTTTAAAACTACAAAATTGAAATAATAAAACTATAATTATGAAAATTTCCTAGCCACAAGTTTCTACATGAGACAGCTCAACACCTGAGCCAAAATGAAAGGTAATTAAATGCAGATGGGTATAAGGCCACAGAAGTCTAGAGCACTGCCTAGTGTTTCTATCTTTCTGGTATATTTTAACAATATTTGCAATTTGGCAAGCTATTTAGATGAAAGTATTATTCTGAACCTATAAAAATGCATCTTTTTGAGCAGATGGCATAGCAAAATACAACAGTGTAGATGATGAAGAATCAGAGAACTATATATAAATATTATGATGACACCTGGAAGTCTGTAAAATGTATATAATGTAGCATAACAGTTGGGAACATATGAATCTGTAGTCTGACATATATACAAATGCATACATACATCTTTTTGATCTAAAATGTTGGACTAGGTAATATACATACTCAATAGATAAGTAACCAAACATATTTATTAATATCATTGCAATATTTACAATGGATTTTTTAACTCCCATATTTTATCTAAATTCATTTCAGTAAGAATTATTATAAAGAAATGGAACCCCATTTATAGTAGTTTTCTTTTAAGTGTAACAAGATAGGAATAAATGGAAAAAAATTGGCATTCCACCTTACCAGTCATCATAAAAAATGAGAGAAAAAGACATGGCTGTTAACAGAATGATTTGATCTGTCGTATTGATGGGCAGAGATATAAGTGCTGAGAACCATACCTCAAGTTGGCACAGCTCACTGAAAGCAAATTTGCTGTGAATGATGATAATTTGTACTGAAAGAAATTAGTGCCAATTTGATTAGGAACTGCCCTTCTGTTCAGATTGCAGTGGCTAATATATCCTGTTGCAGTTACAGCTTTATCTAGGATATAGGAGTAAAACAAAAATGGTTCATAGAGGAAAGAGAATGAGTATTTTGCTTCTTTGATTTGTAATTTTTTGGAGGACCAAGAGAAGGAACAGGAAAGAGATGATATTTATTTTACATTTCATGAAAAACTAAACATTTTTTCGACCTGTATTTGTTGTTCATTATTCAGTCACTCAGTTGTGCAGACTCTTTATAAACCCAAGGACTTGAAGCACACCATGCTTCTCTGTTCTTCACTACCTCTTGGAGTTTGCTCAAATTCATGTCCATTGAGTTTATGATGCCATCCAACCATCTCATCCTCTGTTGCTCCCTTCTCTTTCTGCCCTCAATCTTTCCAAGCATCTAGGTCTTTTCCAATGAGTCAGCTCTTCACATCAGGTGGCCAAAGTATCACAGCTTCAGCTTCAGCATCAGTCTTTCCAAGGAATATTCAGAGTAGGTTTCCTTTAAGATTGACTCATTTGATCTTGCTGTCCAAGGGACTCTCAAGAGTCTTCCCCAGCACCACAGTTCAAAAGCATCAATTCTTCAGCAGGCAACCTTTTTTATGGTCCAACTCTCACATCTGTACATGACTACTGGAAAAACCGTAGCTCTGATTATACAGACCTTTGTCAGCAAAGTGATGTCTTTGCTTTTTAATGTGCTTTAAGGTTTGTCATAATTTTTCTTCTAAGAAACAAGCAGGGCATTATGATAAACTCTCTTAAGCTCAAATAATAATGCATGAAATAAAAATGACATTTTACTAATATTTATTTGTTCATTGTGTTCTATTAGAATGCTACTCCATGGAGTTAACCACTTTGTCTATACCTAAATACTGCCTGGCACATGTTACTGTTAATAACTAACACTCAAAGAGTCCTTAGGACATCATTCACTTATTTAATTTAGTATGAAATAGGTACTAGAGCCAGTTTCTCCATTTCAGGTATGAGGAGCCGAAGGCACAGAAAGGTTCAGTAATTTGTTCAAGGTCATATTACTAGACGTTGATAGAGATATGATCTGCACCCAAAAAGTGTGGCCCCAGAGTCTGTACCTAACCACAGTGGTGCAGACTCTGAAAATATATGCTCAATAAATAAATCGGTAAGTAAAATACTAGTGAAGTTTTGAGTACTGTAAATAAAACACTTTGTTAAAAAACACATCTGGTGGTATATATACACAATGGATATTGCTCACCCATTAAAAAGAATGAAATAAAGCCAATTGCATCAATGTGGATGGACTTGAGACTGTCATACTGAGTGAAGTAAGTAAGACAGAGAAGGAGAACTATCATATAACATCCCTTATATGTGGAATCTGAAAAGAAATGATACAAATGAACTTACCTACAACACAGAAAGAGACAGACTTAGAGAATGAACTTATGGTTGTTGAGGGGAAAAGATAGTTAACGGATTTGGGGACAGACAAGTATGCACTGGTATATTTAAAATGAGTAATCAACAAGGACCTACTATATAGCACATGGAACTCTGATCAGTGCTAGAAGGTAGCCTGCACGGAAGGAGAGTTTGGGGGGAAGTAGATACATTTATATATATGGCTGAGGTCCTTCGCTGTTCGCCTGAAACTATCACAACATTGCTAATCAGCCATGCTTGTGTCCATGCAAAGTCACTTTAGTCATGTTTGACTCTTTGCAACCTTCAGTTCAGTTCACTTGTTCAGTCATCGCCAACTCTTTGTAACCCCATGGACTGCAGCACACCAGGCCTCCCTGTCCATCACCAAATCCCGGAGCTTGCTCAAACTCATGTCCAGTGAGTCAGTGATGCCATCCAACAATCTCATCCTCTGTCATCCCCTTCTCTCCCTGACTTCAAGCTTTCCTAGCATCAGCGTCTTTTCAAATGCATCAGTTCTTCCCATCAGGTGGCCAAAGTATTGGAGTTTCAACATCAACATCAGTCCTTGCAATGAATAGTCAGGGCTGATTTCCTTTAGGATTAACTGGTTTGATCTCCTTGCAGTCCAATGGACTCTCAAGAGTCTTCTCCAACACAACAGTTCAAAAGCATCAAGTCTCCTGCACTCAGCTTACTTTATGATTTAACTCTCACATCCATACATGACTACTGGAAAAACCATAGCTTTGACCAGATGGGCCTTTGCCACCAAAGTAATGTCTCTAATTTTTAATACACTGTCTAGGTTTGTCATAGCTTTTCTTTCAAGGAGCAAACATCTTTTAACTTCATGCCTGCAGTCACCATCTACAGTGATTTTGGAGCCCAAGAAACTAAAGCCTGTCACTGCTTCCATTGTTTCCCCATCTATTTACCATGAAGTGGTGGGATCAGATGCCATGATCTTTGTTTTTTGAATGTTGAGCTTTAAGGCAGCTTTTTACTCTACTCCTTCACTTTCATCAAGAGGCTCCTTAGTTCTTCTTCGCTTTCTGCCATAAGTGTGGTGTCATCTGCATATCTGAGGTTATTGTTATTTCTCTCAGCAATCTTGATTCCAGCTTGTGCTTCATCCAGCCTGCATTTCTCATGATGTACTCTGCATATAAGTTAAATAATGAGGGTGACAATATACAGCCTTGACATACTCCTTTCCCAATTGGGAACCAGTCAATTGTTCCATGTCTGTTTCTAACTGTTGCGTCTTTACCTGCATACAGATTACTCAGGAGGCAGGTAAGGTGGTCTTGTATTCCCATCTCTTTAAGAATTTTCTACAGCTTGTTGTGACCCACACGGTCAAAGGCTTTGGAGTAGTCAGTAAAGCAGAAGTAGATGTTTTTCTGGAACTCTCTTGCTTTTTCAATGATCCAATGGATGCTGGCAATTTGATCTCTGATTCCTTTGCCTTTTCTAAATCCAGCTTGAACAGCTGGGAGTTCTCAGCTTACATACTGATGAAGACTTGCTTGGAGAATTTTGACCATCACCTTGCTACCGTGTGAGGTGAGTGCAATTGTGCGATAGTTTGAACATTCTTTGGCATTTCCTCTCTTTGGGATTGGTTTTAAAATGGACCTTTTCCAGTCCTGTGACCACTGCTGAGTTTTCCAAATTTATTTGCATTATGTTTGCCATTCTTTGTTATTATTTTTCTCCAGTTTGTGGGTTGCCCACCAGGCAGTTACGGGATTTGATTTAATGTGATTGCATCCCTCCTACTGACTCATTGTGGCTTCTCCGTTATACATAACTCTATTAAAAATCTTTTGAAATCTCAATCATTTACTTTATTCCCAAATGAAAGCACAAATTGGTTACCTACAGGAAAATATCCAAATCTATTAGCATTACATGAAAGACTCCACAGCAAGCTTTTTTTCCCCTACCAACACACCCCTCTTTCTTCCTCCCATGTCTATTTCCAATGCTGTCTGTACTTGGATTGCCACCACTCTTAAATCATGGAGCCACTTAAGACTTGCAGAAAAGACCTCTTCTCTTTGTGGAGCATTTCCTGTGTATTTCAGCTCCTTCCTATAGTCAGGAAATGACCAGCATGCCCTTCTTTCAGCCTTCTCTCATACTAAGTACACACTTCTTTTGTGGCATTATGCTGATTTGTTTCCATGAATTTCCCCCAGCTAAATGGCATCTTGAGGCCAGAAATTTTTATTACTCAACATTTTACTTTGAGCACCTAGCACAGTGTGTGGAATGATAGACACTCAATAAAGCGTTAAGGGGTTCTTAAAATGAAATAACAGGATAATGGAAGGAATGCAGTCAAATAAAAATAAATTTGAACCTTTTGAAAGTGGAAAAGAGATGGCAGTTTTGAAAGTAATGTGTAAATAGAGTTGATACAGACTTTTTGGAGTAACGAGTGCTTTAAGGCATGGTGACTTTACAGAAGAAACAAAAATTTTTGAGTGAAAAAGAAGAGACTCATGGTGTTGGACAGGGAAAGTGTGCAAAATCCCTGGAGCAGTTAAGAGGCCCAGGGAAAACTCTTAGTAATAGAGAGTAGTTTGAATATCATTTTCTGGAAGTTCATGGTTCACGTACTGTTGGAGCTTGGCTTGGAGAATTCTGAGCATTACTTCGCTAGTGTGTAGGATGAGTGCAATTGTACAGTAGTTTGAGCGTTCTTTTGGAATTGCCTTTCCTTGGGATTGGAATGAAAACTGACATTTTCCAGCCCTGTGGTCACTGCCAAATTTTCAAAATTTACTGTCCTATTGAGTGCAGCACTTTCACAGCATCATCTTTTAGAACTTGAAGTAGCTCAGCTGGAATTCAATCACCTTCACTAGCTTTGTTTGTAGTGATGCTTCCTAAGGTCCACTTGACTTTGCATTCCAGGATGTCTGGCTCTAGGTGAGTGATAACACCATCATGGCTATCTAGGTCATTAAGATCTTTTTTGTATGGTTTTTCTGTGCGTTCTTGCCACCTCTTCTTAATATCTTCTGCTTCTTTTAGGTCCATACTGTTTCCATCCTTTATTGTGCCCATCTTTGCATGGAATGTTCCTTTGTTATCTCTAATTTTCTTGAAGAGATCTCCAGTCTTTCCCATTCTGTTGTTTTCCTTTGCATTGATTACTGAGGAAGAGTTTATTATCCATCCTTGTTGTTCTTTGGAACTCTGCATTCAAATGAGTATAGCTTTCCTTTTCTCCTTTGCCTTTAGCATCTCCTCTTTTCTCAGCTATTTGTAAGGCCTCCTCAGACAACTATTTTGTCTTTATGCATTTCTTTTTCTTGGGGATGGTCTTGATCACTGCCTCCTGTACAATGTTGCAAATCTTTGTCCATAGTTCTTCAATGCACTCTATCAAATCAAATCCCTTGAGTCTATTTGTCACTACCACTGTATAATCCTAAGACATTGATTTAGGTAATACCTGGATGGTCTAGTGTTTTTCCCTACTTTCTTGAATTTAAGTCTGAACTTGTCAATAAGGACTTCATGATCTGAGCCACAGTCAGCTCCTGGTCTTGTTTTTGCTGACAGTATAGAGCCTCTCCATCTTCGGCTGTAAAGAATATAATCAATTTGATTTCTGTATTAACCATCTGGTGATGTTCATGAGTAGAGTAGTCACTTGTGTTTTTGGAAGAGGGTGTTTGCTATGACCAGTGTGTCTCTTGAAAAAACTCTATTAGCCTTTGCCCTGTTTCATTTTGTACTCAATGGCCAAACTTGCCTGTAACTCCAGGTATCTCTTGACTTTCTACTTTTGCATTCCAGGCCCCTGTGATGAAAAGGACATCATTTTTTGGTGTTAGTTCTAGAAGGTCTTGTAGGTCATCATAAAACCATTCAACTTCAGCTTCTTCAGCATTAGTGATTGGGGCATAGACTTGGATTACTGTGATATTGAATGGTTTGCCTTGGAAACAAGCAGAGATCATTCTGTTCTTTTTGAGATTGCAACCAAGTACTGCCTTTCTGACTCTTTTGGAGACTATGATGGCTACTCCATTTCTTCTAAGGGATTCTTGCCCAGAGTAGTAGATATTATGGTCATCTGAGTTAAATTCATCCATTCCAGTCCATTTTAGTTCACTGATCCCTAAAGTGTTGACATTCACTCTTGCCATCTTCTGTTTGAACACTTCCAATTTGCCCTGGTTTGTGGACCTAAAATTCTTGGTTCCTGTGCAATATTGTTCTTACAACATTGAACTTCCATCACCAGTCCCATCCACAACTGGGTGTTGTTTTTGCTTTGTCTCCATTTCTTCAGTCTTTCTGGAGTTATTTCTCCACTGATCTCCAGTAACATATTGGGCACCTACTGACCTGGAGAGTTCAACTTTCAGTGTCATATCTTTTTGCCTTTTCATACTGTTCATGGGGTTCTCAAGGCTAGAATACTAAAGTGGTTTGCCATTTCCTTCTCCAGTAGACCACGTTTTGTCAGAACTCTCCACCATGACCCATCTGTCTTGGGTGGCCATACATGGCATGGCTCATAGTTGCATTGAGTTAGACAAGACTGTGGTCCATGTGATCAGTTTGGCTAGTTTTCTGTGACTGTGGTTTTCATTCTGTCTACCTTCTGATAGAGAAGGATAAGAGGCTTATGGAAGCCTCTTGATTGGAGAGACTGACTGTGGGGGAAACTGGGTCTTGTTCTGATGGACTGGGCTATGTTCAGTAAATCTTTAATCCAATTTTCTGTTGCTGGGCTGTTGAGGAGTTGTGTTCCCTCCCTGTATTTGACCTGAGGCCAAACTCTGGTAGGGGTAATGTAGATAATGGTGACCTCCTTCAAAAGGATTTGTGCATGCACTATTGTATTCAGTGCCCCGACCCTGCAGCAGGCCACTGTTGGCCCATGCCTCTGCGAGAGACTCCTGGACATTCACAGGCAAGTCTGGCATGGTCTTGTGGGGACGCTGCTCCTTTCTCCTGGCTCCTGGTGAGCACAAGGCTTTGTTTGTGCCCTCCAACAGTCCTTTTCCCCAGTTCTGTGTAAGTTCTGTAATCAAATCCGACTGGTCTTCAAAGTCAAATTCCCTGGGGGTTCTCAGTCCCATTGCCACATCCCCAGGTTGGATAATCTGTTGTGTGTCCTAGAACTTTCTTAATAGTGTGAGAACTTCTTTGATATAATTGCTCTTCAGTTGGTGCATTGTCTGCTGGGTGGCTCTGCTGCTGCTGCTGCTGCGTCACTTCAGTCGTGTCCGACTCTGTGCGACCCCATAGACGGCAGCCCACCAGGCTCCCCTGTCCCTAGGATTCTCCAGGCAAGAACACTGGAGTGGGTTGCCATTTCCTTCTCCAGAGCATGAAAGTGAAAAGTGAAAGTGAAGTCGCTCAGTCATATCAGACTCTTAGCGACCTCATGGCCTGCAGCCTACTAGGCTCCTCTGTCCATGGGATTTTCCAGGCAAGAGTACCGGAGTGGGGTGCCATTGCCTTCTGCCGCTCGGTGTCTCTATGGTGGGGCTAATGGCGACCTCCTCGAAGATGGCTTATGCCGCATGCTGTGTGACCCAGGTCTGCTGCAGCCAGAGCCCCTGCCCCCTTGGCAGGCCACTGCTGACCCATGCCTCTGCAGGAGACACTCAAACACTCAAAGGCAGCTCCAGCTCAGTTTCAGTGGGGTCTCTGGGTCCAGGTGCACACAAGGTTTGTTTGAGCCTTCCTAGCATCTCTGGCAGGTATGGGGCTTCATTCTAAACGTGATTTCGCCCCTCCTACCATCTTGCTGGGACTTCTCATTTGCCTTTGGATGTGGGGTATCTTTTTGTGTGTCCTTATTCAATACTAAATAAAGAGGTTTTTAAAACAATAAATAAAAACATGTCTGACCTGTGACCTTAGCCAAAGAACTTATTAATTTGGAACTTGAAAAGAGGTAAGAGTTTACTCGAATAATTTGTTTACATTTTCTCTAAACTACATGGTCAAGAAAATTTATAGCTGGTTTCTGCTTGTGTGTGTGTATTTTTCTTTATAGACATATTTCAGTTCAGCTCAGTTCAGTTCAGTCACTCAGTTGTGTCTGACTCTTTGCAACCCCATGAATAGCAGCGCGCCAGGACTCCCTGTCCATCACCGACTCCCAGAGTTTGCTCAAACTCATGTCGATCGAGTTGGTGATGCCATCCAGCCATCTCATCCTCTGTCGTCCCCTTCTCTTCCTGCCTTCAATCCCTTCCAGTGTCAGGGTCTTTTCCAACGAGTCAACTCTTCACATGAGGTGGCCAAAGTATTAGAGTTTCAGTTTCAGCATCAGTCCTTCCAATGAACACCCAGGACTGATCTCGTTTAAGACGAACTGGTTGGATCTCCTTGCAGTCCAAGGAACTCTCAAGAGTCTTCTCCAACACCACAGTTCAAGGACACCAATTCTTCGGCACTCAGCTTTCTTCATAGTCCAACTCTCACATCCATACACGACCACTGGAAAAACCATAGCCTTGACTAGATGGACCTTTGTTGGCAAAGTAATGTCTCTGCTTTTTAATATGCTCTCTAGGTTGGTCATTACTTTCCTTCCAAGTAGTAAGTGTCTTTTAATTTCATGGCTGCAATCACCATCTGCAGTGATTTTGGAGTGCAAAACATAGCCCCATCTATTTCCCATGAAGTGATGGGACCAGATGCCATGATCATAGTTTTCTGAATGTTGAGCTCTAAGCCAACTTTTTCACTCTCCTCTTTCACTTTCACCCAGAAGCTTTTTAGTTCCTCTTCACTTTCTGCCATAAGGGTGGTGTCATCTGCATATCTGAGGTTGGTGATGTTTCTCCTGTCAATCTTGATTCCAGCTTGTGCTTCATCCAGCTTAACGTTTCTTATGATGTACTCTGCATATAAGTTCAATAAGCAGGGCGACAATATACAGCCTTAACGTACTCCTTTTCCTATTTGGAACCAGTTTGTTGTTCCATGTCCAGTTCTAACTGTTGCTTCCTGACCTGCATACAGGTTTCTCAAGAGGCAGGTCAGGTGGGCTGGTATTCACATCTCTTTCAGAATTTTCCACAGTTTATTGTGATCCACACAGTCAAAGGCTTTGGCATAGTCAATAAAGCAGAAATAGATGTTTTCCTGGAACTCTCTTGCTTTTTTGATGATCCAGAGAATGATGGCAATTTGATCTCTGGTTCCTCTGCCTTTTCTCAAACCAGCTTGAACATCTGGAAGTTCACAGTTCATGTATTGCTGAAGCTTGGCTAGGAGAATTTTGAGCATCATTTTACTGGCTTGTGAGATGAGTGCAAGTGTGCGATAGTTTGAGTATTCTTTCTCATTGCCTTTCTTTGGGATTGGAATGAAAACTGACCTTTTCCAGTCCTGTGGCCACTGCTGAGTTTTCAAAATTTGCTGACATATTGAGTGCAGCACTTTCACAGCATCATCTTTCAGGATTTGAAATAGCTCAACTGGAATTCCATCACCTCCACTAGCTTTGTTCATAGTGATGCTTTCTAAGGCCCAGTTGACTTCACATTCCAGGATGTCTGGCTCTAGGTGAGTGATCACACCATTGTGATTATCTGGGTCGTGAAGATCTTTTTTGTACAGTTCTTCTGTGTATTCTTGCCACCTCTTCTTAATATCTTCTGCTTCTGTAAGGTCCTTACAATTTCTGTCCTTTATTGAGCCCATCTTTTCATGAAATGTTCCCTTGGTATCTCTAATTTTCTTGAAGAGATCTCTAGTCTTTCCCATTCTGTTGTTTTCCTCTATTTCTTTGCATTGATCACTGAGGAAAGCTTTCTTATCTCTCCTTGCTATTCTTTTGAACTCCGCATTCGAATGGGAATATCTTTCTTTTTCTCTTTTGCGTTTTGCTTCTCTTCTTTTCACAGCTATTTGTAAGGTCTCCTCAGACAACTATTTTGCCTTTTTGCATTTATTTTCCATGGGGATGGTCTTGATCCCTGTCTCCTTTACAATGTCACTAACCTCTGTCCATAGTTCATCAGGCACTCTGTCTATCAGATCTAGTCCCTTAAAGCTATTTCTCACTTCCACTGTATAGTCATAAGGGATTTGATTTAGGTCATACCTGAATGGTCTAGTGGTTTTCCCTACTTTCTTCAATGTAAGTCTGAATTTGGCAATAAGGAGTTCATGATCTGAGCCACAGTCAGCTCCCAGTCTTGTTTTTACTGACTGTATAGAACTTCTCCATCTTTGGCTGCAAAGAATGTAGTCAATCTGATTTCGGTGTTGACCATCTGGTGATGTCCATGTGTAGAGTCTTCTCTTGTGTTGTTGGAAGAGGGTGTTTGCTATGAACAGTGCATTCTCTTGGCAGAACTCTATTAGCCTTTGCCCTGTTTCATTCCTCACTCCAAGGCCAAATTTGCCTGTTACTCCAGGTGTTTCTTGACTTCCTACTTTTGCATTTCAGTCCCCTATAATGAAAAGGACATTTTTTGGGGGGGTGGGTGTTAGTTCTAAAAGGTATTGTAGGTCTTCATAGAACTGTTCAACTTCAGCTTCTTCAGCATTACTGGTTGGGGCATAGCCTTGGATTACCATGATATTGAATGGTTTGCCTTGGAGAAGAACAGAGATCATTCTGTCATTTTTGAGATTTCATCCGAGTACTGCATTTTGGACTCTTTTGTTGACTCTGATGGCCACTCCATTTCTTCTAAGGGATTCCTGCCCACAGTAGTAGATATAATGGTCATCTGAGTTAAATTCACCCATTCCAGTCCATTTTAGTTCACTGATTCCTAGAATGTCAAAATTCACTCTTGCCATCTCCTGTTTGACCACTTCCAATTTGCCTTGATTCATGGACCTAACATTCCAGGTTTCTATGCAATATTGCTCTTTACAGCATCAGACCTTGCTTCTATCTAATTATTTTTAAAATGAGAACTGCCATTAATGACTTGCTAACCAGGGTTATGTGTACCCTGCTAGAAAACCATCAGTTTGATTTTTTAGAGTTATTACTTCTCATGATAAGAATACAAAAACTTGAATTTCAAAGCTGGGCAAATTATCTTCTAGGTCTCTGCCAGCATTCTACTGAAAGCCAGGATGGAAACTGGGAGTTTAGCTTAAGTCACTATAAGGTGACCTTATCAGTTTTCACAATAGAGCTACAACCACCACCAAAAGCCTTGTTGATGAATTTTTCTCTTTGCCTGGAGTTCACAATTTTGCAATAACATGTATAAATATGTATATATCATAATATATGTTAACTATGTACAAGTTTAAAAATAAAAAATATATTGTCTTAAGTGTTTATTAAAAATATGATGGCCATTGCTTTTTCCTCTAAGTAAATGCAGTTTTAAAGTGTATTCAGGTTTCTTATCAACAACTAAGCTTTAAGCCTCTTGGAGGACACAAACAGAACCTTGCGTGCACCAGGACCCAGGAGAAAGGAGCAGTGACTCCACAAGAGACACACTCAGACTTGCCCGTAAGTGTCCAGGAGTCTCCAGCAGAGGCGTGGATCGGCAGTGGCCTGCTACAGGGTCAGGGGCCCTGAGTGTAGCAGTGCCTACATGGGATCTTTTGAAGGGGGTCACCATTATCTTCATTACCTCCACCAGAGTTTGGCCCCAAGTAAATAACAGGGAGAGAACACATCCCCACCCATCAACAGAAAATTGGATTAAAGATTTACTGAACATGGCCCAACCCATCAGAACAAGACCTAGTTTCCCCCACGGTCAGTCTCTCCCATCAGGAAGAGGGAGAGACTCCCTCTTATCCTGCAGGCCTCTTATCCTTCTCCATCAGAGAGCAGACAGAATGAAAACCACAGTCACAGAAAACTAGCCAAACTGATCACATGGACCACAGTCTTGTCTAACTCAATCCAACTATGAGCCATCCCAAGACGGATGGGTCATAGTGGAGAGTTCTGACAAAACGTGGTCCACTGGAGAAAGAAATGGCAAACCATTTCAGTATTCTTGCCTTGAGAACCCCATGAACAGTATGAAAAGGCAAAGAGATATGACACTGAAAGTTGAATTCTCCAGGTCAGTAGGTGCCCAATATGTTACTGGAGATCAGTGGAGAAATAACTCCAGAAAGACTGAAGAAATGGAGCCAAAGCAAAAACAACACCCAAGTGTGGATGTGACTGGTGATGGAAGTCAAGTCCAATGCTGTGAATAGCAATGTTGCATAGGAACCTGGAATGTTAGGTCCTCAAATCAAGGTAAATTGGAAGTGGTTAAACAGGAGATGGCAAGAGTGAATACTGACATTTTAGGGATCAGTGAACTAAAAAGGACTGAAATGGATGAATTTAACTCAGATGACCATCATATCTACTACTCTGGGCAAGAATCCCTTAGAAGAAATGGAGTAGCCATCATAGTCTCCAAAAGAGTCAGAAAGGCCGTATTGCATGCAGTCTCAAAAATGACAGAATGATCTCTGTTTCAAGGGAAACCATTCAATATCACAGTAATCCAAGTCTATTCCCAGTGAATAATGCTGAAAAAGCTGAGGTTGAAGGGTTCTATGAAGACCCACAAGACCTACAAGGCTTTCTAGAACTAACACCCAAAACAGATGTCCTTTTCATTATAGAGGACTGGAATACAAAAGTAGGAAGTCAAGAAGTACCTGAACTAACAGGCAAATTTGGCCATGGCATGCAAAATGAAGCAGGGCAAAGGCTAATAGAGTTTTGCCAAGAGAACACACTGGTTATAGCAAACACTCTCTTCCAAAGATAAGAGAAGACTCTACACAAGAACTTCACCAGATAGTCAATATCAAAATCAGATTGATTATATTCTTTGCAGTCAAAGATGGAGAAGCTCTATACAGTCAGCAAAAACAAGACTGGGAGCTGACTGTGGCTCAGATAGATCATGAACTCCTTATTGCCAAATTTAGACTTAAATTGAATATGGTAGGGAAAACCACTGGATCTTTCTGATATGACCTAAATCACATCCCTTATGATTATACAGTGAAAGTGAGAAATAGATTCAAGGGATTAGATCTGATAGACAGAGTTCCTGAAGAGCTTAGCATGGAGGTTCATTACATTGTACAGGAGACAGGGATCAAGACTATCCCCAAGAAAAATAAATGCAAAAAGGCAAAATGGTTGTCTGAGGAGGCCTTACAAATAGCTGTGAAAAGAAGAGAAGCTAAAGGCAAAGGAGAAAAGGAAAGATAAACCCATTTGAATGCAGTTCCAAAGAATAACAAGGAGAGATAAGAAAGATTTTCCCCATGATCAATGCAAAGAAAGAGAAGAAAACAGTAGAACTGGAAAGACTAGAGATCTCTTCAAGAAAATTAGAAATACAAAGGGAACATTTCAAGCAAAGGTGGGCACAATAAAGACAGAAACAGTATGGACCTAACAGAAGCAGAGGATATTAAGAAGAGGTGGCAAGAATACACAGAAGGATTGTACAAAAAAGATCTTCACGACCCAGATAATCATGGTGGTGTGATAACTCACCTAGAATAAGACATCCGGGAACGTGACGTCAAGTGGGCCTTAGGAAGCATCACTATGAACAAAAGCTAGTGGAGGTAATGGAATTCCAGTTGAGCTATTTCAAATCCTGAAAGATGATGCTGTGAAAGTGCTGCACTCAATATGTCAGCAAATTTTGAAAACTCAGCAGTGGCCACAGGACTGGAAAAGATCAGTTTTCATTCCAATCCCAAAGAAAGCCAATGAGAAAGAAGGCTGAAACTACCACACAGTTGTACTCATTTACACGCTAGTAAAGTAATGTTCAAAATTCTCAAAGCCAGGATTCAACAGTACATGAACGGTGCATGAACTTCCAGATGTTCAAGCTGAATTTAGAAAAGGCAGAGGTATGAGAGACCAATTTGCCAACATCCCTTGGACCATTGAAAAAGCAAGAGAGTTACAGAGAAACATCTATTTTTGCTTTACTGACTAAGCCAAGACTGTGTGGATCACAACAAACTGTCGAAAACTCTGAAAGAGATCGGAATACCAGACCACCTGACCTGCCTCTTGAAAAATCTTTCTGTAGGTCAGGAAGCAACAGTTAGAACTGGATATGGAACAACAGACTGGTTCCAAATAGGGAAAGGAGTACGTCAAGGCTGTATATTGTCGCCCTGCGTATTGAACTTATATGCAGAGTACATCATGAGAAATGCTGGGCTGGAAGAAGCATAAGCTGGAATCAAGATAGCCAGGAGAAATATCAATAACCTCAGATATGCAGATGACACCACCCTTATGGCAGAAAGTGAAGAAGAACTAAAGAGCCTCTTGATGAAAGTGAAAGAGGAGCGTGAAAATCTTTGCTGAAATTCAACATTCAGAAAACTAAGGTCATGGCATCTGGTCCCATCACCTCATGGCAAATAGATGGGGAAACAGTGGAAACAGTGTCAGACTTTATTTTGGCAAATCAATGCAGATGGTGATTGCCAAATCAATGCAGATGGTGATTGCAGCCATGAAATTAAAAGATGCTTGCTCCTTGGAATAAAAGCTATGACCAACCTATACAGAATATTAAAAAACAGAGACATTATTTTGCTAACAAAGGTCCATCTAGTCAAAGCTATGGTTTTTCCAGTGGTCATGTATGAATGTGAAAGTCGGACTAAAAATAAGCTGAGCACCAAAGAATTGATCCTTTTAAACTGTGGAGTTGGAGAAGACTCTTGAGAGTCCCTTGGACTGCAAGGAGATCCAACCAGTCCATCCTAAAGGAGATCAGTCCTGAATATTCATTGGAAGGACTGATGCTGAAACTGAAACTCCAACACTTTGGCCACCTGATGGGAACTGACTCATTGGAAAAGACCCTGATGCTGGGAAAGATTGAAGGCAGGAAGAGAAGGGGACTACAGGATGAGACGGTTGAATGGCTTCACTGACTCAATGAAGGTGAGTTTGAGTAAACTCCAGGATTTGGTGATGGACAGGGAGACCTGACCTGCTGCAGTCCATGAGATCTCAAAGAGTCGGACATAACTGAGTGACTGAACAGAACTGAACCAAAGCTTTAATTGGAAACTGGGCTTGTAGGTGAATCTCATTTCTGAAAGTTGCTTATCTTTTATTGCTCTGCCCGATTCCTACAAAGCTAGAATCTGTGTGATGTACTTCTCTAGGCTTCAATTCTGATCTGCTCTGCTGCCTGGAACAAGATGAAAAATGAACTGCAAGATCTTCAAAAGTAAGGGCTACCTGGAATTTTATTTACTCAATTTATAGCTCTAGCCCAAAGAAGCCCTTAAGGATTGGAGTAATAAATAGCATTCATTTAAAAAATAAACAAATAAATAGAATATGCCAGTTTCTTCCACCACAAGTCTTACCAGTATCTCAATAACAAGGCTTTCCAATGCTGATGTTTTACTATTTGGAATGTTCAGTGTAGAGAAGCTCTGATACATTAAGGAAGTAAAAATGATAATTTAATATTTATATGGGTTTATTTATTTATTTTATAACAAAGTGCCATTGCCCATGTTTTTAGAGAAAGGATAAATAATAAGTATATTTTCAGTATCAATAAATCATTAGGGCTCAATTTGTCCTACATTTCATCAGTAACAGTATGACTACATTTTAAACTACGTACAAGACAGAAAAGCACACATTTGCCAAGTTACTCTTCACATCAAACCGGTCCTTGAATGTCATATTGTATAAAAATGCTGAATAGCATCTGGTTCAGTGTATGACATTTCATAAATACACAACTTTGAACTGAATTGAATTGTCTGAAGACACTAAATACAGAGAGATTTTTTGAATGATAGTTTATTTCTTGTTACTGAAGGAACACTTAACCTGGAGAAAATTTCTAATGCATTCTTCTTTCTACTTACACAAATTAGTAAACACACACAACACACTTTAAAAGAATAAAGGAGTGAAAAGTGAAGCTACTAAAAATATTTTAAATATCTTTGTTTCATTTTTTTTTCTTTAACAAGGGCAGTCAGTCAAAGTAAGTTAGTACTGAGTATAATTCATTCCTGAGCTTATCCCAGGTTTAATAAATAGGGCCTTGCTGAGATGGAAGACCAGAAATCCAAATTGCCCTCTTGAAACAAAGTCGCATTCATTGTTCTGGCTCCAGTAAGAGATGTCATAAAGGTGATGGGTGTGGATTCAGAAATCTCATTTTTAGCAATAAAAGCCTGGACTAGAAACCCATAAACTTCAGCTACTGTCCGTAAAGTTGAGTCTCCTAGAAAGTAAAGAATTGTAGTCCCTGGAATCTCCTGTAAGAAACTACTAAATTTCTATGGCTTTTCATGCTACTTGTGATTTGCTGTTTTCTCATAGTACCCAGTGGTAAAAAACCTGCCTGCCAGTGCAAGAGACACAGGAGATGCAGGCTCAATCCCTGGGTCAGGAAGATACACTGGAGAAGGACATGGCAACCTGCTCCAGTGTTCTTGCCTGGACAGAGGAGCCTGGTGGGCTACAGTCCATACGATCGCAAAGGGTCGAACACAATTCAAGCAACTTAGCATGCATGCACACACTAAGTGTTAATGGATAACATTTTTGAGCATTTACTACATGCTGGGCACTGTTCTAAGAGACACATATTAGTTTCAGTTCTTATAAAAACCTTATGAGAACATTTAACATACTACAGACTAATTTTCAAAGAGGATGGATTAGGAAAAAAATCAGTTCTTAATCAAAGTTGAGTATCCTTCCCTGGGTCACTTCTGACTCCACAACCACATACATTTTTCCTTTAGTTTTGTTAATACAGTCCTGATCACCACCCATCGGTTCCTGTTCAGAAGTAAACAGACAGCAGCCTTGTCCAGAGATGCAGCACTTCATAGCAGTGTTAATATCATGTCATGTCCTACAAGGTGACTAAATTCTCTGCAACAACTGGAGAGCTCTGTGAGCAGGAGAACCCAGAGAAAAAGAGAGAGAGTGGGTATACCTTTCTGTTTTCTATTACATCTGGCATTAGACAGGCTGCCTCTAATCCCACCTAAACCAAGAGCTGTATCACCAGCTCCTGCTCATCTTTGGCTCCCATGCAAGTCTGTTCCTACTTTGCTTGGCACACTCAGGCCAACTTTCTCCTGGTTTTCTTTCTGGCTCTGAGCTCAGCTAGTGCTCCTCTTCCTCATCCCTGCTCCTATCCCCAGGCAGCTGCCTTGCCAAGATAGAGTAGAGTGTTGCCTGAATGAGAAAACTGAAAGAAAGGAAAATTGTCAGACAGCCCACTATAAAAGGCAGAGCAGACTTAAGGAACGCAGAAGCCACAGTTGAAGAGTGGTCACCTAACAAGTTAGACACCACCCCTGCTGCTCTCGCTGCAGCCCCAGCCCCAATCTTGGCACCCAACAGGCCATCCAGTGTGACTTCTCCTGCTCCTACTAAGCCCCCCATGAGGACTACCATCCCCAAAGGGAGCACAAAACTTCTAGCTAAGAGAGGAGCAACCAAGAAAAAGGAAAGAGAGGGGAAGAGAAGGGAGGAACTCACAAGACAAAAGAAAGAGAATTTTTCTCAAAGATAGCTAAAGAGCAGACTCACAGAGAGGAAGAATTCTAGTGGTGAGAAGCTGAGGAAGTCAAAAAAAAAAAAAAAAATGAAGAACTGCAAAGACAACCAGAAGAGACAATAAAGCAGCAGGAGGAGAGGGAACATATTCAGAAATAGAAGAAGCTTGTGATCCTGAAGATAAGAAGATCCCACCAGAATGAAAGCATTTCTACTGAAGAGAACTGGAGGGTATGAACACAAAGAAAGAACTTTAGCAGATTATGAAAAGAACTAGAAAAAAGGAAGCTATGGATAAGAAAGTTACGGATCTAAGAAAGGAGCATATTAGCAAGGAAGCTAGCCCTGGAGAAACAACATCATCTCCACTCCCATGTGGGACAAACTCCAGGGAATGGAAAACCAGTAGCCATCTATAGTCACTGTTCCAGTTACTCCCCAGGCTATAATCATAATCAAATGCATCCGAAGCATTTCATGAGGTTTGCCTGATGGAAAGGCAACATTTTCCAGATAATGTTAAATTTTAGATCAAGCCAAATCAGTAGGAAATTGTCCAATGGAACTCTCATAAAAAACAGTTTCAGCAGAATTAAGACACAGAAATAGAATAGAAGCTGGTTGGGGATCATCTAATGGTAAGGGCACCCGTGCTACAAGACTATTACTTCGAAAAATGTGAATGAGGTAGGAGGAGGTAAACACTGGACAGAGAATCTAAACTCAAAAGAGAGCTGTGTTTCCTTGGTTTGGCATGTTTTTTAGAAAAGAAGAAATTTAGCATATTTGTGCAGGTAAAAGGCAAGAAGACAGTAGATAAGGAATAACTGAGCTATAAGAGAAGGAAAAGATAACAGGTCAAAGAAGATTCTGGAAAAAGTGAGAGCATTTGGAATTAAGAAAACAGGTACATGGGAAGATTGTCTTTGAATATATAGAAAAAGAACTCACTCTGTTAATGATTATATAAATCATTCTATGGTTCTGGACTAAAAATGCTGTTGGAAATATGAAGTGGGTGATGGACATGAATTTAATGGAGGGCATGTTTATGTCTGAGTTTTCTCTGTGAGATGGAAGGCAAGGTCATCAGCTAAGGGAGAGGTGGGAGTCAGGAAAGGTGGAAATGTTGGGAAAAAATGCTTAGAGAAACCAGATGGGAGATGACAAAAGACAAGTAATAGTGACAAGCAGTATTAAACTTTTAGCAAGCATTATTACATATAAAATTCATAATTTATATGTATATATTACTCTATGTTATTGCTGCTGCTGCTAAGTTGCATCAGTCGTGTCCGACTCTGTGTGACCCCATAGACGGCAGCCCACCGGGCTCCCCCGTCCCTGGGATTCTCCAGGCAGGAATACTGGAATGAGTTGCCATTTCCTTCTCCAATGCAAGGAAGTAAAAAGTGAAAGTGAAGTTGCTCAGTCATATCTGACTTTTTTACAACCCCATGGACTGTAGCCTACCAGGCTCCTCCGTCCATGGGATTTTCCAGGCAAGGGTACTGAAGTGGGTTGCCATTGCCTTCTCCCACCCTATGTTATTAGATATTAGGTAATATACTTGGGAATATTTGGTAAGACCTTGACTTGGATTTGATACAAGTATGCAGACTATTAAGTTACCTCTTTGACACAATAAAAATGACACAAAAAAAATGATATAGGGCTTTATATCAAAAATGACTTTCCTACTACCCCAGTTTCCTCCATTCATAATTCACTCATCTGACTATGGAAAGCTTTTCAATTCAAATACTTTCCCCTGAAATTTCCCTAAAATCTTGAGCATTTTAAGGTGAGGACAAAGACCTGGAGTAATGGAAAACTAGTATCTATAATAGAAGGCTAACTTCTAGGAACAGATACCAGGTGGGTTTTAAAAACAGGATTTGGAGGAATAGATCCTAAAAATGGGCAAGTAGTGCTGTATATTTTTCAAAGCGACTTTGATTTTCATATCTTTTGCTTTTGTGAAAATTTGAGGTTCTTATCTCAAGAATCTTTTGATAAATAGTTGGCATGCTAGGAGTTTTGCTTTTTTTTTTAAGTCAGAATTATTTTGCCTGGAGCTTATCCACATCTGTTGAAGTTATGGATATATTTTTCTTTGGATTTCTTCTATTACATATATGCTACTAAGGGTCATTCATGTGTGTGTGTTTCTCCTCACTGAAGCTACAACACAGGAAGCATTCATTGATTTTGTTGTCTGAAAGAATACTATATCCTCAACTGAAATGATAACTTGCTATTTATTATGAAATCTGACCTCTGTGTTACAGCAATGAAACTCCTGAAGATCAATGTGATATGTTGGAAAAAAACAAAACAAAACACCATTAAAAATCAAAGTTGATGAAGGTCACTCTGTCTCATAATTCTCTTTTGTACCATTTACACTCCCTAGGAGAAATTAAGAAAGAAAAGACTAATATTTCTATTTCTTCTCTGAGAAACAATGAAAATGGAAGAAACCTCTTAGTGTAGTAGAATAAAATGGTCAGTCTATGGCTATTTGGAGAGGAGAAACTAAAAGACTTTGCAAAATTAAACTGGGATCTTCCCAGAGAAGAGCCTCAGGAGATTTAAAGACCAGGACAAGTACTTGGGTAGAGTCAACCCAAAGGTCATCATACTTGCATTCATGCAGAATGAAGAGTAAGAGCAACCTGAAGGATCAGATGGAAGTAAAATGGAGTGAACTAAAAATCAAAACATGACATAAGAAGGAGCCTTGCAACTATAAACTTCTGTAAATCACATATATTTGGGGATGGCCTTCCCACAGTACTGGAGTAGTGAGGCCAGCCCGTTTTATTCTAGAATGCTGTAGTACAAGGTGATTTCAAGTGATATCTAAGTTACAAGTGATATCTAGGTTGCTTCTCTAAGTTAGGAGCTTCACGAAGTTTTAAATTACTAGAAAATTTTAACTTAGTTGGGCTATCAGTGCCTTATTGATATCATTTGAGGGGGAGATGGTACACATCACTATATTACACATCAAAAATGCAAATGAGTATCTATGTGGCTCATCTCCACTTAAAGAATGTAAGTCCTTAACTCAACTTCAGCTCACATGTTCTGTATCTTTCGTCTCATTGCAATGAATAGTGAGCAAACTGAAGAATCTCCTGGAATATGGCTAGTGTAAATATAAATACCTAAATATGATGTCTGATATAGATTTCAATAAATTTTTCCCACTAATGAACAGCACTATGCTTATTGTTGTTCAGTCTCAAAGTTGTGTCCAACTCTTTATGACCCCATGGACCGCAGCACACCAGGCTTCCATGTCCTTCACCATGCCTCATGAGAAATATGTAAAATAAATTAATTCCAAACTAGTTCATATTATACTATCTTTTTTTTCAACGTTCATTATACTGTTTAGCAGATATTTTAAAAGTGAATGTTAAATGTGAATGTCAACAGATTTGGTACTGGCATTGGTACTTCCTAGAGAAGAAAGAGAATTAAATTTTTAGGTAAGTCAAGCAAAACATATACAAAATCATAAACTAATGCACTTATTAAAAGTAGTTTGCTTAATAGTGAGGAGAAAGAGACTTAAAAATGATCTAATCAACATTGTAAAATAACAAACATGACTGCTGAACTTCTTACTACTTTTCTTCATATTTTTCTATAGACTCTGCCCCCTCAATCCCAGCCACCATATCATGACTGTTTTTAAAACTGATAGAATGCACACTCATTTATCCTTAGTCAAGAAACTTTGTCAGGTCTGGAAACATAGACTTGGTGATTGTGAGCTTAAAAAAGAAGAAAGTTACTTTTTAAAACAATAATAATTTGCAATGTTTTCTTGATCTAATTTTTCTTAGAGTTCATACCTCATATTACCTCACAGATAAATTAAGAAAAAAATACTGCTTCATAGTTTACAAAGTTGCAAGTTTAAAAGGAAAACACTGCTCAGAATCTCTCAGTGAATAGCTCTACTCCCCATAAGTAAACTAAACATTTGAGATAATGCATCAACTCTTCAAAGTCATAGTTTTGTTTAATGTATATAGCATCAATGCAGCGAGTGGTACCTGTGGGCTCCCCATTTCTCTGAGGCACATGTGCTTATATCAGAACACATGAAAAGGGTTAAAGTAAAACTATCTCATAAATATTTATTTGTGAGAATTTATTTTTGAAGGTGGTAAAAATGAAGTCTTATGCTGATGAAGTGGAGGAAAGCATTAAGTCAACTGAGTCAATATTTGAAGAGGGAGGGTGAATACCAACTGCCAATTTGCTAATCAGCTCTCATCAATGTCCAAGATGACTGTCTTTCGTTGAGAATGCGTTTCAGTCTTTGTTTATTAAATTTCAGATGGTTTACTAAAACTGCCAACAAGAGGACTAATTGATGCCAATTATAGGGTCTTTCTCAGAGGAATTGGAATGAGTCCACACATTCATTTCACACACATGACTCATCTGCCCTCAATTTAATAATGATGATTAGCCACCTTGATACCATTAGAAATAAAAATACAGTCCTTGATTTCTCTTGTATAATATCTGATCTGACATTAAATCAAGATATTACTGGTGCTGATATAAACAGATTTCCCAGAATTTGGATTTAATTTTCCATTTTCCCCATATTACCATGTCTGTAGGAATGCAAAACTCAGTTTCATAAGAAACAAGAATCTAGTTTTAAAATATTATTGAAATACTACTCTTGAAAAAGTCTTTTTATAGAAAATTCAAAAATAACACAAGCTGTGCTCCTATAGTGCATGTCTTAATTGACAATGCAAAAGCACAATTTTAGTCTAATTCTGAATTGCAGTTGCTATATATGGTGTTGCTTTTTTAATGTAAATAACTGATCATATCGCCAGAAGCTAATGTCTTTCTTCCCCAAGCCCTATTGAAATTCTGACTCCTATATATTAATGTTCTGCTTCTTCATACCTTATTGAAATACTCATTCTATTTGAAAGCTACTACACATCTCTACAAAATAACAATGCTTTTATTCTTATAGGCAAAGGATGAAATTCTTACACTCCAAAAGAAAGTCTTTCCCTTACATGTATTCTTACTAAAAAGTATAGAATTTTGCCTTAAAATGAAGTAAGAGAAAGGAGGATACAATCTATCGTTCATTATGTTCTACTACATGCCAGACATACACTAAGTATTTTTTAGGCATTTGTCTAATTTAATCCTCAGGGCACCTTTATATTGTAGATATGGTGAGCCCATCTCAAAGATGAGGAAATGGAAACTAATTCTCTGGTGACAAATTTATGCAAGGGAGAATAGAGCATAGAAATGGAAGGAGACTTTACCTGGGAAGACCCAGAGGGATCGGGTAGAGAGGGAGGTGGGAGGGGGATCAGGATGGGGAATATGTGTAAATCCATGGCTGATTCATGTCAATGTATGACAAAAACCACTACAATATTGTAAAGTAATTAGCCTCCAACTAATAAAAATAAATGACAAAAAAAAAGAAATGGAAGGAGACATGGGACAAATGACTTGTAGTAACCACAGAAATTAAGTGGTGGATGACTTTGAGTGTAAAGATTTTCATATGAGTTGAAGTAACTATATACATATTTAAGCAAATATAATGTCAATTGGGATTCTTTTATACTTGAAAATAAATGAAAAAAATTATTTTGGTTCTACATATAGTATATGATCTTGGTACAAAGAGTACTAACACATTGGCAGAGGTTCTCAGCAAAGTAAAATATTCTAAATCCATCAGCCCACCATCTCTCTTTGGGTGATTGCCTTCTTGAGATTACAATATATATAAGCAAAGCCTGGTTAAAAAAGGAACCAATACCTACATTTCTAAACACTTAAAAGAGGAGAAGATTCTGAGGATCAAAAGTGGTTAATGTTACCTGAATAACAGGGAGATTAACAAAAATCACAAAACTGGTGCTTGCAGTTTACAACCATCACTCCTCCTATGTTGTTGGTTTAAGATTTCTCTTTTTCATGGGATTTACAATAAACTTGGAATATGCAAATACCTTATCTCACTTTGGACTAAATAAATGTTTATACTTTATTCTTTAGAATAAACTCTTTCTGTTAAAAACTGTGTATGAACTCTTGTGACACAAATCGTCATAATATCTAAAACTTCTGTATTTGGTTCAGTTCAGTTCAGTCGCTCAGTCATGTCTGACTCTTTGAGAACCCAAGGACTGCAGCATGCCAGGCATCCCTATCCATCACCAACTCCTGGAGCCTACTCAAACTCATGGCCATCGCATCATTGATGCCAACCAACCATCTCATTCTCTGTCCTTCCCTTCTGCTCCCGCCTTGAATCTTTCCCAGCATCAGGGTCTTTTCCAATGAATCAGTTCTTCACATCAGGTGGCCAAAGTATTGGAGTTTCAGTTTCAGTATCAGTCCTTCCAATGAATATTCAGGACTGATCTCCTTTAGGATTGACTGGATTAATCTCCTTGCAGTCCAAGGGACTCTCAAAAGTCTTCTCCAGCACCACAGTTCAAAAGCACCAATTCTTCAGCACTCAGATGTTTTTTGGTTCAAATCTCACATTCATACATGACATGCACATCATGAGAAATGCTAGACTAGATGAAGCACAAGCTGGAATTACAATTACCAGGAGAAATATCAATAACCTCAGATATGCAGATGACACCACACTTATGACAGAAAACAAAGAAGAACTAAAGAGACTCTTGATGACAGTGAAAGAGGAGAGTGAAAAGTTGACTTAAAACTCAACATTCAGAAAACTAAGATCATGGCATCTGGTCCCATCACTTCATGGCAAATGGATGGGCAAACAGTGGAAGCAGTGACAGACTTTATTTGGGGGGCTCTAAAATTACCGCAGATTGTAATTGCAGCCATGAAATTAAAAGACACTTGCTCCTTGGGAGAAAAAGCTATGACCAACCTAGACAGCAATTAAAAAGCAGAGATATTACATTGTTGCCAGGAAAGGTCCATCTAGTCAAAGCTATGGTTTTCTAGTAGTCATGTATGGATGTGACAGTTGGACTATAAAGAAAGCTGATCACCAAATAATTGATACTTTTGAACTGTGGTGTTGGAGAAGACTCTTGAGAGTCCCTTGGACTTCAAGGAGATCCAACCAGTCCATCCTAAAGGAGATCAGTCCTGGATGTTCACTGGAAGGACTGATGCTGAAGCTGAAACTCCAATTCTTTGGCCACCTGATGCAAAGAACTGACTCATTTGAAAAAACCCTGATGATGGGAAAGATTGAGGGCAGGAGGAGAAGGGGATGACAGAGGATGAGATGGTTGAATGGCATCACTCAATGGACATGTGTTTGGGTAAATTCCGAGAGTTGTTCATGGACAGGGAGGCCTGGCATGCTATGGTTCATGGGGTTGCAAAGAGTCAGACACGACTGAGCAACTGAAATGAACTTGACTAGACAAACCTTTGTTAGCAAAGTAATCTCTCTGCTTTTTAATATGCTATCTAGGTTGGTCATAACTTTTATTCCAAGGAGCAAGCATCTTTTAACTTCATGGCTGCAGTCACCATCTGCGGTGATTTTTGAGCCCAAGAAAATAAACCCTGTCACTGTTTCCATTTTTCCCCATCTATTTGCCATGAAGTGATGGGACTGGATGCCATGTTCTTAGTTGTTTGGATACTGAGCTTTAAGCCAAGATTTTCACTCTCCTTTTTCACTTTTACCAAGAGTCTCTTTAGTTCTTCTTTGCTATCTGCCATAAGGGTGGTGTCATCTGCATATCTGAGGTTATCGATATTTCTCCCAGCAATCTTGATTCCAGCTTGTGCTTCTTCCAGCCCAGCATTTAGCATGATGTACTCTGCATATAAGTTAAATAAGCAGGGTGACAGTATCCAGCCTTGACATACTCCTTTCCCAGTTTGAAGCCAGTCTGTTGTTCCATGTCTTGTTCTAACTTTTGCTTCTTGACCTGCGTACAGATTTCTCAGGAGGTGGGTCAGGTGGTCTAGTATTCTTATCTCTTGAAAAATCTTCCATAGTTTGTTGTGATCCACAGAGTCAAAGGATTTGGCATAGTCAATAAAGCAAAAGTCAATGTTTCTCTGGAACTCCTTTGCTTTTTCGATGATCCAGTTGATACTGGCAATTTGATCTCTGGTTCCTTTGCCTTTTCTAAACCCATCTTGAATATCTGGAAGCTCACAGTTCATGTACTGTTGAAGCCTGGCTTCGAGAATTTTGAGTATTAGTTTGCCAGCGTGTGAGATAAGTGCAATTGTGTAATAGTTTGAACATTCTTAGGCATTGCTTTTCTTTGGGATTGGAATGAAAACAGACCTTTTCTAGTCCTGCGGCCACTGCCAAGTTTTCCAAATTTGCTGGCATATTGAATGCAGCACTTTTACAGCATCAACTATTAGGATTTGAAATACCTCAACTGGAATTCAATCACTGCTTTGTTCATAGTGATGCTTTCTAAGGCCCATCTGACTTCGCATTCAAGGATGTCTGGCTCTAGGTGAGTGATCACACCATCGTGGTTATCTGGGTTGAAGATCTTTTTTGCATAGTTCTGTGTATTCTTGCCACTTCTTCTTAATATCTTCTGTTTCTGTTAGGTCCATACCATTTCTGTGCTTTATTGTGCTCATCTTTGCATGAAATGTTCCCTTGGTATCTCCAATTTTCTTGAAGAGATCTCTAGTGTTTCCCATTCTATTGTTTTCCCCTATATCTTTACACTGATCACTGAGGAGGGCTTTCTTATCTCTCCTTGCTATTCCTTGGAACTCTGCATTCAGATGGGTATATCTTTCCTTTTCTCCTTTGCCTTTCACTTCTCGTCTTTTCTCAGCTGTTTGTAAGGCCTTGTCAGACAACCATTTTTCCTTTTTTCATTTTTTTTTTCCCTTGGGGATGGTCTTGATCCCTGCCTCCTGTACAATGTCATGAACCTCTACCCATAGTTGTTCAGGCACTCTGTCTATCAGATCTAATCCTTTGAATGTATTTGCCTCTTCCACTGTATTTGATTTGTAAATCAAATTTGTAAATTTGTAAATCATTGTAACTGATTTGATTTAGGTGATACCTGAATGATCTAGTGATATTCCCTATTTTTTTCAATTTAAGTCTATATTAGTAAGACTTTAATTCATCATTTGAAAAGGTATATTAATGGACTAGTGATTTAACACTATTTTAAAAAATAATTCACTTCAAATAATCATTGCATATGGATAAATTCTATATTAGTTATTAGTCTTTTACATGTCTCTAAAATATATTTTAAATTTTTAATTGGGAGTATTGAGAATGTCCTTGCAAAGTTCAATGGGTTTATTAATTAGAAAAGTGAAAGTGAAAGTAGCTCAGTTACTTCCGACTCTTTGTGACCCCATGGACTATACAGTCCATAGAATTCTCCAGGCCAGAGTACTGCAGTGGGTACCTTTCCCTTCTCCAGGGGATCTTCCCAACCTAGGGACTGAACCCAGGTCTCTCGCATTCCAGGTGGATTCTTTACCAGCTTAGCCATAAGGGAAGCCCTTGTTATAGAGGGATCTAGGTAAATGTTAGTTTATATTTTTCTGCATGCCTCATTTTTTTTAAATCTTAGTAATAAAACAAATATGCCCATAGTATCCACCTGATTTTTAAAAGAAAAGTAGTGGATAAGCAAAAGTCCTCAAGCAAGATAAGTGTCTGCTTCATATAGCTTCCAGACACTATAAAATCATTTGTCACAACAGCAGCAACAAAATCACTCTTACAAAATACTCAGAAGTACATGTTTTTTATTTTAATTTTGATTTTGCTGGTGTCATTCATAGAGATTTTCACCAACTCTGCTCTTTGCTTGCTATTTGCAGGTGGTACCCTTTGTGTCCATCTCTCTATTAATTTTCAGCTTAAATAGAAGAAATTCCTTTGTTCTGAGAACCTTAGCATAAGTGATTGAATGAAGGATACAGAAATACAGAAGGATTTACTTAAGGATCTAAAAAAAAGAAAAAAGGAGTTTCAGAATAAATTTTTCATTATTTGAGATGAAATATAGAAACATTTGTAAAGGGATTTCAAGAGCTATGTTAATGAAGCCATGAAAAGTTTTGATGTCTCCATAGATAAGGAAAATAATGCTATGATTCAGAGGATAGAGCTTTTTGTTGTTGTTTTTTAATGCCATTACACAACCTTGAACAAATGATTCAAGTGAACAAGTGAATGACTATATACAAATAACTGAACGAAGATTAGACATAACATGGGAAAAGACTTTAATGATAGTAAAAGATTTTTAAAATATCAAACCATAGCAGAGCTGAACAAAATGGTTTTCTCCTAAACTTATTTATTTCAAAGACAATATGTATCAGATATTGTACACTGTATCCTGAAAGCTTTTTTTCCTAATATTACAAAATGTTTGTAGAGAATGAAGCCACAACATGTTGGAGATGTTATTTTTAACTGTGCAATTTATACACTGGTAATTTGACATAAAGAAAATTATTTCACTGTTGTAGTAGAACATCATTTTGAATGTCAAAAAATCCTCAGAGGTCCTGGTAACAAGAGCCACTCAGTACAAAATATTCCATGTACCGTGATATACTGAGAACTATTCACTAATGAGAAGCAGAAAATAGTAAGAAATAAATGTAGGTGCTTAGAACACTTGCCAGAATTGCCAGAGGGATAAAGGGAAACTCTGATCCATATGTTATGGGAAAGAATAACAAAATGTTTGTCAAAAGAGACTTCTATCAGAATTAACTTAAAATATCCATGTACTCTTCATCTAGGTGTTTCAACAGACTGTTTCACTTTTAAACAACCTCAACATGAGATCAACATTTATGCCAATAAATATCTAGAGCCTGAAATAATCACTTAGCTGGATAAATCAATAAACAGCAATATTAGTTTAAAACAAGGGAAGAAAATACAGTGATTATATATGCTCTACAAGTTTACAAGCTATTTTGTGCTTTAAGTATCATAAATAAGGGTGAATTTAGTGATTATCAAATATATTTATCATAAAATGGGCAGTTTATTTCTAGGAAATACTTCCATCAATACTCAGTATATGTTAATCTTCTAATTTATAAATACATTTTAATTTAGAATCTAACTCATCAAGAATACTGGAGTGGGTAGCCGTTCCCTTTTCCAGAGGATCTTCCCAACCCAGGGATCAAACCCTGGTCTCCCGCATTGCAGGTGGATTCTTTACCATCTGAGCCACCAAGAAGCCCAATATATATATTTGTGATATAAATACATTCTTCTTCTAAACATTTTTGTGAAACTTCACATACTTTCCCTATTAAAAAATCCATTAAAATATGTTTTATGCACTTGATATTATTGGTAATGCTTTATGTAGAAATAACTGTAACTTTGCTTTTCTTATGATCTAGAGAAAAAAGTTCAAATTAAAAGGAAAATTTTTGATTGCATTAAAATTAAGTTTATATGTAGAATAATGAAACTTTAGAACAAAAAATAGTTGCAACTTCATGTACTATACAGTCCATGTAATTCTCCAGGCCAGAATACTGGAGTGGGTAGCCTTTCCCTTCTCCAGGGGATCTTCCCAACCCAGGGATCGAACCCAGGTCTCCTGCATTGCAGGCAGATTCTTTACCAGCTGAGCCACAAGGAAAGCCACAACAAAAAATAAACAATAGGAACTCCTTACTAATGAATTTTACTAGCCTCTTTTCATTATTTTGATAAAATGAGAAATATATTTAAGGCATTTTACACTGATGTCTTATACCAGACATAGCGGTAACTACAACAGTATCTAATAAAGAATATAGAGGCACTAGGCTAAGGACTGTAAGTACACATTAATCTGCATAACGTAGTATGTCTACAGTTAAGCCCATTTTAGAGACATGGAAACCAAGTTGTATAAATGATAAAAGAATATAATGTTAATTAATTATAAGTACTGACACAAGGATTTTTAATCAGTCCTGCCTGAAATCAAACCCTCTGTTCTTTCCTCATGAGGCTTCTTCTTGCATGTACTTATTCATAAGCATTTATGGTTTGCCTAGGATGAATCAAGCATCATGTTAGATGCTAGGTACTATGCTAGGTGCTAATAGCTAAGGAGGCTGAATGTACACA
Source organism: Cervus elaphus (assembly GCF_910594005.1). NCBI lineage: Eukaryota > Metazoa > Chordata > Mammalia > Artiodactyla > Cervidae > Cervus > Cervus elaphus. The sequence continues at coordinate 26,433,861 of NC_057845.1, forward strand.
GACGTGTATGCACTTTTGCCAGAAAAAAATGAATTTAAATTCCAGTTCACCCACTATAGCTCAACTGGTAAAGAATCCCTCTGCAATGCAGGAGACCTGGGTTTGATCCCTGGGTTGAGACGATCCCCTGGAGAAGGGAACAGCTACCCACTCTAGTATTCCTGCCTGGAGAATTCCATGGACAGAGGAGCCTGGTGTGCTATAGTCCATGGTGTCACAAAGAGCCAGACACTATGGAGTGACTTTCACTGTCACTCACTGTAAGACCATAGACTGGTTATGTAACTTGTTAAGGTGTGGTTCCTCTTCTACAAGTTGTAAATGACTATGGAATCTCCTTCATAGTGTTGTTATGAAGACTAATTGTTATAAACATTAACACAGTACCAAGCCATGATATATATATATATATACTATGGTATGTGTTATTATTGGCACTTGAACTACCATTATCAAATCTTTGACACATCAAAAATATTATTTTTATAATTTTCCATTCTACTAGAGAAAGATATAATATATACTTACTGGATCAAATAATTCTTATTTTCTACAACATTAAAACCTCAGGTGATTAACAGGAAATTACAGACATAGCTTGTTGAAAACATAGTTATTATTGACTAATTGCTTATGAATCCAGTCTGTTTTGTAGATTAAATAAAATAAGTTAACAGAAAGTTAGTATCTAGGAGTCTTTTCTGCTCATTAAAAAAAAAAAAACCAAAACAAAACACCTGCCTTTTTGGCCTCACATATTAAGACCAGAAAGACTGATATTACTTTATTTGGATTCAACAAATAATATATTTTTAATGAACATATGATTCTCTGTTCAAGATCTCAGAGTGTATGTGTGTGTCCTCTCAAATTAGGCTAATTTGAGAAAATGCTAGGAAGAGGACAGACAAGAAAGAGAAGAGAATAGGCAAAAAATCATTTTGGTTATTGAAAAAAAAATTGTCTTTCATTAAAGTTAATAAAATTGTTTAGTTCTAGATGTTTTTGGCCCTGGAGTAGTGGGACATCTCAGGCAAAAATTTTTTTTTTAAAAAATGGGTCTGGTTCTGCCTTTGCTACTAAATGACTGGAAATAAAGCTCCTCATTTCTTTAGAATTCTATTCTAAGAATTCTTTAGAATTCTTAGTGTGAATAGTAATAATATCTAAGATATATTGAGTACTTACCATTAAGTCATTTAATCTGCCAAGTAATATTATCCCATATTACCAATTAAGAACCACTGGCACTGTGAATTTTTTTAAATGTCCTGAGTCCAAAGCTACTTTGTACTGGAATCTGGACTAAAATCTAGACTGTTTACTACCAGGGCTGTACTCTCAACCAATATACAGTGTAAGAATGAAAGAATGCAGATTCATGGATCCTCATCCAGCACTAATGAATGTGTCTATCAAAAAACTTGGAAATCAAATAGGAAAAAATACTATACTACAAGGAAACTAAACAACATGTTACTAAAGCAAATGGATCAATGAGAAAATCAAAGAGGAAATCAGAAAATACCTTGAGACAAATAACAATAAACCTAACAAAATGTATGAGATGCAGCAAAAGCAACTCTAAGAGGAAAGTTCATGAAGATACAGGCCTTCCTCAAGAAACACAAAAAAGACCCAAATAAACTAAATAAGAAATTAAAGAGAAACAACGACTGATACCACATAAATACAAACTACCAAAAGAAAATATGAAGAATTATATGCCAAAATAGACAACCTAGAAGAAACAAATATGTTTCCAGAAACATACAGCCTGCCAAAACTGAATTAAGAAGCAAGTAATTTGAATATACTGATCAATAGAAGTGAAATAGAATATGTAATTTAAAAATTCCCTGCAAGTTGAAGTCCAGAATGGGATGGCTTCACTGGGGAATTCTATCAAACATACAAAGAAGAACTTATTCATATCCTTATCAAACTATTCCAAAAGATTGAATAGGAAGGAACACTCCCACCTTCATTTTCTGAAACCACCATCACAATCAAAGCCAGACAAGGACTCTACCAAAAAAAAAAAGAATACTACAGACCAATAATTTTGCTGAATATAGATGCAAAACTCCTCAACAAAATATTAGCAAATGGAATTCCACAATATATAAAAAGGATTATACACCATGATCAAGTTAGATTCATTCCAGAGTCACAAGGATAGTCCAACATGTGCAAATCAATCAATGTAATCCACTACATTAAGAAAAAGAAAAGACAAAAACCACAGGGTCATCTCAATAGACTCTGAAAAAGCATTTGATAAACTTCAATGTCCATTTATGATAAAAACTCATACCAAAGTAGGTGTAGAGGGAACATATCTCAATATAATAAAGATCATTTATGACAAACTCACAACCAATGTAATCCTCAACAGTGAACAGCTGAAGCCTTACCTTGAAATTCAGAAACAAGAAAAGGATGCCCACTCTTACCACTTCTATTCAACATAGTGTTGGAAGCCCTAGCCATAGCAGTCAGACAAAAGTAATAAATAAAGTTATCCAGATTGGAAAGAGGTACAATTATCACTCTATGCAGATAACATGATAATGTCTATAGAAAATCTTAGAGACTCCAAATAAAAATTATGAGAATTGATAAACATTCAGCAAAGTAGCAGGATACAAGATTAATTACAGAAATCTACTACATTTCTTTATAGTAATAATGAAATATCAGAATGAGAAAATAAAAACAAAATTCTGCTTAAAATTGCATCAAAAAACAAACCAAAAAAGCCCGAAAACAAACAAAAACCTCAAATAAACTTAATTTGACACACAAACAAAAACCAAGAATGTGAAAGACCTATATGCTGAAAACTATAAAACATTGATAAAGGATATCAAAGATGATTCAAAGAAATGGAGAGATACCTTGTGCTCTTGAATTGGAAGAATTAATATCATGAAAATGGCCACATACTACCTAAAACAGTCTATAGATTAATGTGACCCCTATCAAAATAGTCATGACATTTTTCACAGTACTAGAACAAATAATCTTAAAATTATGAAAATGTAAAAGATCCAGAATCACCAAACCAATCCTGGGGAAAAAGAACAAAGCTGAAGGCATAACCTTACTAGAATTCAGGCAATATTACAAAGTTATGGTAGACAAAGCAGAGTGGTATTGACACAAAAACAGACATATAGATCAATGGAATGGAACAGAAAACCCAGAAATAAACCCACAAACTTATGGTCAGTTGATCTACAATAAAGGAGGCAAAAATATACAATGGAGAAGATGGTGTTAGGAAAGTTAGCTAAACGTAAATCAATGAAATAAGAACATTTCTTCACATTATATACAAAGATAAACTCAGAATTGTTTAAAAACCAAAATGTAGGACATGACACTGTAAAACTGAAAATAACATTGGCAAAATGTACTGTGACATAAACTGTAACAATATTTTCTTAGATCTGCCTCCTAAGGCATAAGAAATAAAAAAGCAAAAATAAACAAACGAGACAAAAAGCAAAAATAAATAAAGAAGACTTAAAAGTTTTGCACAGCAAAGGAAATAATTAACAAAATTTAAGAAAACAACCCATAGACTGGGAGAAAATATTTGCAAATGATGCAACTGACAAGGGCTTAATTTCCAAAATATGCGAAGAGCTTATACAACTCAATACAAAAATAACAAACAACCCAACCAAAAAAACGGGCAGAAGAACTAAATAGACTTCTCTGAAAAAGGCATACAGACGGCCAACAGGCACATGAAAAGATGATCACCGCTGCCAATTATTAGAGAAATGGAAATCAAAACCAGAATGAGGTATAATCTCATACTGGTCAGAATTGTTTTGTTTACTCGTTAAGTCATGTCCAACTCTTGTGCACCTCCATGGACTGTAGCCCACCAGACTCCTCTGTCCATAGGATTTCCTAGGTCGAGAATACTGGAATGAGTTGTTATTTCCTTCTGTAGGGGATCTTCTCAACCCAGAGATTGAACCTGTGTCTCCTCCTTGACAGGTGGATTCTTTACCACTGATCCACCATGGAAACCCGTTAGTTAGAATGACCATCATCAAAAAATCTACAAATAATAAATGCTATTGGTGGGAATGTAAATTGTTGCAGTCACAATGGAAAACAATATGGAGGTTCCTCAGGAAACTAAAAATAGAGCTGCCATTTGATCCTGTAATCCCACTCCTGTGCATACATCCTGAAAAGAGGAAAACTCTAATTTGAAAAGATAGATGCACCCCAATGTTCATACCAGTGTTATTTACGATAACCAAGATACGGAAACAACCAAAGTGCCCATCAACAAATTGGTTTAAGAAAATGTGATGTGTGTGTGTCTGTGTGTGTGTGTGTGTGTGTGTACATATATGCTTCCCAAGTGATGGAGCAGTGAAGAATCCACTTGCCAATGCAGGAAATACCAGTGATGCAGGTTCAACCCCTGGGTTGGGAAGATCCCCTGGAGTAGGAAATGACAATCTGCTCTAGTATTTTTGTCTGGAAAATTCTATGGACAGAGGAGCCTGGCAGGCTATTATCCACGAGGTCACAAAGAGTCAAACACTACTGAGCACACACGCACACACATATACATAGACACACACATATATAATATTGCAATATTACTCAACCACAAAAAAAACACAATGAAACCTTGCTATTTGCAGCAACATGGAGGGACCTAGGGAATATCATATTGATATGTGATATTATATATGTGGAATCTAAAAAATAATACAAGAGAATCTATACCCCAAATGGAAGCAGACTCACAGACATAGAAAACAAGCTTATGGTTACCAAGGGGGAAAGGGAAGTGGTTGGGATAACTTGTTTTTATTTTTGTATTTATTTATTTTTGGCTGCACTGGATCTTCATTGCATCTTAGGCTTTTCTCTAGTTGTGGAGAAAGGGGGCTACTCTCTAGTTGCGGCCTGCTGGCTTCTCATTGCCGTGGCTTCTCTTGTTGCAGAGCTTGAGCTCTAGGGCACGTGGTCTTCAGTACTTGCAGCATAGGTCTCAGTAGTTGCAGCTTCTGGGCTCCAGGGCACAGGCTCAATGGTTGCGGCACACTGGCTCGGTAGCTCCAAGGCACGTGGGTTCTTCCTGGACCAGGGATTGAACCCATATCTCCTGCATTGGTAGGCGGATTCTTTACCACCGAGCCACCAAGGAAGCCCTTATTTTTTTCATTTTTGGCCACAAGGAGCAGCTCACGGGATCTTAGTTCACAACCAGGGATTGCATCTGGGCCCAGGGCAGTGAAAAAACTGAATCTTAATTGCCAGACCACCAAGGAACTGCCAGGAAGGACAAATTATGGGTTTGGGATTAACAGAGACAAACTACTACACATAAAATAGATAAGCAAGAAGAATATACTGTATAACCCAGCACAGGGAACTATATCCAAAATCTTATAACAAACTATAATGGAAAACAATCTGTATATATGTATATATATACATATGTGTGTGTGTGTGTGTGTGTATACACACCCACATAACTGAATCAACTTGCAATATACCTGAAAATAACACAATATTGTAAATGAACTTTATGTCAGTAAAAAATGTTTCTAAATTAAAAAATTTAAAACATCAAAATTATTTCAGCTCATGATCAAGATACTTCACAAATGCAAATTCTATTTTGCAAGGCATAATAAATGGGCGTAGATCTTTAATTCTTAAGAGCAATTCCTTTGGGGTATTTTTTAAATTATTTTCAGAGGATATCTCTAAGAATATTTTACTAAGGGATATTTTAACTCTTCTAATAGATTTTCAAAGGGATAGGGTTTATTTTCCTATAGAACTTTCCTTCTTTAATGTTAATATGACTTGTTATAGATTTCAAATCTTTTACTATATTAGTTTCTTGTCATAGTTACAGAACTGAGAGGAAAATGCAATCCCTAGTAGTATCTGTAAGACAATATTAACACAGGTATATTATATGCACATGTACGCACATGCACACGCATGCACACACACACCCAAACACACTCATTCACCTCTGGTAGATAAGTCAATCAAGAATTTCAGATGCCAAAGCCTATTCATCACCGTTGACAATTTAGGCCAGATTCCTGAGAATTGGGAGTGAGCTAGAAGATAAGGTGTCATTTTAATCTTCATTCATTTTCACTTTTATTGTTGAATTCATAATACATATGAACGAAACCTGTATTGGAAAAGCAAAGCAAAGAGGTAGCCTATTCCCTTCCTGTAGATGCATGAAAACCTCTTCAAACCAATTATTAATAAGTGTTAGCAGAACTGTTAATTATCCTGGGGTCACTGCCTTTTGTAAAGCCTTCCAGAGTAGAAAGGGGGTGTGGCTTATCTCACAGCAGGTTAAAACAGCCCTCTAATTGACAAATTTTATGCTTAGCAGTTGGGTTGGTGAGAGGTTAAATCACACTTACTCTCCTTCCACAGGAGAACATGGATGGATTATTACATATATCTTTCCTTCATTCATTAGACAAATATCTATGGACTCTCTGATTTATGCTTCAGAGATCCATGGTAAACAAAAGAGGCAGCCATTGTCCCCTGAAGCTTAGATTCTGTCTTTATGAGAAAACATTGTCACTTGCCAGTTTACAATTAAGAGAAATCTATTGTAGTATATATTAGAAAATTCTAAGTCTAAAGACTTTCAAAGAAAGCTTAGGCTGCCTTATTTCCTAATTCTGAACATCTGGAAGGGAAAAATACTATACATTCACTCAAGCTCAAAAAATGTTAACAAACTCCTCCTAATTCCAGCCCCATGTCACCAATAAAATACCAGCATTCCCCAGATGCATCATGCATTCCAAGACTTCTATTCTTCTTAGATAATTTTAGTGCTTTTCTAACTATGGAAAGATGCAAGAATCCAGCTTCATAAACATTTTCCTGAAATATATCTAACTATCTAAGGGCCAGTTTTGCCTGTTTCTCAAAGCACCACCATCACCTTCCTATTACCACTGTCAACTGAAGTAAAAATGCCCAACTTTAGTTTCAGTTTTATTTGAAAACTTCCTGAGGACAATCACCTCTAAGTTAGTTCTGGGAAACTGCTCCAAAGAGGTAGGGGGAGAAGCCAGTATATATGGTGATTTTGGCTAAGGGGTACACGCAATCCAACATACATCTTGTAGAAGATTACGGCTAATCACGAGTAATAGATATCTCAGTTAATTTTAGTGCTTTTCTAACTATGGAAAGATGCAAGAATCCAGGTCCATAAACATTTTTCCTGAAATATATCTAACTATCTAAGAGCCAGTTTTGCCTGTTTCTCAAAGCAGAGTGCCTCATGCTGTTCTTTGTCATGAATTCCTTTCAGACCAGAATGTACTGTAGGCCAGCAATGATAGTGGCTAATAAATTAATCTGTGCAGAACCAGTTGGTGAAAATCCTTGTTTTACATGACTATCACAAAATAGAACATGGATTACACTGGAACCTATACTTTCCTATAGAATCAGCTAAGAATTATTCTTATAAAAAATTGAAGCACCATTGTTTATCTTTCTTGCTTATTTTTGTGGTTTGCCATTCAGAACCCTACAAATTCTGACTGTGCAGTAGGTAGATTTGGGGATTTAATTCTCTAGTTCTGCTGCATACAAGCTAAGTGAACTTAGGAAAATTATTTCACCTTCTAAAAGAACTACAAATGATAGGAGCAGCTCCCTTCTTCTTCTTCTTCTTTTTTTGTTTTTTTTGGATTTGTACAACCCTCTGCTGTTATTCACTAAATTGTGTCCTACTCTTTGTGACCCCATGGACTGTAGCCCACCAGGCTCCTCTGTCCATAGAATTCTCCAGGCAAGAATACTGGAGTGGGTTGCCATTCCCTTCACCAGGGGATCTTCCTGACCCAGGGATCAAATCCAGCTCTCCTGCATTGCAAGCAAATTCTTTACCTTTACCATCTGAGACCATCAGAGAAGCTTTGTCTTTCAATAAATTGTTCATCAAATAAAGGTTATCACATAGTGGTTTGGAGTTGCTCATATCTTTGCTATTTTTTTAGTGTACAGAAGAATAGTAGTGATATCCTTCTTTCATTTCTGATATTAGTAATGTGTTTCTTCTTTCTCTCTCTCTCTCTTTCTTTTTGTTGTTAATCTGGCTAGAGGCTTATCAGTTTTATTGATTTTTTTCAAAAGGCTGGCTTTTGCTTTTGCTGATTTTCTCTGTTGGTTTCCTGTTTTTAAACCTATTCATTTCTGCTCTAATTTTTATTATGTCTTCTCTTCTGCTTACTTTGCATTTAATTTGCTCTTCTTTTTCTGACTTCTACAGGTGAAAGCTTAGATTATTCATATTATTAGATCTTTACTTTTCTCTAAATAATGGATTTGATGCTATACATTTCCATCTAAGCATTGATTTGCTGCATCTCACAAATTTTGATAAATTTTATTTTCATTTAGTTCAAAATAACATCTTTCTCTTGAGTTTCCTTCTTCGTCAATATCAATATTTAGAACTCTTTAGTTTTCAAGTGTGTTGGAATTTTCCATTTGTCTCTCTGTTATTCAAGTCTATTCAGTTCTATTGTGGTCTAAGATCAGGTAATGTATCATCTTTATTCTTTCAAATTTGTTAACTTGTATTCCGTGACCCAGCATGTGGTCTATGTTGATAAGTATTCCATATGAGTTTGAGAAGAATATGTAATCCACCATTCCTGGATAAAACTATTGACAGAAATCAATTATATCCAACTTATTATTGGTGTTGTTGAGTTCAACTCTGTCCTAAGTGATTTATCTGCTGCTGATCTGTCCATTTCTGATAGAGGAGTGTTAAAGTCTCCAACTATAATAGTGGATTCATTGATTTCTCCTTGTGATTTTATCAGTTTTTGTTGAATGTGTTTTGGTTTTCTATTATTTGACACATAGACCTTCAGGATTGTACATGTTTTCTTGGAGAATTGATCCCTTTATCATTATGTGAGTTTCCTCTTTATCCTTGATAAGTTCCTTTGCTCTGAGGTCTGCTCTGTCTAAAAATAATATAAGTATTGATACTTCCCATTCCTTTTGATTAGTGCTAACATATATTAAACTCCGGGAGTTGGTGATGGACAGGGAGGCCTGGAGTGCTGCGATTCATGGGGTCGCAAAGAGTTGGACATGACTGAGCAACTGAACTGAACTGAACATATATTTCTGCATTCTTTTATTTTTAATCCATATGTATCTTCATACTTAAAGAAGGTCTTTTTCTTGACAACATGTAGTTGGCTTTGTTTTTTGATCCACTTTCACAATTTCAGTCTTTCAATTGGTGCATTTAGACTATCAAAGTTTAAAGTGATTATTGATATAGTTGGATTAATGTCTACTATTTTTGTTACTGCTTTCTATTTGTTGCCTTTTGTTTGTTTGTTTGTTTTAATCTCTCACTTGTTTTCTTTGTGGTTTTAACTGAGAATTTTAAGTGATTTCAGTCTCTTGTGGGGTTACTGCTTCTTTTCCCTGGGTCCTGGTGTGCACAAGGTTTTGTTTGTGCCCTCCAAGAGTCTCTCTTTCCTGCAGTCCTGTGGAAGTTCTGAAATCAAATCCTGCTGACCTTCAAAGTCAGATTCCCTAGGGATTCCCAGTCCCCTTGGCAGATCCTCAGGTTAGGAAGTCTGATGTGGGGCCTAGATCCTTCTCATCAGTGTGAGAACTTCCTTGGTGTCATTGTTCTCCAGTTTGTGGTTGCCCACCCGGCAGCTCTATGGTAGGGCTACAGGCTCTACGGTAGGGCTAATGGCGACATCACCCAGGAGGAATTATGCCACAGCTCCCAGGACTGCTGCTGCCAGAGCCCCTGCCCCTGAAGCAGGCCGCCGCTGACCCATGCCTCTGCAGGGAGCCCCCACTCACAGACAGGTCGGGCTCAGCCTCTTGTCGGGGCCGCTTCTTTCCTCTGCATTCTAGTGTGCACAAGGTTTTGTTTGTGCTCCCCAAGAGTCTCTGGCAGGTATGAGGTTTGATTTTAAGGTGATTTCACCCCACCTACCACCTCACTGTGGCTTCTCCTTTGTCCTTGGATGTAAGATGTCTTTCTTTGATGGGCTCCAACATCCTCCTGTTGAGGGTTGTTCAGCAGCTAGTTGCAGTTTTAGTGTTCTCACAGGAGTAGATGAGCACATGTCCTTCCGCACTGCCATCTTACCTCCACAGGGAAAAAAGTGGATACAGTGACAGATTTTATTTTCTTAGGTTCCAAAATCACTGCAGATGGTGACTGCAAGCCATGAAATTAAAAGTGGTTTGTTCCTTGGAAGAAAAGCTATGACAAACCTAGACAGTGTATTAAAAAGCAAAGATATTACTTTGCTGACAAAGATCTGTATAGTCAAAGCCATGTTTTTTCCAGTAGTCATGCATGGATGTAAGAGTTGACCATAAAAAAGGCTGAACACCAAAGAATTGATGCTTCTGAACTGTGGTGTTGGAGAAGACTCTTGAGAGTCCCTTGGACTGCAAGGAGATCAGACCAGTCAATCCTAAAGGAAATCAACCCTGAATATTCATTGGCAGGACTGATGCTCAAACTGAAACTCCAATACTTTGGCCACCTGATGCAAAGAGCTGACTCATTGGAAAAGACTCTGGTGTTGGGAAAGCTTAAGGCCAGGAGGATAATGAAGTGACAGAGAATGAGGTGGTTGGATGGCATCATCGACTCAGTGGACATGAGTTTGAGCAAACTCACTAAATTAGAATAGATATTTCTCCGAATGCTGTTTTTTAGCTCATATATACAAATAATAAAGAAGTAAATGTGAGAGAAGAAATAGTTATGATACTCCAATAATAATAATGATTAAAAAAACTACACCAAAATTGGAGGAATACTAATTGCCAGTTCCTAACTAGTCACGCTAACTTGAAAGCATCAAGTTCAGAGCCAAATATTAAAAAGGCACCTAATAAATCATTTTCTTTAATAGAGTGGGCAGCTATAACCTAAGATATTTCTTGGGACTGCTATGAGAGACAGCTCCCAAATTCTAAAATCAGACATTGAGCTATTTGGGGAGATATTTTGGCTTGAGGTTTGCAGGTTCTGGTTTACATTTTCCAGACTCCAATTTCAGAGTTCTCTTTAACTTCATTTTGATTCTTTACAACTAAATAATCACCACATCCTCTTAATGGAGTCCTCCCATTGTGTCTTTATTTTCACAGCAATGAATGGTTCTTTTAAAACACCAGAATTATCATGATTCTAAGATATTTCCTCATCTGTGTCCAGTTATTGATGCTATCAAAGCCCTTAATTTCTGTTACTGGATTTTTTTTTTTTATCTGTAGTATTATTTTTCATTATTTCTTAGAATTTCCTTATCTCTACTTGCATTCTTATTTATTCTTTCATGCTGTCTACTTTATCCATGTGACAGATGTATATCATTAATTATCACTGTTTTAAATTCCTGGCCTGATAATTCCAACATCCATGCCATATCTGGGTCTGATTCTGCTGCTTTCTCTGTTTCTTCAAACCACACTTTTTACCTTTTAAATGCTCTGTAATTTTTTTCTTATTAGCCAGATATGATATATTGGGTAAAAGAAACTGATGCAAACAGACTTTTTTTTTTTTGGCTCCATGGCTTGTGGAATCTTAGTTCCCCAACCAGGAATTGAACCCAGGCCCTTGACCATGAAAGCATAGAATCTTAACCACTGGACCACCAGAGAATTTCCAATAGACCTTCAGTAATGTAGTAGCAAAATGTGAGGGAAGGGAAAGTGTTCTATAGTCCTATGATTAGGCCTCAGTCCTTCAGTCAGTTTGTGATTCTCCTTTTCCCCTCTCTTCGGTGGGACAGGATGGCTCAGGTGGGCTGAAGCTGTCTATTTCCCTTTTCTTAGTTGGTTGGGCCCTGACAAAATCCCAATAGTATAGACGCTGGTAAGATAGTTTCTCTTGAGTGAGTGCAGGCCTTGTTAAGAAGAAAAGAGTGCTCTGACATGTTCCAAAATGGTTCTGTTTCCTTCTCCTTCTACAGAGGAATTTTCCTCTAATACTCACTGTGAGAATCTGGTAGGTTCTCCTGGAGGTAAAACTCACAAATGTGTGTGGTTCCCCATTGACTGGGTCTCCTTAGAGGTCTTACCTCTATACTTGTTTAGAGAGAGCCTCCACAGTTTGTCACCATTCACTTTTTCCTACCTAGCCCCGGTTCCCACTGAGGTTTCTGCTCCTAAGTTTTGCTCTGATAAGACGTGATTCTCTGGCTCTGCCTGCCTGCCTTTCTAACTACAGGGGCAGTGGTTTGTTCTGTGACATCACTTCTCTGACAGATCCAAGAAGAGTTTTGATTTCTCTGTTTGGTCAGCTTCTTACTTGTTTTTTTATAACAGAGTGAAAATTTCCAAGTTCTCTACAGGCTAGACTGGAAATTCTTCTGTGGTTTTTACAGTGTGGTTTTACTGTCAAAATTTCCCATTTACATGTAGTCTACACACTCTCCAGATTGACCCAGAATTGCCATTGCCACTTCTACTATTGAGAAAACAATTTTTCTTAAAAATCTGAACATGCTGTTTTTCTGGCTATATTAAATAGAAATATTATTACTATGGGAAATGCTACAAATACAGCATCTTGTCTTTCACAAGGGATTATAAATGTGAGAAAAATCTATGCATGTAAAAATCATTTCTTCTTGTTCTTAGGCACTAAATACTTTTCACCTCTTTAAATTCTGTACCCACCTATATGTAAGCACCATGAAAAACTTTACTCTCAATTCTTTTTGAAAGCAGTTTGTTAAGCAGAGGAAAATGGAACTGTAAAATTAAAACTTCGGACATAACACTGCTACCTAACCAAACATGGGTCCGCTCACCTACATCCAGTAAAGCCAATTTACTGAAACCAGGTTGTGGTGAAGGAAAATGCAGATTTATCAGCAGACACCAGGCAAGGAGTCTGAGACACCTAAAACTCCCAGATTCCCCACTGGGTTTCAGGAATGCATTTTTTGATCAACTCATAACAGTTCTCTGATGGTGAGCTGACAAGGTGGTGTGACAAGGGTTAACATGATGAATTTTTAGGCTCCAGTAAGTCTGGGGACTATATGCTCAAGGCCAGCAAGTAGCTAAAGCCTTGCATTTGGTGAAGGGTCTTTTAAAACATCTTTAGCATCTTTAAAACATCTCAGGAAATGTGCATCACATCCTGTTACCTTGAGAGAGGAGCTAAAGCAGGGGATACTGGGGAGGAGTCTGTTCCAGGAAGGCCCCATGGGGTCCTGCTCAGTTACAATGCTGGAGGTACATAGAATTTTGCCCATGTAGAATATTAACATATTTAAATTTAATTAAGCATGTCAATGAGAGTAATTTCATAGCTTCATGATATCTAATTTCAGTGACTTCAGCAAAGCAGATTTGTCTCTTATTATTTCTGTCCATTTTGTGTGTGTGCGTGTTTATAGTTTAATAGTCCTATACATAAAGATCATCTTAATCTATTTTAAAATATTCAGACACCTGCAATAACACATAGTCATAAAGCTCTTTTATTATCAAGTTATTCATCCCTCAGCTTGTCTTCATTACAGGTCTATTGGAAGATTTCCACCCTTAGCCCTATTCTCTTAGCAGTTAATTAAAATATTCTTGCTATTGAAATGCACTGTATAGTCTCTATGAATTAGGGGATGTCAAATATTGTAGTTTGCTTAGAGTAGCTAGAATTCAATTGTTTTTTTTTTTAATACCCATTATTTCATACTTGCTGTGATTTAGAAAAATTGCTGATGCATCAATTAATGCAAATTGTATAAAGACTTCTATAATTTAGGCTTAAAATGCCAGATCCAGCTTTGTATTTTCATGAGCTGCAACTTAAAATATGGGGTTCAATTTTCATTTACCTAATGTTCCCCAGTAATAAAGACGTGTCTATTAAGGACATCTGTTACAATTTGGTAACCTCTAATTTTAATGGAAAATAATAGAGTTCAAGTCTGTAAGATTAGAGGTTATGGACTAGGTCTTTACACTGGTTTGGCGTCCTTGATATAATGTTCTGCCAGCCAACCTAATATATTCACAAAGGGCTCAAAGTCTTGGTTCTGCAGGCCAAAAAAAGAGAAAGAAAGAAAGAAAGAAAAAAAAAAACTTTTCTATCTTGTCACTTTGCACATTGCCTTGCTGAAATCTGTCACCACCTGCTAAAAAATAATTTCTCTTTTTTAAAAGCACATGAAGAGAAGAGAATCCGGTGCATAATTACACAGTAAAATATACTTTACCAACTGGCTAGGAGGGGAAGAAAGGAGAGGAGAGAAGGCTAGAGCTAGAAATCTTTAAAGCTCTACATGTTTCCCAAGACACTAGTGGAGCCCATGAACTCTCACTGATGTTCAGGTTTTAGATTTTTTTTTCTAGGCAGGGCGTGGGTGATGGGGGTGAGGAGGGCACCGAACCTCTCTCTCCTCTTTCCTCTCTTGAACTGACAATCTATAGATTGTAAAGAGAATGCATCTGAGAAAACAATTATATCTGCCAGCATCCGCAACTGTAACAATGAAATTCTCTTTTTCTCTTTATTCAAGCCTAACTTAAGCATTCCCTTTGAATCCAAGTCCTTAATGTCATTTATGACTCTCATGGGTATTTATTTTAGCTGAATATCTTGCATTTGCTACGCCAAAAACAATCTTGAGTAAAAAAGATTCCTGTCACTTTATTCAGGCTTCAACAAAAAGCAGCCAAGCCAGTAAATCACTAAATGGAACTACCAACTTCCTATGACATGCATGAATAATGCCTTAGCAGTCTGCTCACCGGAAAGATTAGAATGGGAGTGAATACAAGCCGGTATAAGAATGCCTAGACAAGCTGAGCCCAGAACTCTATCAAAATCAATTTCTCCCATTTGACATCTGAGTATTTTGAAATGTTCTAACAAGAAGCAATAGAATTAAATTTCTTTCCAATTTGCTTTCAACATACAGGAAGAAGTGTGATAACCAAACTCACCAGGTTTTTTGCTCATTGCTGAAAGTCCAGTGCTAACTTGAGGCCACTTCGAGGGGAGAGAAAAGATGAAGGTAAACATTGGTGTTAAACACTAAAACTCAAAAATTGAGCAAATCATGTTTCACACAAAGACTTTTTTTTTTCCTTAAGGTGGGTAAAATTGGAAATGACCTTGATCCAGGTCCTTGATCTTGACTTTGATCTTGTATTTATATTAGAGTATAAGAAAAGAAGATAAATTACCTGTGCAGATTACCCTAAGTAAGATTATGACAAGATTATAAAATCTTCAACATGTATAGAAGTTTGATGAATATACTTTATTATGGTCAGTCCTCTAATAACTGTCCTTACCTAAGGTTTATTTGTCAAAACTGTAAGAAAATCCTGTGTACATGTCACTCTGACTATGTACTTTACTCCCCCATGGAAGGAAATTGACATTCAGATGTATTGCTTTCCCCTTCAGTCACACTGCGTTTTAGTTGCCTTCTCTCTTTAAATATAGTGTGGGTGTGTGCAAAGTCGCATCAGTCGTGTCTGACTCTTTGTGACCCCATGGGCTGTAGCATGCCAGGCTCCTCTGTCCATGGGATTCTCCAGGCAAGAATGCTGGAGAGGGTTGCCATGCCCTCCTCCAGGGGATCTCCCTGGCTCACAGATCAAACCCTCCTCTCCTATCTTTTGCATTACAGGCGGATTATTTACCACTGAACCACCCGCGAAGCCTTTAAATAGAATAAACTACTTAAATCATTACATGCTCTCACAAAGTGTATAAATGACCACCTTTCATATTTCTAAGTGAATGTCCTACTTTATGCTTTATCTTCCTTAAAAAAAAATTATTTTAAATTGTTTACTTCCTACCAAAATGACAAAGAAACGTTCAGATTCTAGAGAAGAAATAGATGAAATTATTTATGGCCTACCTAATCAAACACAATTCTATTCAATTTTCAAGTAAACTAAATTGTCTTAAAGTATTTTTAAACCTTAAATAACTCTGTGTGTTTTCCTGAGTTTACTTCAAAATGGCTTAACAGTAGTAATAACTAGAGTCTTCATATATTATTAATCAAGATTCTTTTCTTGGATGTTTGAAAGACTTGACCATTTTTTTTTATTACTAGAGAACTTAAAAATTAAAAATAAATAAAAAAGCTGGGACATTATTTTCAGGCTCCTGTGACTCTTTTGGTGATTTATAGATTAATCAATCATCAATGGGATTAAAGGCCATTTACACTAAACAAATTGCTTATGGCTGCAGCAAATTGTGTTTTGAGATTTAGTGATAGGGACTATAAATTGCCAGTCATGTTATTAGACATATAAATCAGAGAGTTACTGAAAATTGATTAGCTGACTCCAATTTTTCTGAATACGTTGTTACTCTAGCTTATTATTTTTCTTTCCCAGGTCAAAACAGTTCAACTCTAAACTGAGTGAAGGAATGTGAATTTCTATAACTAAGGCTAATAACTGGGTTTTTATTTTTGCTATTACATTTTTATAAGATGTTCTTATAGATCAAGAAAACTAGATTTTTGCCTTTATGTGAAGGCTGCAATGTCTTTTTTTTTAATTCACTATCTGAGTATAATTATCCTAGGTATGAAAAATAGTATAGTTTAATTAAATAATTGCAAAGCCTTCTGTTTAAGGATGGAATTGTGTTGTAAGAAACCCGTAATGAACACAGGTTTCCTCCTCCTTTAGCACTTTCCTAAGATCCCAGTTTTATAACCCACTTTTAAGAATAGAGAAATCACAAAAAAGGAAAGCATGTACTATGCGTATTTCTGTTGTTGTGAGGACCTTTATGATATTCAGCCATCATGAAATGATAGAAGAACATTCTTTTTTTTTAAGCAAGCACAAATTATTTGCTGTCTGGGTGAGTGATTGATTTATGGGAATTAGTCTGTATACAGACTTTGAGTTCTGAATTAATATGCTAGCTTACCTGACACTTCTCTCTTCTTATAGCAATATACCCCATGCAAAATTACTAGAATATTCTTACATACAGCCTTCATTATATTATTGCCCTGTTAGAAAATTTCAATGTCTTCCCAATTATCTGCAATATAACATTCAAAAATTCCATTTTCTCAAACTATTCTTTACAAACTCTTATCAGAATCAGAGAAAATGTACTTTGAAGAACAGAAAAGTGTCACAACCATATCACTAGCTAGCAATCTATAATAAACAATTATCAAATAATTGAATTAATCTAAAACCAAATATACTTGCAAATTACAAATAAATTTCAAATATGTTATCAAATATCCCATTCTCATCAACTCCAAAAATTCAAACAGGGGGATGCTAAGACAAAGAAGGGTGCTCATCTTCTCTGATAACCAATCACTGAGTCAAACTGCTGGGCAGTGCATATATACAAGTTAAGGTGAGAATTGTTGGATTTAGAGTAACCTGGGTTCAAATTTTATCTCTTATGAACTAGCTATATTATGATGGAAAACACTACTTGTTATTTGCTGCATGTAATAATCTGTGGCTTGAACTTTGCAAAAGATTGATGTAAAATCACAGCTTGGTCCCTTAATCTCCAAATATATCAAGAGCTCATGCTCCCAGAGGAATATACAATTTTTGAGCAAAGATGTACAGCGGAAGGCTGGTAGTGTTTATTATATACTCACTCTGTATTTAATCATCATAAATGTCATGACTTGTGCTTAAACATGCAGGCTGAAATTTCAAACAGAAATACATATTCAGTTAATTCTGTCACAAATATAAATATTAGAGAACTATTTTAACATCCAGGAAAAAGAGGGATTTTCAGTTATTCTTATATTTTTGTCTCGACTCTTAGTGTTAGCTTTTACAAGAACTTTAATTAATCTGATCTATACCCTTTCAGCACATAGAAATGTGCAAAGGGAATATCCAACTGTATGTATCCTTAAAGATTTCTAAAATAAACATTAATATTCATATTTTACCTTTCTGTCACTTGGTTGTAGAGTAACATTCAATTTAGGCACAAGACTTTAAGGTGTTGGAGGTCGTAGACCTTTTATCTTTTTTTTTGTCTTTTTTCCTTCAACTATGCTATGAGTGATATCCTCTGAACAAAATGTTTTTCAAAGTTCTGTTATGGTTAAAAGTAAAAAATGTTGGTAAATGTTCTGAGGCTTTCACTAAACCACAAACCTTTCTGCAGGTTTTCTTTTCTTTTCTTTTCTTTTTTTTTAAATTTTTTAATCTAGATTAAGTTCCCCATGGGTACACTGCTTCATATGAACTGTTTTTCCAATCAAATAAAACAGCCCTTTGGTTCAAAGAAATAAAAAGATGTTGTTATTCTTAGAATTACACCAATATTTGCTTTGGTTATATTATAATAGAATTTCTTTTATAGAAACCAGCTGAGAGGAAAAAAAAAATCTCTTAAAATTGTAACAAAGAAATCCCTCTGAACTATATACTTTTAAAGATATCTATACATTTAAGGAGATGTGCACTCAGAATAATCTCAACAATTCCAGCTCTAATAAATTAGACTAGTGTCTTTTGCCTGTTCAGTTATTTTCCTTTCTGTTCCTTGTATTAGAAGTAGTTTTCTGAGTAAGGAGCTGATATTTTTTGGCACTATAAAATATGTCAAAGCCAGACGTAGTCATTAGCACTGGGAGACCAAGGGTGTGAAAGAATTATTAAAGCCTTCCTGAGACTTGAACAACCAAAGCTGATTTTGGACTCTGTTGCTTGCACCTGACTAGGATTAATAAAGACTCAGCGTACAAGTGATGTGCAGGTACCACATGAAGGTGGTCAAGTCACATATGCAGAGGCCAGTCTGCCTTATAAGACTCATCAAATGTGCCGCAGTGAATATGGAAGGAAAGACCTTTGCAGTTTCTACAACACATTAAGGTATTATTAATTTTTAGTCTATTTTCCCCACCCCATGCTCATCCCCCTAAAAAATTCTTGCTTGGTTTAACGTTGTTGGAATGGCTCTCAGAGGGTGTCACAGGAATAGGACAGACAATCAAAAATGGCTTGACAAGGCAGTCTGTACTTCTGCAGAAGGGTGTGCTGCAAAGGTCTGGGAGCAAGCACGCCGACTGTAAGTGAACTTGGCTTTTAACCCTAAGATGCAGGTTCCCTCCTCTGACTCCTCATAGGTTGAGGACCACAGAGTTACAATCTTTCCTGGATGTCACCTAAGTTTTTATTGGACAATTGGTCTCCATGAGGGCCAGGAGTAGTATTTTTAAGTTCCTGATTCATGTTAACTATTTTCCCCATCCTTTTACTTTTTTGTGCATGTCCAGGATAAAGGCCTCAAAATTAGCCCACCAAAATATTCTTATGAGGGAGAATGAGGAAAAGAAAAGAACAAAGGATTGACAACTAGCCACCATTTTAGGAATCTTATTCACATTCCCGTTATATACCTTTTTGTTCTACTATTCTAGGAATGAATCACTTCTTATTTCTTATAACTTCTCCTTTGATAGGAAATACCATATTTTTATTACAATATTCCTTTATATCTTTGTATTCTCCTATTTCTGAAACAGTCCTCACCTGATTTTCCACTTGATATTAAGGTAGAGTTTAGAGTGAGTAAAATTTATAATATGAACTCCATAAAACAAGACAGACACCAGATATTTAGTTCTTGAATTATCACACTGAGCTGAAGTCAGCTCATTAATCTTCTATTTTCACCCCAAGATTTCTAAATCGACACATTTATACAATTTAGCAGTTACAGAAATGATTAATAGCTTTCTTTGGTGCTAACCTAATTGCTGTGACAGTAAAGACAAGAACATTACAAAAGATAAAGCACTGAGACCAGAATTACCTCCCTTCTAGGTAGCAATCAGCTGTTAAAGACAATTCTTGAACTCCTTTGAACAATAAACAAATTGTTGTTGCCAAGTATAGTTTTTGCCTTGCTGGATTCAACTGGAAAAGAGTCTCATTAACATATCTTCATGCCCAGCTCACTGTTTTCTATCTTATCTGTCAGGGGAGAGTATAAATTCCCTGGTTTTGTCTCGCAACAAAAATTTGAAGCAATGGACAAACCAGTGTTACAGCCCTTGGATGGACCAGTGTTACAGCTCCATATTACAGCTCAGTTTTATTTAGAAAGTAAAGGAAGATACACCCTCCAGGTGTGAGGGCATACCAACCCAAAAGACACTAAGAGAAGAGAGGTCCCCGGCCCAATTTTAGCTTATCTTTTTATATGCTTTTTCTCCTCCCCCTGGACCTGCCCTATGTAAATTGGGCTAGGCAGGAGTGCTGTTTGTTTTACCTGAGGTTCTCACTCCGGTCTGGTCCTGGGACCTTCCTTTATTCTATTTTCTCGGGCTTTTCCCTTCCTTGTCTTTTAGCCACCGCTATTCTGGACTCCTTTTTCCCATTCTAACTACCTAACACATCCACAGTTTCTGTTATCAAGTTTCTCCAGAAAGTCCTTTTAAAAAAAAAAATCTAAATAATATTTATATATTTTACCTCTACAGTGTCATATTTTCACATGAGCCATAGTCTTGAATTTTTGTTTAATGTACATTAAATGAATATGTAGATGTATTTAACAAATAAGAAGTGGAGAGGGAGAGAGGCAATACTTCAAAACATCCATGTATTAGTTTTACTCGTGCTAAATAAGATAGTAGAATATGCCATCCTCAAATATGCCATTTTGATATAAGAATTATTCTGAGCTGAGGGCAATTGAGAAGAATCAGATATAAGAAAATATTTCTGCCTTCTATTTGCTTAAAAGGACGACATAACATTGTAAAGGGCTTCCTCCTCTTTTCTTTGTCAAGAAGGACAAAAGTTAATCATTGGAGATAACCTTAGATTTCTATCAAGCCAAAGACAGCACCAGAAGAATGTACAAAGCAAACTTTGCTATCTAAACCTTATCTTCCTCATTTCCATATATTTGCCTTCCCACAATTTGTCTGTTTTTTTCCCTTTATCTTGTCTCTACTCCAAAAATGTGTTGTTCTTTTGTTAAAGCTACTATGTAAGCCCAAGTTCTAACAACCATTTAGAGTTACTCATCACTGATTACTCTCAAATGTATTTGAAATGCACATGTTAATAAACTTTTGTTTTTCTCTTGTTAAATCTGTCTTTTGTTAGTCTAATGTACAGCGACCCAGACAATGAACCTAAGAAGAGTAGAGGGAATTAACTTTTTTTCCCTAACCTACAGTGCCATCTACATATTTCCAAGAAAAATTATTTTCTATCAAAGTACTCAGAATATTGTTTTCATTTTTCTCTTTGGTTTTCTCGGTTTAGAAGATCTAAACACAAAATGTCCCTTGGGTTGCAAAGTACCAAAAAATATATATACTACAAAATGAATTATCAAATATCCTACTTTATCAAGTGTTTTTTAAAAATTTGTTTTTAAAATTTTCACTTCTAGTTGAAATGAAGCTTTTAATCTCTTAAATGAACATGAGTTTGCAATTGCTAGAAGAAACTGAAGTCTCCTCTTAGGTTTTCTCTCTTTATCAAAACCAAGTTCATAAGTAGATGGCCATATTTTATATTTAAGTCCCCAAACAGCAGTGATAGAAACATTCACTTCTAAATTGAAATCATGTGTACGTGTTGACACTATTGGCTACATATTCATTTCTATCATCTTAATATAATCTGTAGTACCTGTAATTTCCTCCTAAAATAGAGTTTGTCAGTTAAGAGAAAAATATTTTCTCTCCTTTTGTACTTTGTGATTCTAATACTTTATTAAGCTGTTTAAAAAAGACATTCTAGCCTTCTTTAGGTTCTCTACTTGGTGGCATTGCCACCACTGAGTTTTTATTATGCAAATTATTGCAATCTGGTTAGCTCCTTCCGTCTTTTTTCTTAACAAAAGGGGTCTGCAAGTGCTAATCAAAATGCTGCAATTTACATATTAATGAAGTTTTTATAATGACATTTCCTTCATACACAGAGTGAGCAAAGGGGAAACTTTTTATCTTTTTTTCTGAGAAAGCAACTGCTAAATTTTGATCTTATGAAGTATCTTTGAAACTTTCCAAAGTTGGTTAGAATAGCATTTAGGTAGTTTAATCAGATACAGAATGAAAGCACAAGGAATGACCTTCACACATGTGACGGCTATAAGCAATACTTTTTTGTATACATTCATGCACTTGCAATTACACAAAATGCTAAGGGTATGTTTGGCAGTGAGGATGCTGTGCACAATCAAGTTGTAATCATTTTCAAGAAAGAAAAAATATTCCACTAAAAATGAGGAGAAGCAAGGAGTATTCAGAAGCTATGTCAAAAGTGTCCAACTGTTTTCAGAGAATATAGGTGATGTCCTGGTGCTAGCAAAATCCAGAAGAAACCTTATAACAACTAGAAATGTCTATAATTGCTATAAGCCCAAGTATGAAGATTCACAAAAATAGAATAAGTGGATGAAAGTAGTTAAAATGATCTTATTAATAATGAGATGTTTGATTGTAAAAGAACTTTAGCTTTTTAGAATGTGTCACCAAAAACCAAGCTGTAAAGACAAATTAACAGTCTGTCACTAGAATATAATCTCCCACAGATAATGTACTCTTAAGCAAAAAGTGATAGAACACAAGTGAAAAGACAGAGATTCCAATATTAATCTTTATTTAGCCAATGACATTCTTTGGAAGTCAGGCAATGAGTCTATTTGTGATGGTTTTAAAATTATCAAACATATAGGCACAATATTTGCAATGGGAATTATTTTTTCAATCAATCGCATTCTGAAAGAATGTATATACACACTTGAGGAAGAGAAAGAAAAGAGAGAAATGACTGAAACATTTTGTGTGAATTCTTTACTGTATTACTAAAAGCATATTACGTGAAAAATTTAGTCACTAATTTGAAAATGTCAGTTTCTCTAAATCCTATGTTCTTTCAGAAATTGATATAAAAGTTAGTATTTTTAAAAATATTTCTAACAATAGTAATTCAGTAGTGGATTTTCTAAAATGATTTCCTCTTATGAAAGACATTTTGACATTTAGGATCAGTAAAATTTCTAATTTTAATGTCTTAAATTAGTA
Source organism: Cervus elaphus (assembly GCF_910594005.1). Classification (NCBI taxonomy): domain Eukaryota; kingdom Metazoa; phylum Chordata; class Mammalia; order Artiodactyla; family Cervidae; genus Cervus; species Cervus elaphus. The sequence goes on from NC_057845.1 coordinate 26,456,984, forward strand.
ATATTAAAATTATCTAACGCATCATGTAGCTTTTATTTATTTATTTTTTTCATCAAGTAGCTTTTAAATATAAAAAAATAATGAATATATTATATAGGTCAATATAATGTGTTTTCAATAAATAAGTTACATGTTTATTTACGAAATGAAAGTTAATGAGGACAACTCCTATTTTGAATTCGTGGGAAGATACCCCAACAAATGAAATAATAAGGCAGGTTTTACTTCTTTTCACAGCAAGACAAGAACACCCATTCAATTAGATTAGATGACATCATGCCAAGAGCCATTAGTCCAATCATTGACTTGGGCCTACAAGTGCTACCATTTAAACACATGGAACCACTTCCAGTCACATCTGGCCACTTGGGCATGTGAGTTGGCACAAAATACTATGGAAAGAATGAAGCCTCTTGCCCAAACTATTTAGCCCCAATCCTTTAATATAGTGAGGTTATTTCTTTTAACAAAGGAGGATCCTTAAACCAATGAAACTTTCAGCTGTGCATGTACAATCCATAGAAAGTTTGTTTTTCTTTTCTTTTTCACTTGAGTGAGTTGGTTTCTGAATCACTTCGATCTTGCTCCAGGCCTTTGAACTGTTGATTGCTCATGTTCAGGCATTGATTTCAGGTTGTACCAATTTATTGAAATTGTACCTAATTTCAAAGAACCTCCATCACTTGCTGGAAGATCAGTTTGAGTAGAATTGGACAAATGACTTCCCTCCAGAAAAACTGACTTCTTTTAACCACAGGTATACATAGGCCTTCCAATGGCACAGAGTAATTGTTTTAATCTTTTGCTGGTTATCCCACAAGTCGCACAATTTTTTTTTTTTTCAGTTTCCAAAGGGGGAAAATATTTGGCTTAATTTTTTGGCTATTTTTCATTCTATCTCAATGTTAAACATAACTAAATTAATATAACCATACTAAACTGTGAAATTTCAAATAACTGAATTGTATACAATTGTTAGTTATCAATCTTATTTTCTTAAGTGTATAGTCATCCAGAATTAAAATGACATATGAAATTGCATACATGCATACACACATGTACACGCATGCCCTCACAAACTACAGTAAGACAACCATAACAAACTCTTGACAGACACGATTGTTTTCTAGTCACCAAATTATGAGTCACTCTTTGCTGACTTGGCTCTCTTATGAAACATCACTGTGCCTAGTTTGTTTGTCTCAACATTTTGCTGTGATCATTTCTGGTATTATTTGGTTAGAACATACAATAGCTGTAACTTATCAACTTAATGTATTTTTCCTAAGAAGGTGAATTTTGGCGTATTTGTTTTTAACTTAATTCAAAACAGCACTCTCCTTGCCCAATCCCAAGAGGAAAGTTTGGGAGATCAGAGAGCAGAAGAATGTTTGACGTATTGTGCCAACTCCCCACCCCCCAAACTAATGAGGGATAACAGAATGTGCCACCCCAAAATATGCCTCTTACAAAGATTATTTTGAGCTGAAGATTTTGATAAACTGCATACACAGGAGCATCTCTGAAAATGGAGTCAAAGTTGACCTTTTGTAAGAAACGGTTACATTTATAAGGGAAATTTCCATTTGTAAGTGTCTGCTTCTCTATACCATGGAAAGAAGGATAACTTTAAATCTCTCAAAAACCCCATCAATGGAGAAAGCAGGGACTTAAATCTGCATAATAATATTATTCTTGTTTACTGAGCTTATTCTAGTCACTTCCCTAAACTGGTCTCTGCATGCATGCTGCCACCTAAGTTATGTCCACTCTTTGTGACTCTATGGACACTAGCCTGCCAACCTTCTCTGTCCATGGAATTCTCCAGGCAAGAATACTGAAGTGGATTGCTGTGTCCTCCTCAAGGGGATCTCTACCATCACCCCAAATTTTTGTCTTTAGCTGATGATTGTATTTCAGGTGGTGACTTGGGTCACCTCCAAAAGTTACAGAGTTTCATTGGCTATCTCGTATGTATACATAAGATATGTATGTTTATGCACTTCTACGTGTTTTCTTCTTGTTAATCTGCCCTCTGTTTAAGGAGTGGAGGTCATCAATCAAGAACACAGAAGAGGAGAGAGAAAATTATCTTTACTCCCCTATAAGAAGGCTATAAGAAGGCGATAACAGAAGTCATTGATTCACCTATGGTTTTTCTGCAAAGAAAAAAATCTGCAAACACATTTAGAAACTACGGTGTTCTATAGTCACTCAGTCATGTCCAACTCTTTGTATGGACTGTAGCCCCCCAGGCTCCTCTGTCCATGGGATGCTCCAGGCAAGAATATTGGAATGCATTGCCATGCCCTCCACCTGATGATCTTCTCAACCCAGGGATCAAACCCAGCTCTCCCATATTGCAGGGATTCTTTACCATCTGAGCCACCAGGGAAATCCAAGAATACCGGAGTGGGTAGCCTATCTCTTCTCTAGGGGATCCTCCCAACCCAAGAACTGAACCAAGGTCTCCTGCATTGCAGGCGGATTCTTTACCAACTGAGCAATCAGGTAAGCCCTAAGAATCTATTACACTAAGCCAACTGGGGAAAAAACTAAAAATGCAATCAAACAATATAGTCAATGTGAGAGAGAAGAGTTACAAAACTTTTAGTTAATCTTCTGGATGACATTATATTTATAGATTGTAACATTTCTTATGTTAAAGTAAAAAAGAAAAAGAAAAAACAACAAAAAATGGGCAGAAGATTAAAGACATTTCTCCAAGGAAGACATAGAGGGAGCTTAACAGCACATGAAAAGATTGTTCAATATCACTGATTATGAGAGAAATGCAAATCAAAACTATAGTAACATATGACCTCACACTAGTCAGAAAGGCCATCAGTGAAAGATCTATAAACAATACATACTAGAAGTTTTCATTCCAATCCCAAGGAAAGGCAACACCAAAGAATGTTCAAACTACCACACAGTTGCACTCATTTCACATGCTAGCAAAGTAATGCTGAAAATTCTCCAAGGTTTTTGAGGCTTCAACAGTACATGAACTGAGAACTTCCAGATGTTCAAGCTAGTTTTAGAAAAGGCAGAGGAGCCAGAGATCAAATTGCCAACATCCATTGGATCAATAAAAAAGCAAAAGAATTGCAGAAAAATATCTATTTCTGTTTTATTGACTATGCCAAAACCTTTGACTGTGTAGATCACAACAAACTATGGAAATTCTTAAAGAGATGGGCATACCAGACCACCTGACCTGTCTCCTGAGAAATCTGTATGCAGGTCAAGAAGCAACAGTTAGAACTGGACATGGAATAACAGTCTGATTCCAAATTGGGAAAGGAGAATGTCAAGGGTGTATTTTGTCACCTTGTTTATTTAACTTTTATGCAGAGCATATCATGTGAAATGCTGGGCTGGATGAAGCACAAGCTGGAATCAAGTTTGCCAACAGAAATATCAATGACCTCAGATATGCAGATAACATCACCCTTATGGCAGAAAGTGAAGAGGAACTAAAGACCCTCTTGATGAATGTGAAAGAGGAGAGTGAAAAAACTGGCTTTAAACTCAACATTCAAAGAACAAGAATAATTGCCTCCAGTCCCAACACATGAAGGCAAATAGATGGGGAAACAATGGAAACACTGACAGGCTTTATTTTCTTGGGCTCCAACATCACTGAAGATGGTAATTGCAGCCATGAAATTAAAAGATGCTTGCTCCTTGGAGGTAAAGCTGTGACAAACCTGGACAGCATATTAAAAAGCAGAGATGTTACTTTGCCAACAAAGGTCTATCTAGTCAGAGCTATGGTTTTTCCAGTAGTCATGTATGGATGAGAGAGTTGGACCATAAAGAAAGCAGAGTGCCAAAGAATTGATGCTTTTGAACTGTAGTGTTGGAGAAGACTCTTGAGAGTCTCTTGGATTACAAGGAAATCAAACCAGTCAATCGTAAAGGAAGTCAGTCCTGAATATTCATTGGAAAGACTGATGTTGAAGCTGAAGCTCCAATAATCTAGCCACCCAATTTTTTCCACTCATTGGAAAAGATCCTCAAGTTGGGAAAGATTGAGGGCAGGAGGAGAAGGGGACAACAGAAAACAAGATGGTTCATGATATCATTGACTCAGTGGACATAACATTTGAGCAAGCTCCAAGAGTTGGTGATGGACAGTGAAGTCTGTCATGTCCATGGGGTCACAAAGAGTTGGATATGACTGAACGACTGAACTGAAGTAATGATCGAGCAATCCCTCTTCAAGGTATATATTTGGAGAGAACTGTAGTTCAAAAGATACATCCACTCCAATACTCATTTCAGTAGTGTTTACAATAGCCAGGACATGGAAGTGAGTTAAATGTCAATCAGTAGAGGCATGGATAAAGAAGATGTGGTACATGTATACAATAGAATATTACTCAGCCATAAAAGTGAACAAAATAATGGCATTTGCATCAACATGAATGTACCTAGAGATCGCCATACTGAGTGAAGTAAGTTAGACAAAAATGACAAATATCATACAATATCATTTATATGTAGACATTTTTTTAAAAGGAGTACAAATGAACTTATCTATAAACAGAAATAGAGTTACAGAAGTAAAAAGCAAGTTTATGGTTACCAAGGGTAAGGGGATGGAGGAATAAAGTGGGAGATTGGGATTAACATATACACACTACTATATATAAGATAGATAGCTAGTTACCTAATAAGGATCCACCATATAGCTTAGCGAACTATACTCAATATTCTGTAATGGTCTATATGGAGAAAGAATCTAAAGAGAGTAGGTATATGTATAACTGATTTACTTTGCTATAAATCTGAAACTAATATAGCATTGTAAACTATATTTCAATAAAAATTAAAAACAAACCACACACACACACACGAAAACAAACACCTGAAATGCTTTTGCACAGTGAAGGAAACTAGCAACAAAATGCAATGGCCACCTACTGAATTGGAGAAGATATTTGCAAAAGATATAACACATTTCCATCACCTTGGAAAGTTCCTTGGTGCTATTTCCTAGTTAAATCTCTCCACCCAAGATAACTGTTGATCTGACTTTTTTCCACTATAGATTAATTTTCATTTTCTAGAATTTCATATACATAGAATCATACAGTAGATACCATTTTGTACTCAGCATAATGCTATTCAGAGTCATTCATGTTGTCAGGCAATCTACTACACTTTTTAAAATCACTGTGTAGAATAAAAAATAAAATTTACAATCACCAAAAAATAGAATATTTAGCACAGAGGTTTGCTAAAATGTCTAATGGTACTGGAAATTAATTACTTCATCTTTAAAGTGGGTATGGTGAAAGAGGAGAGTGAAAAAGCTGGCTTAAAACTCAGCATTCAAAAAACTAAGATTACCACATCTGGTCCCATCACTTCATGGAAAATAGATAGGGAAAAATGGGAACAGTGAAATATTTTATTTTCTTGGGCTCCGAAATCACTGTAGACGGTGATTGCAGCCATGAAATTAAAAGACGCTTGCTCTTTGTAAGAAAAACTATGACCAACCTAGACAGTGTATTAAAAAGCAGAGACATCACTTTGCCAACCAAGGTCCCTATAGTCAAAGCTATGGTTTTCCCAGTAGTCATGTATGGATGTGAGAGGTGGACCATAAACAAGGTTGAGCCCTGGAGAATTGATGCTTTTGAACTGTAGAGTTGGAGAAGACTCTTGAGAATTCCTTGAAGAGTAAGAAGATCAAACCAGTAAATCCTAAAGGAAATCAACCCTGAATATTCACTGGAGAACTGATGCTGAAGCTGAAGCTGGCCACCTGGTGGGAAGAGCTGTCTCATTAGAAAAGACCCTGATGCTGGGAATGGTTGAAGGCTGGAGGGAAAGGTGTGATAAGGAATGAGATGGTTGGATAGCATAACAACTCAGTGGACATGAGTTTGAGCAAACTTCGGGAGATAGTGAAGAGCAGGGAATCCTGGCGTGCTGTAGTCCATGCGCTTTTCAGTGTCAGACATGACTGAGTGGCTGAACAACAACAGAACTTAACAGACATATCTTCTGCAGACAAAAGTGTAGACAATTCATCACAAATAAGAATTAATAACAACACCAATAACAGCAACATTACCAGAAGATAGTGACAAATGAGACTCATCCTAATAGCTTCCAGAGCCAAAGAAAACATTTTTCCTCTACCCTGGTAAGTTCAGTGGCTGAGAGGCCTGTGAATTAAACCTACAAAAGACAGATTAAGAAAAGAAAAGAAAAGAAAAAACAGGCAGTTTTAATTATGTATGTATGCCCAGGAGTTCACAAAGAAATTAGACTCAAGAAAGTAGCCAAAATACGGGGATTTATATCAAACCAGTCAATCCTAAATGAATATTCATTGGAAGGACTGATGCTGAAGCTGAAGCTCCAACACTTTGTCTACCTGATGCAAAAAGCTTATTTATTGGAAAAGACCCCAGTGCTGGGAAAGCTTGAGGGCAGGAGGAGAAGGGGATGACAGAGGATGAGATGGGTGGATGGCATCATTGACACAATGGACATGAATTAGAACAAACTCTGGAAAATACTGAAGGACAGGGAGGCCTGGCGTGCTGCAGTCCATGGGGTCACAAAGAGTCGGATTGAACAACAAATGTTATCTCAAAGGGGGAAAAGTGTGGAGGCTAGACAAAAAGTAGATAGTCTGGGACTTTTAGAGAGGGAAGTAAGTTTTGGGCAGATGACTAAGAGTGTATGGAAAAGAAGGATTTTGTGTAAGATTTGGTATGTAGATTCATACCAAATGAATGTCTCCTCCATTGGTAACAGTTGTTAGGACTTCTCTTCCTGCTAAGAGACAAATGTCTCTTCTATTAATGACAATTTGCTTTATAAGTGTATATTTCCTTTACAAAAAGGAAACTTATGCTCTGTTTTTAGAGGTTTTCCTTCATCTGCTATTTCTCAATTACTTTCAGAATAAAATAATCCATATGCCAAAGTAGCATGTTATGGTTCCCTTCATTTCCAAGTTCCTTAATTTTTTTTTAAATTCCTGTTTTCTTTGTGTAAGGGAGGGAAATTTTTTTTTTTCTCTTTACCCTCCCAGATTCTCTGAGTCAGGTCCTGTGAATTACACTGATAGGCTGATTAACAGGAGAAAAACATACAAATTTATTTAAATTTTACATGTCACAAGAGCCTTCATAAGGAAATTAAGATTCAAAGAAGTGATTAAATGAGGGATTTTATGCTGAGTTTGATGAAGAGTAAAAAGTCATAAAGAAAGCTGAACGCCGAAGAATTGATGCTTTTGAACTGTGGTGTTGGAAAAGACTCTTGAGAGTTCCTTGGACCATAAGGAAATTAAACTAGTCAATCCTAGAGGAAATCAGTCCTGAATATTCATTGAAACGACTGATGCTGAAACTGAAACTCCAATACTTTGGCCACCTGATGTGAAGCTCTAACTCACTGGAAAAGACCCTGATGCTGGGAAAGACTGAAGGCCAGAGGAGAAGGGGACGACAGAGGATGAGATGGTTGAATGGCACAACTGACTAGATGGACTTGAGTTTGAGCAAGCTCCTGGAGTTGGTGATGGACAGGGAAGCCTGGCGTGCTGCACTCCCTGGGGTCGCAAAAAGTCAGACACAACTGAGCAACTGAACTGAACTGAACTGAACTGAGAAAGTCATAGAAAAATGTGATAGGACTAAGGGTAGTAAACTGTGGGGATTTAGCAAGGCCTATTCATTTTGATTCTTCTCAGCATCCCACCACCCCCCCATCTTTGAAAATAAATATGCTCCTTTCTCCTGGGTGCATGGAAGCCTCTTTGAGGAGGACCTTATGATCTGCTTCAGAGGAGAGAGTGGAGGTCAGAGAGTCCTTCCTCCACCTCTAAAATTCCATCAGCTGAAAATATTCCCTAAGTGGAGGTATTATATTGTGGGATAATATGTTCTGAGCCCCATCATTTCTCTCTTATCCTTCTGTTTTCCTTCTTTCATTTCCTTTCCCTTAAAAATTCTTCCTATAGTTTGCCAAGCCCATGTAAGAGAGAGGGTTCTGTAAATTTCCACTCCATCTCACTCACTCACCCAGGTTCCCTGGGCCCCACCTAAGGAATCCAAAGACTTGTTAATAGTATGTTGATGTTACTTTACTAGCAATTTTGCTTCATAGGTGGGATGTTCTCAAGCCCCTGTGTTCCCCAGTAAGAAGAAAGCTTTCTTCTAATTGATTTAAAGGTATCTGTTGCAAAAATCTCTCACATTTAGAAATGGTGCAACATCTTGCAAGTGGATCATGACTGGATATAATTTATTAAAGAAACCCCTTTTACATTTTTAGTAGTAAGTGAAAATGGAAAACTATTAAAACTTTTAACTAAAATTAGTAGGTTTCTCTTTAAATTAAAAATACAAATTAATCATGTTTATTATGCATAAACTCCTCAGTAAATATATTACTTTTAGCAATTTTTACAGATTTTATGGGCTTCCCTGGTAGCTCAGATGGTAAAGAATCCACTTGCATTGTGGGAGACCTGGGTTCCATCCCTGGGTTGGGAAGCTCTCCTGGAGGAGGGCATGGCTACCCACTCCAGTATTCTTGCCTGGAGAATCCCCATGGACAAAAGAGCCTGGTGGGCTACAGTCCATGGGGTCACAGAGAGTTGGAGGCGACTGAGTGACTAAGCACAGCACAGCACAGGTATTACTCACTTAGGAATGTAAAATGGATTTTATATACTAAATAATTTGTTTATTGAACTGGTTACTTATCAACAATTATCAACAAAAATGTCCATTCTCACCTACTTCTTTACCTTATTACTGGAAAAGAATGTTTACCTTACATGGATTGTTCCTCCACCTATCCACCTGTCCATACCTTACAGTTCTTAAACTCCCATTGACTAGGTCTCATAGAGCAGCTGATTTTTGCAGGCACTGTTCAAGCCCATTAATTAATTCCTATTGTGTGGGCTTTCTCTATATTCATAAGGGCATTTTGGAATGGAAGAGCATGGAAAAGATATTACAGAGATAATTTTTAAACGTTTGTTTTAATAAACAAAAGTGAAGTCATTTATAAACTTTAGAATTTTAGCTAAGAACACTCATACCACTGCTGATAAAAACGCCAGTACAGGTGACACTGTGACTGAAGCCCACTGCTCTCCCAGGTCCATCACATCACGATCTTGCAGGGTGAGAACTTTGTAGTGTATTTTGAGAAAAGCAGGTCAATGGTCTTGTCATTGCCTCCTCATTTCTGCTTACTCTTCATTCACTGCAATCTGTCATCTATCACTCCACCAACCCTCTTCTGTTTAAGCTCTTACTATAATTGCATTTGCACATTAAATACAAGGTATATACCACTTTTTCATATTCTCACTCACTTATCGTCATGACTTAAGCTACCATCTGAATCTCCATAATTTCAAAACCTGTAGCTCTGACTCAATTCCTTCTCTGGCACTAAACAAAATATTCATATATTCAATGACACTGATTGAGCATTTACTATTTTCCAGATATCACATAAGCTTCTCTGACTCTAAGGAAATCACACATTAGCTGTATTTATCTTCTCCCTTTCCCTACTCATTCTCCCCAAACTGAAAACATTACAATCAACAAAGAAACAGTACAACAAAATATAGTCTTTTAGAAACCTGCGGGTAAATTTTACCAGTTCTTTTCTTTCCCCTACTACCAGATACAACTGGTTGTTAAATCAGATTTACTCTAAGTTGCTAGTATCATTCTAATCTATTTCTTTGCCTTCTTTCCACAACCAAAAAGTCCACTCCCAACTATTTTCTAATTTCCCAAGGATGTCATCTGCCTCTTTCCTTTATAAACACAGTTGCTGCGCTGAACTCTTTAAAATAATAGCTTGATATTATTACTCCCTCTGACTAAAGTCTCTCATTGCCCATGGAAGCATCTCCCAAGGATAATCTGCTTTGTGAAATATTAATATATGTTCTATGAAAAAGATTGGTATTAATAATATTTTTGCTTCTGATACATAAAGTATATGTGTTAGAAAACTATTATTATGCTACAGTTGATCTTAGGAAATGACTTTTCAGAATAGAAAACATCAGGATAATGCACAGAGTTACAAAATCTGTGCAAAATTTTCACAAAATCTGTGCACTGATGGAAGAAGTAGCAATGTCTCATTAGTTGTCTTATATTTCACTGCCTATTTGGTTATATTGTTTATCTTAATATTTCAAAAAATATTTTTGATAATTGGGTTTTATTGTATGTAAAAGCATCTGCCTCAAATGTTTATTATTTCTCAGACTAATTAGTCCTAAAGACCATTTTTATTTGCTGTCTTCTGTCATGCAAACATACGTATTATCCCATATGTTGGTTTTCCTCCAACATGTTATTTTTTTTTAATATTTCCATGAACAAATGAGTTTTGCAAATTGGCTAACCATATGGGCTCCAAAGGATCTTCATTCTTTGTTTGCCTTCCTGAGCAGTCAGACTTCTTACACTTTTCAGCTGCAATATCCCATTCTATTATACTTCTCTTTTTTGCAAATGGCATTCTTCCCAATTAGTACTGTTGGGTAGCCTGATTCTTTGAGTCTAGTTTCGTGCACATCTGGAGAGTCAATGGTGTAAGTTCCAGTTCCAAAGCCAAAGTCTCTGTCCAAGGCCTAAGATCAGAAAAGACTAATCTTCCTTGTCAAGCAGAGTTCCCTCTTACTCAGCCTTTTTGTTTTATTCAGGTCTTCAGTTGATTGGATGAGAGCCACTCGCATTAGTGAGGGCAATCTGCTTTACTCAGTCTACTAATTCAAGTGTTAATCTCAACCAGAAACACCCCCACAGCCCATTAGAGTAATCTTTATCCAAATAATGTTTGCTCAAACCTCATGACTTGGTAAAATTGACACATAGCATTGATCATCACATATTTTCAGAGAAGAAACTGAGATGAGATAAAGGAAAAATAAAAAAAATTAAATATATTAATAAATTGAAACTTTAAATTAAAAAATTGCAAGGAGATCAAACCAGTCAACCTTAAAGGAAATCAATCCTGAATATTCATTGGAAGGACTGATGCTGAAGCTCCAATACTTTGGCCACCTGAGGCAATGAACTGACTCAATGAAAAAGACCCTAATGCTGGGAAAGATTGAGGGCAGAAGGAGAAGGGGGTGACAGAGGATGAGATGGTTGGATGGTATCACTGACTCAATGGATATGAGTTTGAGCAGGCTCTGGGAGATGGTGAAAGACAGGGAAATCTGACATGCTACAGTCCATGGGGTCACAAAGAGTCAGACACAACTGAATGACTGAACAACAACTTGAAATTTTACTCAGGATACATTGGCCTCAGTTTTGAGAAATCTCCATCAGCAGTTTTGCTTGATTCAAAATATTAATTTTTTTTAATCTCTTTGACCTTATTTTTAAATGTCTAAATTTTGCCTAGATTTAGGGAAACTATCTCTAACAGATTTTGTGTTTGCTTGAGTTTCTATAAGCATTTATCTCCAAATATCAATTTTTCTCATGTGCTACAAAATGAGAAACTCAAATATGGCTAGAAGAGTTAAAGGCTGTGTTCATAACACACACTAGATGACATGCATTTGGCAAAATTCCAGACTGCATCTTTAGACCAAACACTTGAACATAAACTGTGTTATATTGATTTGTGAAACAGAATTTCTTCTGTCTGCAAGGCACTATTTGTAGGTGTATTGTTGATTAGCTGAGTATCTCTCTGAAGTTCGTGGGGTACAGATCATTTCTCTTTTGTTCATTTTCCTATATGAAGCATCTAGCACAGTCCCTGGCATGTAATAAGAACTCAATAAATATTCGTTGAACGACCAAACGGATATGGAACATCGTGTAGGTATCGTGACTCTTAGATCTCCCCAAGAGCGAAAACTGTAAGCCAGTTGCAGCACATCAAATTCTAATTCATTTTAGCCATTTGATTTAGAATTTAGATTGGCTTGACTCTTGCTGTCTAGGCCCCAACACAACTTAAAATCTACTGAGTAAGCTTTGTACATAAATTACTACAATTTAAGATATAAGAACAACAAGAATTAGCAATCAAGAAAAAATATGCAAAGGAGGGAATAATATTCTGACAATGTATACAAAATTTCACCATGATTACTTAACACACTTCTACAGTGTGGCAAGTGTGGCATGTTTTATAATCTTATCAAATGTTGTGTAATGCTACCATCATTTATATTTACTGCCTTCTTATCTGGCAGTAAACAAATATGCAACAGCAAAAACTGACTGGTAAAATTTTCCTCATTTCCTAGTAATAAGTTTCATTTTTCTTTTAAATTGTATGTAGAAACTAGCCTATGCTAAAATTTTCAAAATCAGTATTTTATAGGATCTTATTAAGTGAAATATCTGATATAAAAATGATAAAATTAGAATTGTATCTCACTTTATACAAGTTGTGAAAGGAGAAAAACAACATGATCCAAACATATAAGCAGGATTTAAGCAATCTGTACTTAAGAACGTTTTCAGTTGGGTGATCTTGTTCAGTTTCTCATCATCGCTGATTTTTTCTATTTTAAAATGGGGTTATGAAGCACTTAGTAGACTGAATACAATTATAATTAATGATCACATGAACTGATTACTATATATAGTCTTTAAACTGGTTGCTACATGTAATTTTAACATAAACTAATTTGTGTGTTGGTTGCTCAGTCGTGTCTGACTCTTTGTGACTCTTTGGACTGTACCCCACCAGGCTCCTCTGTCCGTGGGTATTCTCCAGACAAGAATACCAGAGTGGGTTGCCATGGTCTTCACCAGGGGATTTTTCCAACCCAGGGATCAAACCCAGGTCTCCCGCATTGCACATGGATTTTTTACCGTCTGAGCCACCAAGGAAGACTATATGTATATATATTTAAGTTTAAAATATTTATTTTCTAAATAAAGGGGGAGGGTGGGGGAAAATTCCAGAGAGCAATATATTAAAAACTCATCTTGCACATTTCATGTTAATAAAAAATCCAATTTGGATAAGGCAATGGACAACACCACCACCCTGTAAAAAGTGTAGTATTTTATGCGATTTTTCTCTTCTTTAATTTAAATGTAAATAATGACCACAGATGGGGAAACAGTGGAAACAGTAGCAGGCTTTATTTTGGGGGGCTCCAAAAATCACTGCAGATGGTGATTACAACCATGAAATTAAAAGACACTTACTCCTTGGAAGAAAAGTTATGACCAACCCAGACAGCATATTAAAAAGCAGAGACATTACTTCATCAACAAAGGTCTGTATAGTCAAGGCTAGGGTTTTTCCAGTAGTCATGTATGGATGTGACAGTTGGACTGTAAAGAAGGCTGAGCGCCAAAGATCTGATGCTAAACTGTGGTGTTGGAGAAGACTCTTGAGAGTCCCTTGGACTGCAAGGAGATCCAACAAGTCCATCCTAAAGGAGATCAATCCTGGGTGTTCATTGGAAGGACTGATGTTGAAGCTGAAATTCCAGTACTTTGGCCACCTGATGCAAAGAGCTGACTCATCTGAAAAGACCCTGATGCTGGGAAAGATAGAGGGCAGGAGGATAAGGGGACAACAGAGGATGAGATGGTTGGATGGCATCACTGACTCAATGGACATGAGTTTGGGTTAACTTCGGGAGTTGGTAATGGACAGGGAGGCCTGGCGTGCTGCAGTCCATGGGGTCGCAAAGAGTTGGACACAACTGAGCGACTGAACTGAACTAAATGACAACTATTGGAATCAACTAAATTGGAAGCATACAAAACAGCACCAGGATCATATAATGTAATGTAGATAGAAGAGCCACTTCTTTTTCTGCATTTTCATAGAACATTGCATGGATCTTTAATTGTTCTTAGACAATATCTTTTCTTTCTATTTTATGACCATTATTATAAGAGCTAATTTCTTACTATATATCAGTAGGTGCTGTTAGGCAAGTATCTGGGCACATGCCGAAAAACATGTTATAAAAATATCTTTGGAGATAACTGGGAAAGGGAAGTGGTTATCTTTATCCAAACTTCAATCAAGGGGTATTGTGTCCCTAGTGCATTGTATCTACAGCACACAAAATAACAACAGTTGTCCTGTAGCACCCACACATAATTAGTTATTTCCCTTCTGATACGCCTAGCAAGGTGACTTAGCTTCAAGGGTCACCTTCCATTCAAAAACCATCTTGGCTCCATGTTTGCTAAAACTATTAACTCACAGCAAACAAAAGCTGTGCTTTTGTATGAATGTACAAAGCCTTGAAAAAGCTTTCCGTTTTGGACAGTCACAATCGAGTTATTTGTATAGGTATAAACATCCATCAAAGACCACCCATCTCTCTTCAGAGCACAATGCCAACCAGTTAAATGCTTGTTAAATCTGAGTAGCAAGAATGTTATTAGCAGCTCTTGTGATTGTATTTTCTTTATTGTTTGCTGAAATGTGCTCAGAATTAAATAGGATGAAAATTTAGATATGAGATTCTGATACACAGAATAAGTGAGGCATTTGCATGGAAGAAACTATAGATATTTGGCAGAGGCAACAGAGAGACCTTTTTTGTTTTCTGACCTCACACATTATATATTCATTGATCTTTAATTCTCCATTGGCTATGATAGCCATTAGTTTGGAATTTTTTACTTTTCTGTAATCAGTGCAATAAATCCACCTATATTTAATTTTTTCCTTTCTCTTCTCACTATAGTTACAAAAAAGTGTCTTTTCCTCCATGAAAGGTCACATTTCCACCAAACTCTGGATCTCATCTCCCCTGTCGGTCACAAGTTTAGCTGTCCTTAACTATCCTGCCTGGGAAAACCAGACCACTTGACCTGCCTGCTGAGAAATCTGTATGCAGGCCAAGAAGCAACAGTTAGAACTGGACATGGAATAACAGACTGGTTCCAAAAGGAAAAGGAGTACATCAAGGCTGTATATTGTCACCCTGCTTGTTTAACTTATATGCAGAGTACATCATGAGAAACGCTGGGCTGGAGGAAGCACAAGCTGGAATCAAGATTGCCAGGAGAAATATCAATAACCTCAGATATGCAGATGACACCACCCTATGGCAGAAAGTGAAGGAGAACTAAAGATCCTCTTGATGAAAGAGGAGAGTGAAAAAGTTGGCTTAAAACTCAACATTCAGAAAACAAACATCATGGCATCCGGTCCCATCATTTCATGGCAAATAGCTTGAGAAACAGTGGAAACAGTGGCAGACTTTACTTTTTTGGGCTCCAAAATCGCTGCAGATGGTGACTGCAGCCATGAAATTGAAAGACACTTACTCCTTGGGAGAAAAGTTATGACCAATCTAGATAGCATATTAAAAAGCAGAGACATTACTCTGCCAACAAATGTCTGTCTAGTCAAGGCTATGGTTTTTCCAGTAGTCATGTATGGATGTGACAGTTGGACTATAAAGAAAGCTGAGCACCAAAGAACTGATGCTTTTGAACTGTGGTGTTAGAGAAGACTCTTGAGAGTCCCTTGGACCGCAAGGGTATCCAACCAGTCCATCCTAAAGGAAATCAGTCCTGGGTGTTCATTGGAAGGACAGATGTTGAAGCTGAAACTCCAATACTTTGGTCACTTGATGAGAAGAGCTGACTCATTTGAAGACTCTGATGCTGGGAAAGATTGAAGGCAGTAGGAGAAAGGGATTACAGAGGATGAGATGGCTGGATGGCATCACCGACTCAACAGACATGAGTTTAAGTAAACTCCAGGACTTGGTGATGGACAGGAAGGCCTGGCGTGCTGCAGTACATGGGGTTGCAAAAAGTCAGACAGGACTGAGCGACTGAACTGAACTATCCTGCCTAGAGCATTTCTATTATTGTCAGTGTCACAGCACTTACCAAATCTGACATTATTTTGCCTATATGTCCACTTTCCCCTATCTATAATTAAGCTTCATGAGGGTAGGGAGTCTGTCTAGCTGGTATGATATTCTCTGGCACATCGTGTCTGCCTGGAACTTTGTAGGTGCTCATTTGGGGCTTTCCAGGTGGTGCTAGTGGTAAAGAAACCGCCTCAGTGCTGGAGACGTGAGAGACATTGTTTCAGTCCCTTGGTCGGGAAGATCTCCTGGAGGATCTCTGTGTGTATTGGATGGCAACCCACTCCAGTATTCTGCCTGGAGAAACCCATGGACAGAGGAACCTGGTGGGTTACAGTCCATAGTGTTGCAAGGAGTTGCACATGACTGAAGTGACTTAGCACACAATTCTGTTGAAAAATAAATGATTAAATAAAATGGTTACTGTGCTTGAAGGGATTACAAATTGGTTTACCAACAAATTCTGTAAGTTAGTAGATATAAAATATATAAAACAGGGTTCTATTATCTACTATTAGCTAATATTAACATAATTTGCATGAAATAATGAACTAGAATTTAATACACTGAATATGAGGCAGCATTTGGGGAATTACCTTGGGAACAATAAAACTTAAGATCTACTGTCAACCTATATGACTTTAAAATGTCCCTGCACATAAATAATGTGGACCTAAGGATATCTTAGTTTCCTTTCAACTTTAAAATTCAGCCCCTTTGCAGTTTGTGTCATTACGAAAGATATAACATTATTGTGGCTAGAATTAATGACAAAAATTTCAAGAGAATCTGTGATGTGAAATAGACCTTTTAAAACACTAAAATTAGCTTGAACTATCCAGATATAAAAACTACCACGTAATGCACAAATAGCTGGGAACTTCTTCCAACTTTCTTGCCACTCAGAGCCTAAGCCTGGATTTCAATGAATGATTATTATTATTCAGGACACAATGAGATTAGTGCTAGACAATGAAAAATATGTAATACATAAGCGTTGCTGTTGAAATCTAGTGGAGAGAAGTTAATTGGCCTGACGGAGCTAGGAAGTCCCTATAATCCTGGAAAAGGGAGTAGAACTTTTTTACACAAGTTAAGAGTAAATGTTCTTCAGAAGGGATAGAGTATATTCACATTTCTTTGAGTGTTTGGGAAATGATAATGGTTTAGACTCAGGTGGTGCAGTGGTAAAGAATCCACCTGCCAATGTAGAAGACACAAGAGACACAGGTTCAATTCCTGGGTTGGGAAGATCCACCAGTTTAGGAAATGGCAACCCACTCCAGTATTCTTGCCTGGAAAATTCCATGGGCAGAGGAACCTGGTGGGCTATCGTCCATGGTGTCGAGAAGAGTTGGACCGGACGACAACTGAGCACACGTGTGCATGCGTAAGCATATACACATGCAGTAGTTTAGCGCATATACAGTTTAAGAAAAAGAAAGATACAACGATTGTAGATAATTAGGCCGGCAAGTGAGATTGGGAACAGTCTGTAAAGGGTCTTTTTTATTTGGCTGAGTAGAGGATCTGTGGTGGGAAGAAAACAAACAAAAATAAAAACAACTAATATTTTTGTAACTACAAGCAGATTAAAGGCTTATAAAATTGAATGGAATGGGTTCTAGGCTGTTTCCAGGAATGACCCCCAAAAGGATTCTGTTGACCTAAAGTAAATAGACTGCTGGTATTTCCCCTGCAAAGGTGGTATTACTCAGGATCAGCAGAGAAGAGCAATTCAGGATCTGCAAGGGTGATGAGGACTGTGCAAGTTCCATGTGGAAAGGGAAGGAGAACAAGTTTTACAGAGAGGAATTGGAACTTGAGAGGGCTGTAGTAAACACACAGTTTCTGGTGTTTCGTCTGCTGAGTCCTTGCCCGGAAAGAGGAGTAGTCTTTCTTCTTCCTGTTGGACTCTTTCAGTGCGTAATTACTCCCCTTTCTGATCTCTCTATTCTATTTAACTGAAGTTTCTGGTTACTATTTTTTTACAATATCAACAAAGATTCAATACAAAAATCAGAATGCTTGATATAGTCACTGTAATGGCCTTTCAACACTTGTGAAATTGTGACACCACTACAGAAAACCTAATTATCTTTACTTCCATACTTGACAGCAGAAAACACACCCAGGCAACAGAAATATGAATAATCAATAATGGTCACCTTCACTTCCTCACCTGCCATTCTCTCCACAGTCCAATCCATCTTCCCAACACTGCCATATCACCTTTCCAAATGCCATGCAAATGTTTCTAACTGGTGCAACTTAATTTGCATTCAGAAGCCTAGCCCTAACAAACTTTGAAGACAGAATTTTTTAATCTCTATGATACAGGAGTTACAGCAGAATGAAATTAGAGTAAATGTGGGTTCAATCCAACATATTTACTGCAATAATACATATAAAATTTGAACTTTGTCTTGCAGGATATGGGATTTAAACACAAAGTTTCTTGAAAATATTTGAGAAAAGATTTGAGATAAATTTTTGGTACAACAAGAATGTTTTATTTGTAGGAAATTGGGAACACCAAAGTAGATCAAAGAAAGTTAAAGATTCGGAAACAGAGTAATCCTCAAACTTGGGAGAGTTAGAATACATGTAGAGCAAGTGGGACTTGATATAAAGGGTAGAAAAACTATTATTAGTTCTTGTGTGGAGAAAAAACAAGATGTTAATAATTTTAACATCTTTTAACATCTTAATGCCTTTTAGGACAACTGCTGCTATGTTAGTGCATGTTGTAAAGGAGAGACTTGGAATTGGTGAGAATACACTACATCTGCTAAGTCTGAGAATGTCAAAGAAATGTCAGGTCTGTGTGTGTGTTTCTTATATGTAGTGGTTTTAAGAAATATCAAATGCAATATTTAGTTCATCCAATACAAATAGAGAATGTTTAATTCAATTTTGTATTCAATAGATAGATATTCATTTCTATTCTCATTTCTATTCTCATTTCTAGATAAAGAATTAAGGCACTGAGAGTTTAAGTAACTTGTCTGAGGCCACACAGCTGATAAGTAGTAGAACTAAGTCAGTAAAGATGAATAAGTTGTCTACATTTCACACATATAAATACAGGCAGACATGGTATTTGTCAGGATAAATTCTAATAGGATATATTTATACTACCTTTGACCTGAAGAAAAAAAAAAAAAGGATATTTTTGTATTCAAGTCAAATCAACAGTGAGGACTATTTTAACATAAGGTTTAAAAGCATTCTAGATCAGCTATTCTTTTTTAATCTTAAGTGAGCCCCCCTATGGATTCGCTTTTGTTGTTCAGTTACTCAGTCATGTCTGACTCTGCGACCCCATGAACGGCAGCATGCCAGGCTTCACTGTCTTTCACTATCTCTCGGAGTTTGCTCAAACTCATGTCCACTGAGTCGGTGATGCCATCCAGCCATCTCAACCTCTGTCCCCGCCTTCTCCTCCTGCCTTCAATCTTTCCCAGCATCAGAGATTTTTTCAAATGAGTTGGCTCTTCATATCAGGTGGCCAAAGTAATAGAGCTTCAACTTCAGCATCGGTCCTTCCAAAGAATAGTCAGGGTTGATCTCCTTTAGGATTGACTGGTTTGATCTCCTTGATGTCCAAGGGACTCTCAAGAGTCTTCTCCAGCACCACAATTTGAAAGCATCAGTTTTTCAGCACTCGGCCTTCTTTATGATCCAACTGTCACAACCACACATGACTACTGGAAATGCTATAGCTTTGACTATATGGAGGTTTGTCAGCAAAGTAGTGTCTTTGCTTTTTAATATGCTGTCTAGATTTTTCACAACTTTTCTTCCAAGAAAAAAGAGCTTTTCCATGGCTGCAGTCACTGTCTGCAGTAATATTGGAGGCCAAGAAAATAAAGTCTATCACTGTTTCCCTTGTTTTCCAACTATTGATATGAAGTAATCTCTGTAAAGTATTAATTCAAGTGACATTTCTCCATGAAGCTCTTTGAGACATTTCCACCCAAAAGGGCTCCTTCTTACCCCCAGTATTTGCATGTTTACTCTCTTCTACCAACCAAGCACAAGCCCCAGGCACATTCTTTCCTCCTCAGCATATGTCACAACATTTAGGCATAAGAAACTTTGAATAAATAAATATATAGAGAGGGAGGACCATGTGATTATTTCTTAAGGGAAAGCCTCCACCAATTGTGAACTAATTGCAAAGGCATTTGGTCTAATGGAAAAATAATAAATACACCATCCAACACCCTCATGTTCTCCATTTGCCACTGTAGATTTCTCATAACCTAATTAACAAAATACCATGAATCTGGGAAAGATGTACGGAAAAGCCTACCCCCAATCATGTGAAGAGAAGCTTAGATTCACAGGGTAGAGGGGCTGACATCATTAGTCTTACTGATGAAAAAGTGTGGCTGGTTTCCCTTAGGTTCCCTGCATGCTTGTAAACATTATTTTGAGAGTAGCCAATGCCTGAATCTCCTTTCTGTCTGAAGACTGTTCAATAGTTGACTTTACTATCTCCTTTCTTCTTGCTGTTTATTGGAAGAGAAATTGCATCACAACCTCCAACTGACAAATGAGTAAGAGGTCAAGGCCATTTGGAGTGTCAATTTTTCTCTAAAAATTATAGAATAGTCCCAACTCATAGCTTAAGTAAAAACTATAAAGTTGATCTCCCTCAAAAAAAAAAAAAGTTGGCCAGGATCAAGGACTGTAGATCTGAAGGGCATATCTATAATCAAGGGCATTTTGATTACCAAACTATCAAAGAGCTGGGTCCTTGTTAAGTAAAATGCAATGGAATAAAAATGTGTATTAAAGATATCTAATTGTCAAAATCAATAAAATTAGAAAAGAATGTGGACTCTAGAATAATAAACTGGTTGGATTTGAATTTCAGCTCTACCACTTATTAGTTCATGCTCTTGGACAAAATTTTTGATGGCTCAAGGCCTCAGTTACCTTGTCCATAAAATATGAACAATATCTACCTATTTGAGTTGATGTAAGATGAAATGAGTTAATATATGAAATAGTTTGAACAATTCCCACACCTGGTTGTACTCTAGAAATGTTAACTGTTGTTGGTTATTCACTGATCTCAAGCCACTTTAAGACCTTTCCACATCTTTATCTTCCATTCACAGGAAAATTTCTTGAAAGAGTAATTGATAATGATTCTCTTCATTTCCTTTCACCTTTAGATGTTTTTCCTATTTTCCATGATTACCATGACACTAGAACTGTTTTTGTCATGATTACCCATGGTCTCCATGTTGCCAAATCCAAAAGCCATTTGTGATCCATATATTACTTAATATCTCACTAACATTTGACACTTTTTTTTGTTACCATTGAAAGATATTTGTATTTTTTTACCATAGCAGTATTTACCTGTGTTTGAAAAACAGTACACATTGGTGTGATGTAATCACTGTCTTCTCATTAAAACACTTTGCTTTCTTGGCTTCCAAGGGATCACAATTTCCCTGGGTTCCACTGTGTTTGGTGACACTTCCATCTTAGTCACTTCTGACTCTTTTTCCCTCAACAAATAAATTTTTGAGTGCTGCAGGAGTCAGTCCTAGATTTTCTTCTTCATACCCAGCATCATCTTAGGTAATCTCATATAACTTGTTGACTTTAAATAGCATCTTTATGTGTTTACTGTATATTTGTGATTCCAGTTGTGACTCCATCTCAGACTTCTCCAATGGCATCTTGACTCAGTCTAGAAAAATCTACATGCCTTCTTGATACCTCTAACTTTCAAAAAGCATAATATAAATCACAAATTAAAATGTCCAAACAAAATGCATACAATCTGCCATTTCTGATCCTCTCTCAATGGAGTGTTTATCTTATCTTACAACAATCAGTATAGACTTTGTCTGCAACTCCTTTGGGATAAAATATCATAGCAAAATGCAATGTGCATTTAGATTATTCTTGTGTTCTAAGTTTCTGAAAGTAAGAATCCAAATGTCACTAACCCCTGCATTCATTCTGCACCCATTACAGTCCATAACGCTCAGTGGATATTCTGTAAGTGATAAAGTGGATGAAAGCATGCTACCTTAGGGAAGATTTATGCTGATGTCTCTTACCTTTGACCTCCACAAATGAAAGAAGAAACCATGAAAATCATTGAAAATCATCACATGAAAATCATCACTTTCTTTTAATTATCCTGTTATATTTTAAAATCTCATTTTCAGAGGTTTCCAGAGCTAGTCTTTTTCTATTATTGTATTAAAAATATTGGTTGTGTTTCTGAAACAGCTCTTACTCTCTATATCCACCAAGAGAAAGCTCCTTTTTTACAACAGCAGCGCATACCACTGGGTAAACAAAAAGATCAGGGTACTGGACTTAAGCCATAGTCTAAAAATAACAATGTTGTAGAAAACAGTTGACACCTCCCCCAAAATTAAGCATAATATTACTACATGACCCAGCAATTCTATTCCCATGTGTATACCAGAAAGAATTCAAAATAAGTATGCAAGCAAACACTTCTAAAAGAGTATTCATAACAGCACTATTAATAATAGCAGAAAGTTGAAGAAAACTCAAATGTCCATCACCAAATGAATGGATAAGCAAAGTGTAGCACACATACACTGAAATACAGAGTCAAGAAAGGAATGAAGTGCTGATACATGACATAATGTGGATGAACCTCAAAAATATTATACTGCATGAAAGATGTCCAACAGAAACAATTGCATGTGCTATGATTCCATTTATATGAAATATGCAGAATAAGCAAGCAAAGTAGCAGATAAGTTGTTACAAAGGGACAGTAGGAAGTGGGAATGAGGAGTGACTGCTTAATTAGTATGGAGTTTTATTTTGCAGTGATGAAAATGTTTTGGAACTAGATAGAGGTAGTGGTTACATAACAGTGTGAGTGTACTAAGTGCCAAAGAAATGCACACTTTAAAATAGTTCTTTTTGTTTTTGGTACCTGGAACATAGATACCTAGAGCATATTTATACGCTATGTATTGCTCCAGGTATCTCTGTCACCTAATGCTTCTGAGATGGACAGGTGGTTTGAGACAAGTAAATGACTCTGCTCCATAAGGGATTCTGGGCTATTCCATATATGCCATTCTCTATGGATTCATCACACCAGAAAGTGAAGAGGAACTAAACAATCTCTTGATGAGGGTGAAAGAGAAGAATGGAAAAAGCTGGCTTTAAAGTGAACAATCAAAAAACTAAGATCATGGCATCGGTCTCATCACTTCATGGCAAACAGAAGGGGGGAAAGTGGAAGCAGTGATAGACTTGGGCTCCAAAATCACTGTGAATGGTGATTGCAGCCATGAAATTAAAAGACACTTGCTCCTTAGAAGGAAAGCTATGACAAACCTAGATAGCATATTAAAAAGCAGAGACATCACTTTGCTGACAAACGTCCGTATAGTCAAAGCTATGGTTTTCCCAGTAACCATGTACGAATGTGAGAGTTGAAACATAAAGATGGTTGAGCGCTGAATAATTGATGCTTTCACGTTGTGATGCTGGAGAAGACTCTTAAGAGTCCCTTGGACTGCAAGGAGATAAAATCAATCAGTCTTAAAGGAAACCAACACTGAATATTCATTGGAAGAACTGGTGCTGAAGCTGAAGCTCCAATACAAAGAGCCAACTCTTGGAAAAAGATTCTGGAAAAGATTGAAAGCAAAAGGAGAAGGGGGTGGCAGAGAATGAGATAGTTGGATGGCATCATCGACTCAAAGGACATGAGATTGAGCAGATTCCAGGAGACAGTGAGGACAGGAAAGCCTGGCATGCTGCAGTCTGTGGAGTCACAAAGAGTTGGACATGACAGCAACTGAACAAGAACAGCAATGTGGGTTCATGATATTCTCTAGTCTGCATAGTTCAGATTGGTTAGTGAACATCTACTTCACTGTCTTAGCCTTAAGGAAGAGAAAATTGAAGATGTCAAGGCAACCTCTTTCCTCTATTAAGGCCATAACCAAGGCAATTGCATCATTGCTGCTTACATCTCAGAGCCTGGAACTTGATTGTAATGCCACATCTAACATCAACAGACCAGGAAATATGTCAGGCTCTCATTGAACCCCATTAAAATTCAGGATATTCTGTTTGCAGTAAAAGGAAGGAGAAAATGGATAATGGAGAATAATTAGCAGATTCTCCTAAAGAGGTGATTGATAAATATTTTGCTAAAAAGTAGAACCATGTGTTTTCAGATTAGAAACTAAAAACTGGATAGTCAAAAGTTGCATAGTCCTCAAATTTTATTTAAAGAACCATATTTATAGTGTAAGATTTCTTGTCAAGACTGTGACACATGTTGAAAAATATTTCACTTTCAGTGTAGTATTATAAAAACAGAAAATTGCTTATTTCTTACACAAAGAGAAGGGCAAAAGTTATATTTGTTGGTTGAAATAATACATATAATGTATTTTCTAGGTAATTTTATCAGTATAAAATAAGTCAGAATCTAATGGTCAAAAATAATTTGTAACATTAAATTCAAGCTCTATGAAGAATGTGCTGTTTTTCCTCAATGGCCATACAAAAATACCCAGATTCAGTATCACAAGGAAACAAAACAAAATGAAAAACAAGAAAGGAATCACTAGAGCCTTTAATGCCCAGACTTGATTTACATGGTGCAAAATCTCTCAGGGTTTAGAACCAAACTCCTTTTTCTTATTTCAAATTAAATTACTGAGGAATTCAGCCTCCTGATATTTGTTCATTGCAGGTTATGGTTTTATATTTTTACATTTGAAGTTGAAAAATGTATAAACATAATAGAAGCAATAATACCCAAGGTATCTAGTCTTAGGAGTCAAACACAAGTTTGGATTTAGCCTTGGCTTGAGACTCTTTGATTGACATTTCCATTGCTAGAGTTAGCTCAAGTCATTTCAAGATCCAACTGCTTTTCATTTTGCCTTATCTGTGGGTTATCGTTCTTGCAAGAATCACCTCATCCTGGCAGGATCTTGATTTAAGACTTTAAAACTCAGTGAGGCTCAAAGAGATTTTGCAAGGTCACAACACTGTAGGTTTGTTTGGTAATACAAAACCTGAAGACGGAAAGCCAGTCCGTGCAGGATCTAAGCATGGTTAGACAAGTCACACAGTGCACGCTTATGCACAATCAAGATAACTTTGAAGGCTGCCTGGCTCACAGTTTCTTCTTATGGGCCAATTTCAATATTTCTTGCAGGTACACAAAATTCTATTTCTCCTCAGTTTACTCACCTCAGGAAATGTTTGTAGTCATTATCTCAGTGAATATTCTAAATGTACATTTTCTTTATGGCATTGTTCCCCAATTGGGTGGGTTTCTCACCTATGGAAAGTAGGTCTTAGTCTGATAAATCATATACCACAAACAAGTATCTGAAGACACACAGTATGGTCATCACCGACTCAGAAAGCTCATGGAATATAGAATTGAGATTATTCGTGTGGGAATGATACATGTGCCAATATTTACAGACAACTTAATTTCTTGCATGCAGGAAGGCAGTCAACCATTTTGCTACAACTTTGTTTGATGCATTTGTGCACAATGATGTTCTTTTTCGATTTAAAGATGGATGACCTTTCATGTTAAGCTATCTGCCATCCACATCCTTACTGAGGATTTAAACTTGTCTCATGAAAATCATGCAATATTTCATATAATACAAAGGAGAATCAATTATGTCATCTATATATAGGTTATATATAGATGTTGTTTATATATATATATATCAATTATGACAAGCTATATATAAATTAAAGAATTAATGCATCATACTTTTCTTTCTGTTTAGCATAGGCATCATAGCATGACGAATAAGGATATACATTTGGAGTCAGATTGAGTTTGACTTTAAATCAGATCTAGCATTTTCAAGCAGTGTGTCCTTGAGCTGACTCCATAAGCACTCTGAGCTGCAGCTTCTTCATCTAATAATTGGAGATTATAAACATGCCTCAATAGATTATTATGAATATTAAATAAATTACATATGTGTAAATCATTAGGCACATAAAGTGTATTCACCTATGCAGACATTTTTATATTTTAAATAGACTGGAACGTGTTGGGGTTGTAAGGTAGAGCAGTGTTATACAATTATGGCATGTTATAATCAGTAGTGAGAGAGGTAATAAATAATTTACTACTATTAACTGAAAAATTTGTAAGTGCAGTTCAGTCTTCAGTTGTATCAGACTCTTTGAGACCCCATAGACTAAAAGCATGCCAGGCCACCCTGTCCATCACCAACTCCTGGAGTTTACTCAAAATCATGTCCATTGAGTTGGTGATGCCATGCAACCATCTGACCCTCTGTTGTCCCCTTCTACTCCAGCCTTCAATCTTTCCCAGGTTCAGGGTCTTTTCAAATGAGTCAGTCTTCACATCATGTGGCAACAATATTGGAGTTTCAACTTCAGCGTCAGTCCTTCCAAAGAATATTCAGGCCTGATTTCCTGATTTTGTAGGATGGACTGGTTGGAGCTCTTTGCAGTCCAAGGGACTCTCAAGAGTCTTCTCCAACACCACAATTCAAAAGCATCAATTCTTTGGCATTTGGCTTATTTATAGTTCAAATCTCACATACATACATGACTACTGGAAAAACCAAAGCTTTGACTAGACAAATGTTTGTTGGCAAAGTAATGTCTCTGCTTTTTAAAATGCTGTCTGGCTTAGTTATGCGATTTCTTCTAGGCAGCAAGCATCTTTTAATTGCAGGGTTGCAGTCACCATTTGCAGTGATTTTGGAACACCCAAAAATAAAGTCTCTCACTGTTTCCACTGTTTCCCCATGTATTTGCGATGAAGTGATGGGACTGGATGCCATGATCTTCATTTTCTGAAGGTTGAGTTTTAAACCAATGTTTTCACTCTCCTCTTTCACTTTCAACAAGAGGCTCTTTAGTTCTTCTTCACTCTCTGCCATAAGGGTGGTGTCATCTGCATATCTGAGGTTATTGATATTTCCTCTGGCAATCTTGATTCCAGCTTGTGCTTCATCCAGCCCAGCGTTTCTCATGATGTATTCTGCATACAAGTTAAATAAACTGGGTGACAATATACAGATTTGATGTACCCCTTTTCCTATTTAGAAGCAGTCTATTGTTCCATGTCCAGTTCTAACTGTTGCTCCTGAGCTGCATACAGATTTCTCAGGAGTCAGGTCAGGTGACCTAGTATTCCCGTCTCTTGAAGAATTTTCCACATTTTGTTGTCATCCACACAGTCAAAGGCTTTGGCATAGTCAGTAAAGCAGATGCAGATGTTTTTCTGGAAATCTTTTGCCTTTTTGATGATCCAGCAGATGTTCACAATTAGATCTCTGGCTTCTCTGCCTTTTCTAAAACCAGCTTGAACATCTGGAAGTTCATGGTTCATGTACTGTTGAAGGCTGGCTTGGAGAATTTTGAGCGTTACTTTACAAGCATGTGAGATGAGTGCAATCGCGCCGTAGTTTGAGCATTCTTTAGTATTGCCTTTCTTTGGGATTGGAATGAAAACTGACCTTTTCCAGTCCTGTAGCCACTGCTGAGTTTTCCAAATTTGCTGGCATATTGAGTGCAGCACTTTCACAGCATCATCTTTTGGGATTTGAAATAGTTCAACTGGAATTCCATCCCCTCCACTAGCTTTGTTCTTAGTGATGCTTCCTAAGACCCACTTGACTTCACATTCCAGGATGTCTGACTCTAGGTGAGTGATCACACCATCCTGATTATCTGGGTTGTGAAGATCTTTTTTGTACAGTTCTTCTGTGTATTCTTGCCACCTTTTCTTAATATCTTCTGCTTCTGTCAGGTCCATACCATTACTGCCTTTTATTGTGCCCATCTTTACATGAAATGTTCCCTTGGTATCTCTAATTTTCTTGAAGAGATCTCTAGTCTTTCCCATTCTACTGTTTTCCTCTATTTCTTTGCATTGATCACTGAGGAAACCTTTCTTATCTCTCCTTGGCATTCTTTGGAACTCTGCATTCAGATGCTTATATCTTTCCTTTTCTCCTTTGCCTTTTGTGTCTCTTCTTTTCACCGCTATTTGTAAGACCTCCTCAGACAACCATTTTGCCTTTTTGCATTTCTTATTCTTGGGGATGGTCTTGATCCCTGTCTCCTATACTATGTCATGAACCTCTGTCCATAGATCTTCAGGCACTCTGTCTACCAGATATAACCCCTTGAATCTATTTCTCACTTCCACTGTATAATCGTAAGGGTCATACCTGAATGGTCTAGTGGTTTTCTCTGCTTTCTTCAATTTAAGTCTGATTTTGACAATAAGGATTTCATGACCTGAGCCACAATCAGCTCCCAGTCTTGTTTTGCTGACTGCATAGAGCTTCTCCCTCTTTGGCTGCAAAGAATATAATCAATCTGATTTCGGTATTGACCATCTGGTGATATCCATGTGTAGTCTTCTCTTATGTTGTTGGAGGAGGGAGTTTTCTATGACCAGTGCATTTTCTTGACAAAGCTCTATTAGCCTTTGCCCTGCTTCATTCTGTACTCCAAGGCCAAATTTGCCTGTTACTCCAGGTATCTCTTGACTTCCTACTTTTTCATTCCAGTCCCCTATAATGAAAAGGACATCTTTTGGGGATGTTAGGTCTAGAAGGTCTTGTAGGTCTTCATAGAATCATTCAACATCAGCTTCTTCAGCATTGGATTACTGTGATATTGAATGGTTTGCCTTAGAAAGGAACAGAGATCATTCTGTCATTTTTGAGATTGCATCCAAGTACTGCATTTTGGACTCTTTTGTTGACTATGATGGCTACTCCATTTCTTCTAAGGGATTCTTGCCCATAGTAGTAAATATAATGGTCATCTGAGTTAAATTCACCCTTGCCAGTCCATTTTAGTTTGCTGATTCCTAAAATGTCAATGTTCACTCTTGCCATCTTGTTTGACCACTCTCAATTTACCTTGATTCATGGACCTAACATTCCAGCTTGCTATGCAGTATTTTTTCTGTTGTTGTTGTTGTTTGTTTATTTATTTTTTCCCCCATTTACTTTTATTAGTTGGAGGCTAATCACTTTACAATATTGTAGTGGTTTTTGCCATACATTGACATGAATCAGCCATGGATTTACATGCATTCCCCAATATTCCTCTTAAAGCACCAGACTTTACTTCAATCACCAGTCACATCCACAACTGGGTGTTGTTTTTGCTTTGGTTCCATCTCTTCATTCTTTCTGGAATTATTTCTCCACTGATCTCCAGTAACGTATTGGGCACCTACCAACCTGGGAAGTTCATCTTTCAGTGTCCTATCTTTTTGCCTTCTCATACTGCTCATGGGGTTCTGAAGGCTAGACTACTGAATTGGTTTGCCATTCTCTTCTCCAGCGGACCTCATTTTATCAGAACTCTTCACCATGACCTGTCCATCTTGGGTGGCCCCACATGGCATGGCTCATATTTTCATTGAGTTAGACTAGGCTGTGGTCCATGTGATCAGATTGGTTAGTTTTTTTGATTGTGGTTTTCATTCTGTCTGCCCTCTGATGGAGAAGAATAAGAGGCTTGTGGAAGGCTCCTGATGGAAGAGACTGACTGAGGGGAAAACTGGGTCTTGTTCTAATGATTGGGGCCAAGTTCAGTATATCTTTAATCCAGTTTTGTCCAATTGACAAATGGGTGGGGCTGTGTTCCCTTCCTGTCTTTGACCTGAGGCTAAACTATGGTAGAGGCAATGAAGATAATGGCAACCTCCTTCAGAAGGTCCCATGCACACACTACTACACTCAGTGCCCCCAACCCTGCAGCAGGCCACTGCTGACCCACCAGAGACTCCTGGACACCCACGGGCAAGTCTGCTTCAGTCTCTTGTGGGCTCACTGCTCCTTTCTCCTGGGTCCTGGCATGCACAAGGTTCTGTTTGTGCCCTCCAAGAGTCTGTTTCCCCAGTTCTGTGTAAGTTCTGGAGGCTCTATGGTAAGGTTAATGGTGACCTCCTCCAAGAGGGCTTATTCCATACCCAGGTCTAGTGCACCCAGAGCCCCTGCCCCTATGGCAGTCCACTGCTGATCTGTACCTCCACAGGAGGCACCCAAACACAGTTCTGTCTCAGTCTCTGTGGGGTCTCTGGGTCCTGGTGCACACAAGGTATGTTTGAGCCCTATGAGCATCTCTTGCGGGCATGGTGTTTGATTCTAAATACGATTTTGCCCCTCCTACCATCTTACTGGGGCTTCTTCTTTGTCCTTGGATGTGGGGTACTGCTTCAAAGCTGCTCCAGGTCCGTGTAGCCTCCGCTCCAGCACCTATCATCTTGCTGGGGCTCCTCTGCCCTTGGACATGGGGTATCTCCTCAAAGAAAATTCATAAAGCTGACAGTTTCTTGCTTTTTCTTTCTTATTTATACTACAAATTTAAAATTACAATCTACATTTATAATACTTTTACTCACTCTCATTCTGAAACCCTTGTTTGAATAGGAGAAAAAGTTGACAGGAAGAGAATGGTAAAAGGGCTTTTTCTATGCCCCAAGAAAAGCAGCTCTTATGCTTCCTGATGGTTCAGTGGTAAAGAATCCACCTGTCAATGCAGAAGACACAGGTTCGACCCCTTATCCAGGAAGATCCTACATGCTTTGCACTGCAACAACTGAGCTTGTGCTTTAGATGCCAGGAACTGCAACTCTGAGGCCACATCCTGCAAATACTGAAGCCCGTGTACCCTAGAGTCAGTTCTCCACAACAAGAGAAGCCAGTGCAATGAGGAGACTTGTATCACAACTAGAGTAGCACTCTCTTGCTGCAACTAGAGAAAAGCCCACACAGCAACAAAGACCCAGCACAGTCAAAGATAGCTCAGTTGGTATAGAATCCACCTCCAATGCAGGAGACCCCTGTTTGATCCCTGGGTAGGGAAGATTTCCCTAGAGAAGGGATAGGCTACCCACTCCAGTATTCCTGGGCTCCAGTATTCTGGCCTGGAGAATTCCATGCACTGTATAGTCCATAGGGTCTCAAACAGTTGGACACGACTAAATGACTTTCACTTTAACTTTCATTTAAAAAAAGAAAAAGAAAAGCAGCTGTTATGTGACTTCTAGCTATGAGGACTGGGTGGAAGAATAAGCATATGGAGATATAAGTCAAGTATAAGAAAGGAACTTCTTTCTGCTGAGATGGGAAAAAAGAGGTAAAAATAAATAAGCATGCTGATAAATAAATATTAGAAGATTATTGAATTCTGCACCCTCCTGTGTGCATGTGTGCTCAGTCACTTTAGTCATGTCCAACTCTTTGCAACCCCATGGATTGTAGCCCTCCAGTCTCCTCTGTCCATGGGATTTCCCAGGCGAGAATACTGGAGTGGATTTCCATTTCCACCTCCAGGGGATCTTCTTGACCCAGGAATTGAACCTGCATCTCCTGCAATGGCAGGCTGATTCTTCTACCACTGAGCCATGTGGGAAACCCTTCACTCTCCCACCATGTACCCAAAAATACCACAATATTTGAAATGTGAACCCTCAGTGTAAAAATTGAGCATAATTTATTGTCCCATACTTTGGACCCCAAATTTTGTGTAACTTCCATAATGGATCCAAAATTTTGATGAAGCTTCATATGACTATGAGTTGGGCTAAGTCTCAAGGATTTTGTCTAGACTAAATAGTTATAGCAGCTACACTCTACCTATGCATATGCATTTTTGGTGCTGTGAATCCTTAAATATTTGTGATAAAGCTTGTTGCTTATCATTTGCTAAAGAGAGTTCAAGTTTTAACATAAATTATCCAATTTTATCTTCAAAATAGTACTTGATGGAAGGACAAGAGATATAAAGAAAGAAGCAATTTAATGAAAGTACTTATATTTCTTTCTATAGCCTACTATTAGGCCTATGCCTTTCCAGGACAGTTATGTTATAGACTGCTGGAAGAGTTCTTCTTTATCAGAAGGTAGTCTGAGGTATTTACCAATAGTCTGACATTTAAAAAGATGAAAGGATACAGAGGAAATGCATTCCAAAGGAGGAGCTAGCCAAGAGAATATTCCAAAGAAGGTGAAACTACACAGAACCATGGCTCTCAGCCAGGATGATTTTGTCCCCTCCTATCCTTGCATCCCGCCTAGGACCTGTGGAGACATGTTTGTCATAACTTGCATTGAGGTTGCCACTCTCATCTAGTAGGTAAAGTTCAGGGATGCTGTTAATCTTACAACACATAGGACAACCCTATGTAAAAATAACAATTATACAGCCTAAAATGTTAATAGTGCCAAGTTTGAGAAACCATGAAAAAGAATATGACACTTGCATATAACAGTTTTTGATTTCCAGCCTTAGTTCTTGAAAACTCCCACCGCAAGAACTGTTGTCTGAACCCACCTCAGTAATTTGTATCTCTGTGTGTATATGTATGTGTTGGGAAGGAAAAGCAGTCTTGAGATGGCATCAAGAAGAGAAAAAAGGCTATAAAATCTATCAGATATATTCTAAGACTTGGGAGTCAGAGCACCATTAGGAAATAAGAAGAAATTCAATACTATTATTAATGGACAGTGCATATGGTTGAGATAATGTGTTTGATCCTTATTAGTGTTTTTGCTATAACTGTTTGTCCCTGACCACAAGCTACCTAATTTTTAATGTGTTTAGATACTTAAGTAAGAAGAGAGTAAATCAGTCGCTCAGTCATATCCAACTCTTTGTGACCCAATGGACTGTAGCCCACTAGGCTCCTCTGTCCATATAATTCTCCAGGCAAGAATACTGGAGTAGATAGCTATTCCCCTCTCCAGGGGTCTTTACTAATGTTTATATGACTGTAAGTGCAATTATCTATTATAAATAATCTGTTGCTTCTCTCACCTTCATGAAATTCTCTCCTCTTTTGCTTTTCATAATACATTCTTCCCTCATTTTCCTACTTTCTCTCTGAACATTGCTTCTCAATCTCCTTGACTTTGCACCTTTCATCTGTTCGTCTTCATCACATTGAATGATTGTTTTCATTGGAATGTTTTCATTACTTGGCACAGTGTTTTGTATGCCTTTTGCCTACATATTTATCTCCCCATCTTTACCCTTAAGCAAACACATGGACATTTTTCTAGAAATTTCATTACCAAGATTCACATTGTTATACATGGAATAGAAATTTTCTACAACATGATTCTGCCCTGCTGCCTGAAAATGCTTCATGGGAAGGCTGAGGCTAGGGCCATCAGAACCTTCCCTCTGATTTTTAGAACCAGAACTGAACATTAAAGTGCCCCACTGTCATTATATTCACATGTGTCAACAAAATGGAGGCATTTGGAGGCAGAGGGGAAAGAGGAAGAGAGAGAGAGAGAGAGAATAAAGCTGTGTAGAGGAATAGCTAAGGAATGCCCAGTAGAGGTAAACAACCCTGACAGTGTTTTAGTTATTATCTCCCTTTATCCTTCTGGTCCACTCTTATTCTCACCCTTGAATAGTTTAAGAAAACAGCATAAAAACTCTTTATATAATCTAACTTGAATCTGATGTGTGTGTTGTGTAATAGAAGTACATTTAAGGTGCCTAGAAATCCTTCTTCACATGCTCCTCCCCCCTAAGCAATCCATTCCACTCTGTTACTTTATCTTGGGGAACCACATTACAAGCCAGCTACTATGTGAACAGCTTCAAATCAGTGTCATATTATCATTATATTCCATCTGCTTCCTCAAAGTTCCTCTTCCTCTAATAGTATTTCTATCTTGTGAAATGTTAGTTGCTCAGTTGTGTCTGACTCTTTGCAACCCCATGGACTTTAGACTGCAGGGTTCTTCTGTCCATGGAATTCTCCAGGGAAGAATACTGGAGTGGATTGCCATGCCCTTCTCCAGAGGATCTTCCCCACCCAGGGAAGATTTCTATCTTAGGGCAACCCAATTTACTCATTTGCCTAAATCAGAAATAAAGGCATCTTCAACACCTCCATTCCTTTTGTTATTTTTTTAATAGAGTTTTAAATTTTTTTTATTTATTTACTTTTGGCTGCACTGGGTCTGTGCACTGCTGCATATGGGCTTTCTCTAGTTGCAGTGAGTGGGGGATACTCTTCATTGCAGTGTTTGGTCTGCTCATCGTGGTGTCTTCCCTTGTGGCAGAGTACAGGCTCTAGGGTGTAAAGGCTCAGTAGTTGTTGCACAAGAGCTTAGCTGCTCGGCAGTATGTGTGATCTACCCAGACTAGTGACTGAACCTGCATCCCCCACATTGGCAAGTGGATTGCCAACCAGGGAAGTCCCGCCTTTGTTTTTAAAGATAAACAATACTTAATGTGATAACCGTTTAGCCAAAAATAATGAAAAAATCCATGATGGATAAAACACCAAATTTCTAAATAAAGACAAGATCAGTAATAGAACTATTTATGTGAGCCCCCTTTTTCTTCGGAGTCCTGCTTTATCCCCTCTCGCTATCACCTTCACTTAATTTTTCAGACCCTTGTCAGTGTTTTCCTGGGCTATGGAAATAGCCCCTTAACTGTTCTCTCTACCTAAACTAAAGTCTTTCAATTTTTCCTTAAGTAAGCCAACAAAGTCATCTTTTTAATATGCAAATCTGATTATATCCCTTCTCTGCCTAAAACCTTTATAATGATCTCCATTTCTATATGCTCCTGAATATGCTGTGTAGTGTTTTATGATCAGGTCCCTGATTGTGTCTCCTGCCTTGTCTTCTACGCCTTTAAAAAAATCCTTTAACCTGTAACACTAAACTTTGCACTTTCATGATACTGAACTTCCTCTGGTTCTTAAAATGCTTTTGTCTCTCTAAATGTTCTTCTTCTCTGCTTTTATATGCCTTTGCCTGGCTTGGTCTTTATAACTTATCCGCAATCTACTTACTGAGTACTTCACTTTCATCCTTCAAATCCAGTCCAGATTTATATTATCCAGGAAGATAGATATTAAATATCATTGCCCTTCAGTCCTCTATTCTTAATCTTTTCCCTCTTCTTTTGGCATTATACACTTTCTCTTTGGATTATCTCAACCACTTCTCCTATCTGCTACTATTGATGACTTCCAAAGTGGGGATATGATCCCTCATTCTGAGCAATACACATATATATCCAATTGCAGCTTATATATAAAACAGACAGTTCAAGTTCAATATGTATACAAAAGGAATTTTATCACTCCTTGAGTTGCTTCTTATTGGGTTTTCTCCATTTTGGAAAATGACATAACCATTTTTTTAAGAAAACACCTTTTCTCTGATGTTTGTTATCTCCCTGCAGCATGCAAGGCCTGAAAGACATTTCGGCCATCACACTGGCATTGCCAGTATTTACATACTTCCTAATGCCATGGTCACCAGTGCAGTTGCCAACACTGTTACTGGCATTTACATAGCGGCCCCAGCCAATGTCATGCCCCAAGAGTGCTTGCTAACACCCTCAGCACCAGTGCTGTTAATGCATCACACTCTTCATGTCCTATGGCAATTGTAGAGCAATGGCTCTTATAAGTGCTACTATTTAGTTTATGTTTCAGCCCTCTAGCCAGAGGAGTTGTGTTTGAAATAATGAGATCTGGGCTATGTAATAATCTCAGGGACACAAATCATGCTCAGAATCATTCTTCCCTCCTGTGTTCAATATTTGCCAATAAACCTCCAACCAACTTTACCCATCTTGACCTTTTTTTCCCCTAGGATGAATTTTTACTTTTCTAGGAGGTTTTTTTGATCCTCCATGTAAACAGACCTCTTTCTGCTCTTAACCAGTCTTCCGAGTTATGCCTGAGCACGTGTGAATCTGGCAGTAAATACAGCTTAGGCTTATGCAGTGACTATTTGCCACTTAGACATCTGTAGTCAATGAGTAGTTGTTGAGTAAATAAGAGAACTTATGTCTTCTATTTTTATGCTGCTTCCTTTTTCCAAAATACTTCTGATCATGTTTTAACAAGTTTTCTTTTTCTCTGAGATCTAAAGAATCATTACTAAAGAACTAGGAGCATATATATTACAATTGCCATTTTCAACTGCATAAAATTCAAAAATATAAATACTGTTAATCCCCAAATATCTAGGAATATAGACTAATTCATCAGTTGTATTTAATCAGATCATTTATAAATGGTAAATGAGAAGAGAAAAGAAGTAAAAGACAAGATATCCAGTTCTCTCTAGGGCCAGTCTTTTGAACAACCAATGCCTTGCACATCATCTGGCATGTGTTATTTTTGGTCTTCAAAATCTGTTTGTGAAGGGAGCACTATCATCTTGGTGAATCTTGTCTTTAACAGAATCCTTTGGACAAGAAAGACATGTCTCCACCTTTTAAATGAGGTTCACTTCATTATTGAAAGGAAAATCTGTTTATCTCTACTCACAGACTCAACTCTTCCAGCCCCCCAATGTGTGGATTTTTTTCTGACACCAGGAATTCACAATAGACACTGGCTGGACAGCCTACAAATTGACTCAGTTCTGATACTCTCTACTTGAAGAGAGTGTCAGTCCTACAGGTTAAGGGCTCAGTCCCACAAGACTACCCCTCCTTCAGATGCTAATGGCAAGTTGAGGTCTTCTGATCAAAGAACTATAAACTGGAATTACCATAGCCCCCTCCTTGGGTTTGACAACTTGCTATAATGACTCGCAGAACTGAGGGAAATATTTTACTTATGTTTACTAGCTTATTATAAAAGAATACTAGGAACAGATGTAAGGAATATGTAGGGCACAGTATTCAGCAGCCATATGCAGAGCCTCTCTGTGTCCATCAACCTCCCAGCACCTACATGTGTTCATCATCCTGGAAGCTTAACAAATCTTGTTGGTCAGCAATGTTTATACTGCCTAATCTCCATCCCCATCTCCCCCTTTTTAGAGGTCAGTGAATGGAGCTGACAGTGCCAACCCTCTAATCAGTCTTTCCACTGACCAGCCCCATCCTGAGGCTATGTAGGACCCCAACTCAAATCACCTCATTAGCATAACCTCAGGTGAGATCAAAAGGGATTTCTGATGAATAATAGAAGATACTGCTATCACTCAAGAAATTCCAAGGGTTTTAGAAACTCTGTGCCAGGAACCAGGGACAAAGTCCTAATATATTTCTTACTATACCATAACTATCATGCTTTTTAATGAGTATGTAAAAAGGTAATTTGATGTTATATCAGCTTTCATGATATAATATGTGATTAAACCTATATGATATGATAAATAAAGATCTATAAAATGCTAAAACCAGGTAAAATCTAATTAAAGTGAGAAAATACAGTCATTTGAGTTAAAAATGCTATAGATATTTAAAACAGTCCTCTCAAGGAAAACAAATATCATATAATAGCACTTATATTTGGAATCTAGAAAAATAGTACAGATGAACTTATCTGTAAAGCAGAAATAGAGTCACAGATGTATAAAACAAGCTTATGGTTACCAAGAGTGGAGGGGTAGAGGGCAGTGATGAGTTGAAAGATTGGGATTGAGATATATATATATATATATGCATGTGTGTGTACATATATATACACTATTCTTTATAAAATGGACTTCCCTGGTGACTCAGTGGTAAAGAATCTGCCTGCAATGCAGAAGACCTGGGTTCAGTCCCTAGGTTGGGAAGATCCTCTGGAGAAGGGAATGGCAACCCATACTCCATTATTCTTGCCTGGAGAACCCCAGGGACAAAGGAGCTTGGTGGTCTATAGTCAATAGGGTCGCAAAGAGTTGGACGTGACTAAGTGACTAACACACTGCATAAAATAGGCACCTATGAGAGCAACTACTCCATAGTACAGGTAGCTCTACTCAATGTGCTGTCGTTGGAGCATTAGGAAGGAAATGGAAAAAAGAGCGGATGAAGGTGTACATATGACTGATTCACTTTGCTGTATATCAAGAAACCAACAAACATTATAAAGCAACTATATACACCAGTAAACATTAATAAACAAAAAACCAGTTATCTCATTCCCTTTTCTTCTCTTTAAAAAATAGAGGTAGTCCCAACAATATATCATCCAGATGTCTCAGGTGAAGCACAGATAAATTCACCAAAAATGAACAGATACAGCACCATTTAATTAATGCTATTTATCTGAGGTAATGTGCCCAGCTACAGCACAGTTACCTGGAGTGGTTTTTAAACATGCAGGTTCCCTGCAGGCACTGGGGCCCAGGAATCTTGGTTTCACCAGTATCCCCAATAATGTGATGCACACAGTGTTTAAAATCTACTGATTGAACAAATTGATAATAACAACATGGATTGTATTCTGGATAAACTGGTACAGATCTAATTAAATTATACTAGAAAGAATATCTTAGAGTTAACTATCATTGAATAAAACAACAAAATGTAAGTAGGAGTCAACAAAATGTTGGCTTGGTGATATTTTTGCCTCAGTACCTGTTTGTGTCCAGTGTCATTGCCTATTCCTTTCCCATGAATGAAGATTTTAGTTTATGTATCAGCTAAAACTTTAATGACATTTTAGAAATATTAGTCAAAATGTCTAAATCAGCTTGGTTAAAACTGCATGAGGCAATCCAGCTAAGATAATCCGGTATCTGTGCTTAAGTGCTTAATAGGCACAAGTTAGCAAAAACAAGTGTTTTGTCAATAACTACCACCTTTTCTTTTTCTTGAGAAAATTCTTTAATGTAAAATGTTTTCATTTTTTATGAAAGAAAACTAAGTATTTCACACAAACCTTAACTAAACTTCATTTTGTACAGTCTTCTTTCTTTTCATTGAAGCATCTTTGTCTTAGCTTCAGCTTTTGTATTTTGAAAGATATCAAAAATGTCTTCTTTCTTATTTTGATAGGGAATAATATGTTGAATCCATACTGAGTACATGGATTACATATCCAGAAGAGGAACAGGTCCAGCTAAGCAACTCTTTTTCTTCTTTGTTGGATATCAGTGTATGTTCTAATGAGCTCAGTCTCCTGGGGAGCATTTTAATGGTTTTTTCTGCCTCCCCTGATGACCATGTTTATGCTAAGTTTTGATACAGCAGACAAGACTTGTGTAGTAATTAGCATTCAAATGGACCACTGATTTTCCTTTCCTGAGTGGGTCTATTTCCAGGTATAGAAATGGAATCCAATGGGTTAGAGCTTATGATAATCAAGACATATTAACAATTCAAATGTTAAATTAAAAATACAAGATACCTGGGTGCTAAAGGGAAGCATCATCCTTGTCACAGATTGGTTAAACCACTGAATGGGAACAAAATAATGAAGAGGGCAAACTTTCATGGCTAATGGTCTATGAGCAAATGTGAGTGTAGCAGCAAGAAAAATAAAATGCTAAGTACAAGGTTTAAGCAATATTGAAAGATGGAATATGCTGACTTTTTTATGTTTAAAACTTCTCAGTGTCTTTAATTGTCTTCTATGTAGTCATTTGATAAAATTCAAATAAGAGAAAAATGAGATAAAAATTCAGTGTACCTCCTTGATAGCTATTTTAGAATATTTTAGGGATTCATCTGATGACATTAATAAAGAGTTGGCAATTACTCCAGACCAACACTGGGGATCACAATTATTTTACAAGTTCCTTAAAACTTATCATAGTTTCTGAAATGTTTAACATTTTGTATAGTAACATGTGGGGACACAGAAACCCTTCAAAATCTAATGAAACCCTTGTGCCTTAACAGTGCCATCCTTAGAGAAATGCACATCTATTCATACAAGCAATAATACTGTTTTTGATCATTAAATTAAAAAGATGTAATAAAGAGTAGAGTGACTTTACACTTCAAGTTTTAATGAATAATAGTCATTAAATTTGTGTGTGTATATATAAAGATAATTGGTCTAACTATGATTTTCCTTTTTTTCTAAGTATATGCTTATATTGAATGGTTAAAAATTAATTTAAAAAAGAACCTGAATAAAAGCATACATTTAAAATGTTGATTTTACAATGTATCTCTCTCTCAAACACTTACAAAATAATAAAAGGATAACAGTTTGGTGAACTATAATCTACCACATTTTCAGAATATCAAAATAGTCATTATTATTCACATCTACAAATGGATGGGAAATCAGAAGAAATTAAGCTCACAGTATTTTATTTAAATAACTAGTTTTGCTACATTTATGCTCTACACAAATAACATGAATATATTTTTAGCACAATTAACCAAATACCCTGGAGCCTACTTTCCTGTTCATGGCTTTAGGCTGGTTAATGTGAAATTTAATTTGTGCTAATCTTCTCAAAGTTAGCAAAGTGTGAAATACACTGTATGTTGGATTATCCAACATACAGTAGCATTGGATTGATGTAAAATTTTAGAAAATAATGTCTTAGAATTTTCTAATCAAAAGGAAAAGAAGTAACATCAATGATCCATTATTAGGGTTGAAACTATGCTACAATTATAAAGGGACAAAATGTAAAGGGCAGGCCAGTAGTCACTGCATATCACAAAGAGCTCTTAAAGTGAATTTACAAATTATAGGACTCTATTTAAAGACACAGCTACAAATTATTTCTTTTTAAGCAGGAACCCAAGTGTTGTGGTGAAATCACCTGAGTATGGCCTGTAACAACAAAAACAAAAAGTTCTGTTCTGGTTCTGGAAACTATCTAATCATGCAATTGCCCAGGATTAGAGGATCTAAGGGGGCTTCCCCAGTGGCTCAGACAGTAAACAATCTACCTGAAATGCAGGAGATCTGGATTCAGTCCCTGGGTTGGGAAGATCCCCTGGAGAAAGAAATGGCTACTCACTCCAGCATTCTGGCCTTGAGAATTCCATGGACAGAGGAGTCTGGCCGGCTACAGTCCATGGGGTTCCAAGAGCCCCATGACTGAGCGACTAACACTTTCCAGCTAGTCAGGATAGAAGGAAGAAAATTTAAAAGAAAAATGTAATATATTTTTATCAGGCTAATACAAATTTTGTCAGTAAAGTTTTTAATAAATTACAACAGAGTTAGGACTTCCCAGGTGGCGCTATTGGTAAAGAACCAGCCTGCCAGTGGGGGAATGTAACAGACGTGGGTTCCATCCCTGGGTCAGGAAGATCCCCCGGAGGAGGGCATGGCAACGCACTGTAGTCTTCTTGCCTGGAGAATTCCATTGACAGAGGAGCCTGGCAGGCAACAGTCCATGGGGTCACACACAGTCAGACGCGGGTGCGCAATAACACTATTATTGCTAGAAAAGTCAAAATCTGGAGTTTCTCTTCTGTATAGGAACTGTCCTGACTCTCTTCAAAGTATAAAATATGGAGGACTCTTTATATTTAGAGAAGTCTGTGAAACCATTTAGGTGTCCAACCTAGTTACATACCTGCTTCATCTAAAATGTTTTAGTGGCACAGATAAATAACTTTTAAATGCACAGTAGGTGGTAAGAAAAATGGGTGTAGTATACAATTTGTATTCTAAATGCACAGGGCTATTACCCTGAAAGAAAATTCTACAAAACACTTAATGGATTAAACTTGAAAAGGAGTAATGATGTGAAAAAATATATAGGAGAAGAAGCAAATTGCATGCAATAAGGCAGAAAATAAAATTCAGTGAGATTTAGGTTTGTACAAACAGAGTTATCTCAAACAAGTCACTCAGTTTGCATTCTTTTCTGGGAACTCATAACAGAGCTATGGAGAAGCA
Organism: Cervus elaphus; assembly: GCF_910594005.1. Classification (NCBI taxonomy): domain Eukaryota; kingdom Metazoa; phylum Chordata; class Mammalia; order Artiodactyla; family Cervidae; genus Cervus; species Cervus elaphus. The sequence goes on from NC_057845.1 coordinate 26,498,476, forward strand.
GTAAGGGTTGAATAACTGGATCGTACAAAATTTTTGAAAAATGTGTGTACATGTGTGTCTATTTAGCTACACACACACGATATTGAAAGCCATAGTTTAACAATATACCAGCATTTAAAAGAGATGAAAGGCAAATAAAGTAGAAAATAATTTCAAATAACTCACGGTAACCCTATTATCCCATAATGAGCTCAAATGTTCAGTTAAAATACACAAAATTTCTTTTAAATTTAAAATGCTATGCAAGTATAAGTTACTGTGAGACATAATACATTACATGGCAAAGGCAGAAAAATTAATGAATTGTGAAAACAATTTTATTCTTTTATGTGACTGTGAATACACATTTGTGGAACAAATAAATATGTCTTCTTTCTGTATGAAGACAATGGTATGAAACTATTTTTAATATAATGAGTATTTTGATTTACTTCTTATGGATGATAGTCAACCCAGATATAAAAAGATAGGTGGGGAAAAATTACTTAGTTATATATAGGATGCTTTTATTGCTTTTATTTATAAGACAAGGACTTGAAAAAAAGAAAAGAAAAATTCACAGGTTAATTAAAAAAAAAAACACCTTTATTTCCTAATTTAAAAAGAGCTACAAATTTCAAATTTACCTTGTAATAGATGCAAAAATTTCTTCATAATTTGTAACACTGCAGTCTAATTTGTCCAGAAAAGATGTTGAAAAATGTAACACTCATACCTTTTAGAGTAGAAAACACACCCAATAATCTACATCAGAAAACTTTCTAGATAAATTGGCTGGTTTGAATACTTCTTTCTTTTGATTATAATGAGAAAAATAATGTATGATAGTAAAATGGTCAACAGTTAGCTATGGCTGTGCTTTTATTGTCTTCATAATTATTCCTATATATTATGAAGCTGTTGACAAGTTATTTATAAGTAACTGTGTAGTAATCATGTAATTGTCTAATTTAATAAGTGATTCAGATTCTCATCACTAAATATGTGAGATTTAATGATCTATCTCTTCAAGACAGAGTAATATATATGCAATGAATCTTCTCAGGCATGGCTCCAAGTTTTCAAAAAAAATTGCAACTTCTCTTTACCCATTTAAATTCTATCATCTTTCAAAAACTGTCATTGAATCTCACCTCCTTTATGAGCCACTTTCCATATTTTTTAGCCAACACTGATTACTTTTTTCTGATCATCCAGATTGCCTTTATTTAAAAACTATAATACTTATTGATTCATCAGAAATATTAGGAGAAAGTTTAGGGTTTAAATTTGCAATCTAGTGGTAGAAATAATCTGCTTAAATAATATTGGTAAACCAGAAATTTGAAAAGAAAAAGATATTTAATGGCATAAAATGTGACAAAGGAGATCATAAAGTCAATAAACAAAAATATTTAGAGAAAGATTTCTTTCAACACAATGACTTAAGATGAACAACTGTAAAATACAAAATCTTAGTAGTTTATTGAAGACTAAATCTAAACATCATGGAGTTTATGTTACTTGTTTACCTGTTAATTAGTTGTGTTCCCTCTTAGAATATAAGCTCCATGAGAACAGAACTTCTCTTTTGTTCACTATTTTAATATGATACCTAGAATAGTGTGTGAACTGTAGGAGGAACAGAAGAAATATGAACATAAAGATATTACTTTACCCTCCACAACCAGTAAAATATAGAGAGAACAATTGTATCTATTGCTAACTAGAATGTGGGAAAAATTATATTATTTACATTACTAGAAAAATATGAGTTAGTAATTTTGGAAAGAAATTTCATAAGAGCTATTAAAATTAGACACTATAATATCACTTTGAGATTTATCTTAGAAAAGTGAAAATATGCAAAATATACATAGCAGGACAGTGTTTAATGCAGAACTATTGATATATACAAAGCAAAAAGGAATAAAAAATAATGAATGTTCATCAATAGAGAAATGCTGGAACAACTTTCTATACATCCCTTTTACTGAACTTTAAGCAGACAAACAAACAAGGGTTGAAGTTATCCTAGGTGAAATGAAAAGATTTCCACTACTACTGGATGGGGGGTGGGGGGGAGGAAAGGCAGAAAAGTTTGACTATATCACTTTTATCAAAAATAATAATGACCTTCTAAAACCTGTATGTGTACCTATACATATGTGTTTATGAATATATGAGAAATACAGCATCCATAGTGGCCTCTTCAGTCAGTTCAGTTCAGTCGCTCAATCATGTCCCACTCTTTGCGGCTCCATGGACTGCAGCATGCCAGGCTTCCCCATCCATGACCAACTCCCTGACCTTGCTCAAACTCATGTTAATATTGAGTTGATGATGCCATCCAACCATATCATCCTCTGTCATCCCCTTCTCCTCCTGCCTTCAATATTTCCCAGCATCAGGGTCTTTTCCAATGAGTCAGTTCTTTGCATCAGGTGGCCAAAGTATTGGAGTTTTGAGTTTTAGGATCAGTCCTTTCAATAAATATCCAGGACCGATTTCCTTTAGGATTGACTGGTTTGATCTCCTGGTTGTCCAAGGGACTCTCAAGAGTCTTCTACAACACCGCAGTTCAAAAGAATCAATTCTTTGGTGTTCAACTTTCTTAATGATCCAACTCTCACATCCATACATGACCACTGGAAAAACCATAGCTTTGACTAGACAGACTTTGTTGGCAAAGTAATGCCTTTGCTTTTTAATATGCTGTCTAGATTAGTCATAGCTTTTCTTCCAAGGAGCAAGTGTCTTTAAATTTCATGGCTGCAGTCACCATCCACAGTGATTTTGGAGCCCAAGAAAATAAATTCTGTCATTGTTTCCATTGTTTCCCCATCTATTTCCTATGAAGTGATGGGCTCAGATGCCATGATCTTCGTTTCTTGAATGTTGAGTTTTAAGCCAGCATTTTCACTCTCCTCTTTCATTTTCATCAAGAGACTCTTTAGTTCCTCTTCACTTTCTGCCATAAAGGTGGTGTCATCTACATATCTGAGGTTATTGATATTTCTCCCTCTAATCTTGATTCCAGCTTGTGCTTCATCCCATCTGGCATTTCACCTGATGTACTCTGCATATAAGTGAAATAAGGGTCTCTTAGTATGTGTTAAATGTGAAGATTAATGATATGAGAAAGAAGGTAGGAATGAGGAAGGAAGTGACAGGCAAAATATAAAAAAGATTTTTGAAGAATATACTAACAAAGTCAGCATTTGCTGCATTATTAAGTTGATATATTGCTATTAACTTATATAGGCATACAAAATATATGAATGAAAAGTAATGCAGAATAATGAAAAGAAAGGGAAAGTGAAAGCTGCTCAGTCCTGTCCAACTCTTTACAACCCCACAGACTGTAGTCCGTGGAATTCTCCATGCCGTTCTCCATGCCAGAGTACTGGAGTGGTAGCCATTCCCTTCTCCAGGGGATATTCTCAACCCAGGGTTTGAATACAGGTCTCCCGCATCACAGGCAGATTCTTTACCACCTGAGCCACTCACTAGGGAATCCTGACCAAGGGAGTCATGCTATTTCAGTTCCGTTCAGTCTCCCAGTCGGGTCCGACTCTTTGCGACCCCATGAACTGCAGCACGCCAGGCCTCCCTGTCCATCACCAACTACCGGAGTCCACCCAAATGCCTGTCCATCGAGTCGGTGATGCCATCCAACCATCTCATCTTCTGTTGTCCTCTTCTCCTCCTGCCCTCAATCCTTCCCAGCATCAGGCTCTTTTCAAATGAGTCAGCTCTTTGCATCAGGTGGCCAAAGTTTGAAGTTTCAGCTTCAACATCAGTCCTTCCAATGAACACCCAGGACTGATCTCCTTTAGGATGGACTGGTTGGATCTCCTTGCCGTCCAAGGGACTGTCAAGAGTCTTCTCCAACACCACAATTCAAAAGCATCAATTCTTCAAGCTCAGTTTTCTTTATAGTCCAACTCTCACATCCATACATGACCACTGGAAAAACCATAGCCTTGACTAGATGGGCCTTTTTTGGCAAAGTAACGTCTCTGCTTTTTAACATGCTGTCTAGTTTGGTCATAACTTTCCTTCCAAGGAGTAAGCGTCTTTTAATTTCATGGCTTCAGTCACCATCTGCAGTGATTTTGGAGCCCCAAAAAATAAAGCGTGACACTGTTTCCACTGTTTCCCCATCTATCTGCCATGAAGTGGTGGGACTGGATGCCCACTGGATGCCCGTCTTAGTTTTCTGAATGTTGAGTTTTAAGCCAAATTTTTCACTCTCCTCTTTCACTTTCATCAAGAGGCTCTTTATTTCTTCTTCACTTTCTGCCATTTAATGAAGATCAAATTTTTTTCAACTAAGGCAGAGTGCAGTTATTTGTTAATAATGCTCATAAATACAAGCAATATGGGCCAGTGATCTGACCCTTCTCTCTCGTAACACACATTCCTTATAGCAAACTGCTTTACCTCCATATATGATCTGGATTGAGTTGGCCTGAACTCAGCTTCACTGGAATAGGATATTCTTCCTTCTCAACCTCTGACACTTGTTAGAGGGACAAAGAGGATTGAAGTTTGTGAAGGTATTAAAAACAGTACAGCTGGAACAGACACCATGCTCCAAAACCAGAACCAGGTTTTGAACAAGTCATAAGTAACATCTTTTATATGAAAAAAAAAATCATCTTTATGTGTCAAAATTCTACACTAACATATGATAGGGGGGAAAAGATGACTCTGAGAACTTGTATATGTGTGACTTTCTTCAACCTTCAATGCAAGGCATCTATTGAACATATAGTTGATCTTTTCAGTTTATGTGGTTCAAGTCTCTCCCAAACTCAGTATTGCAAGTTGAGATGACATAAATTGATTTGTAACATTTTTTATTATTTAAAATGTAACATTAACCCAGGTGAGCACAGTTGTGTAAATGTATGAACACCATTTGTTTTATTTTTAATAGGAGGACAGTTACTTTACAATATTGTGATGGTTTCTGCCATACCTCAATGGCAGAAACCATCAACCATAAGTATACATATGTCCCCTGCCTCATAAACCTCCCTCCCACCTCCCTCCCCATCCTACCCCTCTAGGTTGTCACAGAGCATCAGCTTTGGGTCCCTATGTCATATAACAAATTCCCACTGGCTCTCTATGTTACATATGGTGTTGTATATGTTTCAGTGCTACACTCTCAAATCATGTCACCTTCTCTCTCTCCAACTATGTCCAAAAATCTGTTCTCTATGCCTGCATCTCCATTGCTGTCCTATTATCAGTATCATCTTTTGAAGACTATATTTTGAGAGAAAGGTTCTACTATTTCTGTGAAGAAGATGAATGTACTAGGTGCAATTATGAACTTGAGTTAAATCTTCCTTCAATATTCATTCCCAAGAGAATTTGAGATCATCACTCCCCCCCACCCCCCCGCCTTTATACATTCTCTTGGGAAAGGGAGACTGATTCGTTCATTTTGATTTTCAAGATATTTTCTCCTCAAAGCAGTTTGATAACAAGGAATAGGCATATTTCCTTTTCTATTTCAACTTCAAGAATTTTGATCATTAAAACTATTTTTAGTTGAAGTTTGGAAGTACTGCACATATAGATTTCCTTTTGAAACATGGCTTTGAAGGAAGTGAGGGTCATGTAACCCATTTATAGCATTACTTTACGCTCTCTGTTCTGTTGCAAGATTTCCAAAGAATTAATTAAAAGTTGATAGGATTGCCCCTAAAACCAATTATCCCTTCGGTCTGAAATGCTGAGCACGCATTATTGAGTTTTCAAATAAACTGAAAAAAAAATTTCCGTCAGGCAATAGCATTATCTTAATTTATAAACATTAACACAAGGAAATATCTGATTTGTTTTAAATGCTTGCTCCACATTGTATTATCAGTATTATCTCTTCCTGCCTGTTTAAAGCTTACCAGAATACATTCCCAATATATAATAACAGTGCACAACCATACATAATTTCTCTGATATTGAATAGAGTGTTCTAGTTGAGATGTTTTTGGAATTTAGAGACAGCATTTCAGCAGATTTATACTGTGCTTCAATTTCTCCGTTGATGAACCCCTCTAACCTGTTTGTCTTTCAATCTTGCAGTATGGAGGACTGAAGGCTTCAGGGAATTTTGACCTTTAACCTTTAAATCCTTTATCTTATCATTCTAACATGACTGTCCCATTTTCCATATAAACATTTAATTTTTCTTCCTCCACATGTGTGCACACACACACACACGCACACAATAAGAGATTAATGAAAGTTACAGGCAGCAATTGAAATTACTTGCATTGCAGAGTTTTCTTTTTCATCATATCTTTAAAAAAAAAAAAAAGCGAAGTCCTTGAAAAACAATAGCTATTATATTTTAGTGTCTTTATCACGGCAAGAAACTGTGCTAAAGCCAAATTGTAATACTTTCATTTAAAGATGAAGAGTTAAAGCTCAGAGATGTTGAGCTTGTCTGTGGGGGAGAGTAAGTTTTCAGGCCAAGATCTGAATCTGCAAAGTCTGATTCCAAAATCTCTCATTATGTTGCCACACCTTAGTCACATCAAACACACTTTATGCCCAAGACAGAGGTGGAGGAAAATGTTTCAAAGGATGACATGACACATTACCTTTAAGACCTCCAGATTCCAAGAATAATAGGAGTTAAAAAAAATTAATTTCTATAATAATTTGAAAATAGTACTCAGTAGATATTGCCAAATTAGTGAATAACTGAAGGAACAAATGAAATCTGTACAGGTGACTCATTTTAAGAATAGATTAAATTCTTAATGCTTAGTATTAACTTTGTTATTTGAATTTTAGGTCCATTTCAACAAGGGCTGGAAATTAGCTTCAATAATATGGGAAAATTTTTCTTGACTTGTCACTTAAGCATTGGCTTAAAAAACATTGAGAGACAATTCTCCAGTAATATTGATATATCCATTAATATTAATATTGATGAATGTCTTAACAATGGAATTTTAGGAAATGTCCCATGTTCACTCTGTGACCTGATATTACAACTCCCTACATAATCTCACATAGCTCTGGTAAAGTGCTCATTGATATTTGGAAAACAAAATGATAGGCAGTAAGCAACCAAAGCAGCAAGGATATAACCTGATGAAAGTTCAACAAAAAATGTCCATTCTCTTTCCAATGTTTATGTTACAATAAGTATCAGCATATGTAATTGCTTGGATATGATTTATCTGGTTAATTCACATTTTTTTTTAGGGTTTTTGTTTTCAAGTTGATAAGAAGGATGTTGGAAGAATTTTTGATTTTCATAAATCTTTCCAGTAATTAGTTGAGAAAACAAGAATAAAATTTCCCCAAAATTTCATGAAATTTTCACGGTTCCCTGACTTTATAACACAGTGCCGTATTTCAGTGATTCTTTGAGATTTTGACAACAGAATCATTGATTTGCACAAATACATTTCTGTCTCCTCTAGAACGATGGAAAGGGGCAGTGGTAAACAGCGCCCTAAATTTTCTAAAACTTAAGAAACCTAAAATTTGTCTATGTATGTCTATATTTTTAAAGATAGTGGAATCTTCTGAATTATTTAGTTGTTTCTGGTGTGTTTAACATTTTCCTGTGAGCCACCTGAGAACTGCATCAATATACTATTCTGTTCACTAATGAAAATGTCAAAGACCAGGCTTAAAAATGCTAAATAAAACTGAGCCAATCAGTCCCCTACTGTTGTTCATTTGAGGCCAACTTCATTCAAAGACTGCTTTACTCCCTGTCGTTACTTCTTTGCTAAGCCTGTAATTGTCAGTAAACATTATCAAACAGGTTTGAGATTGTCACTGTGAAATAGATGCTCTTGACTATGATCAAAAGTAACCATTCAAAAGCAGGATTAAGTCAAATATTAATGCAGTCTATTAACCAGAATAGTGCTGAAAACACCCAAGCCACTCTCTCAAACTTGCTAAAATGTTCTCAAGTACTGATTCTATTCTATATTTCTGTGAAAATTATCAGGAAAATAACAAAAATTTTAAAATAAATTTTTGAATTGTGAAGAATAAGAAATATTCCTCTAAAAATTTTGCTGATTCAAGAAATCACATCAATAGAGATAGTGATTGTGAGCAGACAATTTTTTCAAAATATATTCACAAAATTTGATATTAGTATATATATATAATTATATGTTTATATCTTGTTTTTTCTTTTTTACTTAACATAGATACTGTGAAGTTTCTCACATCCTTAAACATATGCTATCTGTAAGGTCTATATAATTCAGTCTGTCCACAAAGCTGGGGAACAGCGAATAAATTTATTCTTAAATAATATGCAAGTTACATGTTCAAATAACGCTCAACATGTTTTCAGGTTAAATGCCTCTAAATTTATAGCAATGGATTCAATTGTTAATCTAAAAACAGTACAATAAATATAATACAGGTGTCAAAGTATCTAGAAATACATAGGATAAAAAGGTTTAAATATTGTACTTCTATCAGATTAACAATTATACCCACTGCTTTAAATTTAGAGATGTTTCATCTGAAAGGTGTCTGTAGGCTAACGATCACTGGAGTATATTATTTAAACATACAGCCAAGATATGATTTAAAAGTAAGTTTATCTTACATTTTCCAGAAGTAGTTTCTTTACTTAAAATTACACATCCAAATTTGGATATCAGTTTTTTATATATTTTTTCTTAGTGGCAAAACATATGATCTGCCATTTTATTTTTATTGGGAAAGAAAAGATCAACAAATTTCCACCAAACCAATGCTGGCTCTCACCCTTTCTCTGCAAAATGTGTCTGAAGTTAGATCTACCAAAATGTAAAGTCACATTTGGGCCACATTCCTGGAACTCTCGTAAATCCTATTGTTTTGATAAGTTTGTCTTTTAAAAAAAATCTTCTAGGTAATACTCTTTGCTGTAGAAAAGGCAGGCAGATAGCATTATCAGAAAATAAAACTTACCATCAGATTATAAAATATAAACACTGAACCAAGAGTGAGGGCAAGAGAGCTGTTTATTTTGGTTTTCAAGTCCCTCATCAGATCATAACAAGGTGCCTATTTTCACTGATATGATGATAGCCTCATCTTTACTTTCTGGTAAAAGACCTTTTCTGTTAGTATGGTTAAATGAGAACTAAGAGCCCAGAATGGGGTTAAACACTTCATCCCAAGATGAGAAATTTTGGAAGAAACACAACATTGACAAATTAGATTTTAAAAATGATGCCTGCAAAGCACCAGCCACTCTGCTCAGTTATAAGGATAAGAAGTTAATCAAGACATAGTCTGTGTCCTCAAGCAACACACACACTGATGTGGAGTTGTAGTTATTGTTCAGTTGCTCAGTCATGTCTGACTCTTTGCAACCTCATGGACTGGAGCACAACAGGCTTCCCTGTCCTTCACCATCTCCCAGAGCATGCTCAAACTCATGTCCATTGAGTCATGGCCTCCAACCATCTCTTCCTCTGTCATCCCCTTCTCCTCCTGCCTCAATCTTTCCCAGCATCAGGGTCTTTTCCAATGGGTCAGCTCTTTACATCAAGTGGTCAACATATTAGAACTTCAGCTTCAGCATCAGTCCTTGCAATGAATATCCAGGACTGGTTTCCTTTAGGATTGACTGGTTTGATCTTGCAGTTCAAGGGACTCTCAAGAGTTTTCTCCAACACCACAGTTCAAAAACATCAATTCTTCAGTGCTCAGCCTTCTTTATGATCCAAATCTCACACCCATACTTAACTATTGGAAAAACCATAGCTTTGACTAGATGGACATTTGTCAGCAAAGTAATGTCTCTCTTTTTTAATATGCTGTGTAGGTTGGTCACAGCTTTTCTTCCAAGGAGCAGGCGTCTTTTAATTTCAAGGCTGCAGTCACCATCTGTAGTGATTTTGGAGCCCAAGAAAATAAAGCTTGTCACTGTTTCTATTGTTTCCCCATCTATTTGCCATGAAGTGATGAGCCTGGATGTCAAGATGTTTGTTTTTGGAATATTGAGTTTTAAGTCAGGTTTTTCACTTTTTCACTTTCATTAAGAAGCTCTTTAGTTCCTCTTTGCTGTCTGCCATAAGAAAGGTGTCATCTGCTTATCTGAGGTTATTGATATTTCTCCCTGCAACCTTAATTACAACTTGTGCTTTACCCAGCTCAGCATTTCATGTGATGTACTCTGCATAGAAGTTAAATAAGCAGGGTGACAAGATACATCCTTGATGTACTCCTTTTCCAATTTGAAACCAGTCTGTTGTTCCATGTCTGCTTCTAACTTTTGCTTCTTGACCTGCTTATAGATTTCTCAGGAGACAGGTAAGGTGGTCTGGTATTCCCATCTCTTGAAGAATTTCCCACAGTTTGTTGTGACTCACACAAGTCAAAGGCTTTAGCGTAGTCAACGAAGCAGAAGTAGATATTTTTCTGGAATTCTGTTGTTTTTTCTATGACCCAACGAATGTTTGCAATTTGATCTCTGGTTCCCTTGCCTTTTCTAAATCCAGCTTGAACATCTGGAAGTTTTCAGTTCATATATTATTGAAGCCTAGCTTGGAGGATTTTAACCATGACGTTGCTAGCATGGGAGATGAGTGCAATTGTGTGGTAGTCTGAACATTCTTTGGTATTGATCTTCCTTGGGATTGGAATGCAAACTGACTTTTTCCAATCTTGTGGCCACTGCTGAGTATTCCAAATTTGCTGACAAACTTAGTGAAGCACAATCACAGCATGATTTTTTAGGATTTGAAATAGCTCAGCTGGAATTCCATCACTTCCTGTAGCTGTGTTTGTAATGATGCTTCCTAAGGCCCACTTGATTTCAACACTCAAGGACTAGGTGAATGACCATATCATCATGGTTATCTGGGTCATTAAGATTTTTTTTTCTTTTTATATTTCTTCTGTGAATTATTGCCACTTCTTAAAATCTTTTGTTTCTGTTAGGTACATAATGTTTCTGTCTTTATTGTGCCCACCTTTGCATGAAATTTTCCCTTCCCTTGGTATCTCTAAGTTTCTTGAAGAGATCTCTAGTCTTTCCCATTCTATTGTTTGCCTCCCTTTCTTTGCGTTGTTCATGTAGGAAGCCTTTCTTATCTCTCCTGGCTATTTTTTGGTACTCTGCATTCAGATGGGTATATCTTTCCTTTTCTCTTTTGCTTTTCACTTCTTTTTATCTTTTTCCTCATCTATTTGTAAAGCATTCATCAGATAACCATTTTTCCTTTTTGCATTTCTTTTCCTTGGGAGTGGTTTTGATCACTGCCTCCTGTACAATGTTAAGAATCTCCATCCATAGTCCTTCTGTCCTTAGTTCTTCGAGCACTCTATCAGATATAATCCCTTGATGTGGAGTAGAGATAAGTAACTCTGATTATAGAGCATCATGATATCAAAGGAACAAGACAAGAAAGGATATCTGACAAAGGTTAAAGACATAAGAGGTTATCTGATAAAGGGTTAATATCCATTATATATAAAGAACTCATACAGCTCAATACTATACATACACACAAAAAATAAGTAACCAGTAATGGGCAGAGGATATAAGTAGATATTTTTCCAAAGGAGACATACAGATGGCTAATAAGCATGTGAAAAGATGCTCAACTTGACAAATCATCAGGGAAATGCAAATCAAAACCACAGTGAGATATCACCTCACATCTGTCAGAATGGCTATTATCAAAAGAAAAAAAATTAAAATTAAAATATATTGGTGATTATGTGGGAAAAAGGAACACTTCTACATTATTTGTGAGAATGTAAATTGGTTCAATCCCTATGGAAAACATTATGTAGGTTCCTCAAAAAATTTAAAATACCATATGACCCAGCAATCCCATTTCTGAGTATTTATCCAAAGAAAATGAAACAGTAATTCAAAAGATTTATGTACCCCTCTGTTCATTGCTATAGCCAAAATATGGAAACAACATAAAAATCAACCAGTGATGAAGGGATAAAGATAAGGTATATGTATACAGTAGAATACTACTCAGCCATAAAGAAGAATGAAATCTTGCCTTTTGCAACAGCATGGGCAGATGTTGAAGGTATTATGCTAAGTGAATAAGTCAAACAGAGATAGACAAATATACAGTATGATTTCACTCATGTGAGGGATCTGAAAAAATCAAAACCAGCAAAACAAAACTCATAGATAAAGAGGAAGAAGGAGCATTGAGGGGTGGGCAAAATAGTCACCCATTTGATCAAGAGGTACAAATTTCCAGATATAAAATGAATAAGTCATGGGGATGTTAAAAAAATGATATGAAAGGGAATGCAATACTTAGGAGGTAAAAAAAAAAAATCAACAAGATTGCAATAAGGCAGCATTAATTATAATAAATAGGTTTAGATCTTGTGAAATAAATTATGGCAAAAGTAACAAGAATATAGAAGACAAGGAAGGCAATTAGAAAAGAATGGTGAGAAACTGAAGAATGAATTTCTTTACACTTAATGGAAAACACCCTGATGCTGGGAAAGATTGAATGCAAGAGAAGGGGATGACAGACGGTGAGATGGATGGCATCTTCGATTCAGTGCACATGAGTTTGCTCACACTGCAAGAGAAGGTGAAGGACCGGAAAGGCTGGCGTGCTGCAGTTCACGGGGTCACAAAGAGTCGGACAGGACTGAGTGACTGAACCTCAACAGCAACAAATATTAAGGAGGTCATTGATGAGTCAAGTAGAAATGTTTTTGTCATTCCTGGTTTAAAAAAGGGAAATTGAGAATCCAACAGGAAAGAGAGATGATAGTTGATATGGAGAAAAGTAACAAAGTAGCCAGGAGGGGATTGAATCAAAGCCCAGGTGGAGGTTTTGCTTTGGGTTTGGGGACACTGCTTCCACTAACAAGGATGGAGGGAGAAGAAGATGCCTATTCTCATTTATGGCAAGTCTGCAAATCTCATCAAGCAATAGTGCAGAGAAAGTAAAGAGCTACAAGAAGAACTGTGTGAGCTGCTTATTATTTATTGATGCTTATGCCAGATATGTTTATCTAACCCACATCGTATAAGCCACCTTCTACATCCTGAATATCAGACAGTTGTTCAGATAGGTTACCACTTGCCTTTACTCTGAATGCACATTTATTTTACAGTGAGGCTGAACTTCAACAACTCTGAAATAAGACAAAAGGCGGTCAGTTTAATGAAACTGGAACACTGAAACACAAGGAACATTCAATGAAACACTGATATCTTCACACCCTGTCACTGATGGCAATGAAATACTCCTTATCAAAGCTTTTTGGGGGGAACATTTTTGAAACAGAAAAATTCCAAAGGACAGTGAAAATGAAGTCACAGAAGAAGTTGAACTATGTGTGTAGTGGTGGTGGTTGGGGTAAGGAGACATTTCTGCCCTAGTAAAGGTGGGGTAGGGGAGGCTGATTACACTGAACTCTCCTTCCTTTCAGGGTCATTATTCCTCCACCAACAACCTGAGTGTAGGACCTTGTTTCTTCTGCTGTAGGGAAATCTCTCTCTAGAGTACAGGACCAATTCTTGCATAGAAAGAAACAACTGTCATTTTTCACATGGCCCCCCAAACAGTTCTGACAGTAGAATATCAGAGAAGCAAGGCCCTCAAGCTCCTGGTTAGGTTGATATACTAGTGCTGAAGCCAGATGGCTGATGGAAATATTATTGGTCCAATGGCTATAATTTATGGAGTACAAGGAGTAGTCCAAGAAGTAGAATCTTGAGGAGAACCAACACGCAAGGCCATGCCAGTCATCCTTGAGGGGACAGTCTGATGAGGTTATTTAAAATCCTTGCAGAAGGCAACATGACAAAACCAGTGAAGCCAGAGAGTTGTGGGGAATCTAGAGAAATGTCCTGATTAGAAGAGGAAGCTAGAGGATGTGTTCTTTATAGGAAGAAGATAGCCTATAAAGCCACTGAAGTTTCCAAAGAAAACACCCAGGATAAAATGGAAAAATTACCCATTGTTCAATTTTCTCTACATACTGGGTGTTTGGCATCAAATATAGGAAATAGACAGACAATGGTTTCAATTTTCATCTTGATGTGAACTGTCCTGCAGACAGGACTAAAATGTAGGAATAAAATATTTTAACCAGTAATGTAATTCTTGGTATTAAAGGAAGCCTAACAAAATTATTTGTGTCCTTTCAACCATATGCTAGAATTATCATAAGGTTTTGTCCTTCTTCCTGATGGATAGTAGGAAGAAACAATCAAGCGAGTTCATGGGGACCTTATATGCTTCTCCTGGACAGCTGTAGGAATAACTTTTAAAAATTAACCCACAAGTCTATATTTCAAAAAATAAGACACATTATGGATGCATTTGAATGAAAAGTGAAAGCAAATACTATTAAGAAAAGTCTACACAAAGCCACAAACCTCAAGAGTGTACACTTTTGAAAAAAACAAATTACTGAATTGGGATATTCAGGATGGACTCTATACAGATGAGCTTTCTAAATGTTCCTTTAGCCTTGGGGACAAACATAGAGAGAAAAACCAGAATTTTAATGGAGGATCCTGGCTTCTAAACACTCCCCTGCTCCTGATCCATAATGCAGGGTAATGAATCCCCTGGGAAAATAACAGTACCCAATGTACTTTGTCAAGAACACACAGTGGTCTGTCTGTTGCTCTTGTCATGTCTTGTCCTACCATGTTTTAATTCATCATTTAGGAAGCGCGTTCAGAAAGACAGAGCAACCCACAGAAACTCTTTGTTCATATCATTTGCTCAGGATTTTGTATGGGTATGTACATACACACAAATACACACACACACTCACAAGTGCTTTGAAACCCAAAGGAAAAAACAGCTCTACGGATGCTATTCATTTCTATTAAGGATACAATCAAAATTTATCAAAGTATTTCAGAATTCTTCCAATTAAGATTTCGTATACTTCTCTCTGTAATGTATTTGTTTCTTTCCTGACCTCTCCAGAGTATTTTTAAAGGAAGATTATTGTGATTATAGTGTGAAATAGCAACTTTCTTCTATTTCAGCCTTATTTATCCTACTCAGAGCCATTTCTAGGCTACAGTCCAAAATAGCCTGTAACCACTGAAGCTGTTCAATGAAGTGTATCAGAAAGCAATCCTTGAAACAGCTCTCAAAATATGTGCCCTTCCTTCATTTGAACATAGTTGCATGCCAATCATCAGCAAAGTAATTAAAATCCTGCCAGGATCAAAGAATGTGCCTTGCTACAGCTTTTGCCAATCTATAAAAACATTTCCCCATCTCCTTTTGTTAAGGTCCTGGCAACCTACACTCCAGCAGTATCCAAGAATCTACTTATGCTCTTTATAGTTCTTAATTTGTTTCCAAATATATGTCAACAAAAAAAAATTTTTTTTTTTTGCTATAAAGTGCATGCTGTCAGTTTCCAGTTTTTGTCATTTCTCAGTATTCCCACATCTTTTTGTAAAGCACCTGTCTTAACAACTTTACTATTCCACCTTTCATCTTGGATGTACATATACTTGATGGTAATATTTTCATTGAGGTTACACTGCTTGAGGACTTGTCATGTACTCCTATTTATTGTGCATATCAATTTTCTTTATATATTCTCCCTCTGGTAATAATATAATCCTTTGCAGACTTTTCTGGTGCAATCTATTGAGTCCAGATACACTCTAATAGCAGCTTCCTTGACTTAATCAGAGAATACAGAGCTGAGGGAGGTAGACAGTCCCTTTCTGGGTTACTCTGCATTCTCATCAATAATTGAAAAGACCAGCTAAGTAATTTTCCATATGCTCTCCAAATCCTTTTCCTCCCCTCTGAGTGC
The DNA here is from genome assembly GCF_910594005.1 of Cervus elaphus. Taxonomy (NCBI): domain Eukaryota; kingdom Metazoa; phylum Chordata; class Mammalia; order Artiodactyla; family Cervidae; genus Cervus; species Cervus elaphus. Next base: position 26,514,259 of record NC_057845.1, read on the forward strand.
AATTGACATGTAACTCATACCATTTTACTCGAGATTTTTGAAGTTTTTGGGGTGCTCTGAGCCCAGCTGTGTGACAGAGTATCAAGAAGCAAAGCAAACCACTTCTCTGAATCCAAATCTAGTTGTGAGTGCAAAGAAACACATAGAATTGCTTCAGTTAACATGAGTAATTCAAACAAAAATATCTCAGCTGAAAAACATAGGTAACTGAGGCAAACTTACATTTTGTTTTAAATTATGTGAATCGTTGTTTACATTTAGAACTTTGTCTACAGTTAAATTCTGTATCACTAGCAACGTTCCCTTCTCACAATTTTTAGGGCCTGGTAAAACCTATTTGAAAGTTCTTTGTCACCTAGGATTTAGGCTAACCCCACAAATCCAGCATTACTTTAGCCTTCTAATGTATTTCTAATCATTGCTTCTCACCTTCCAGTTCAGTTCAGTTCAGTCGCTCAGTTGTGTCCGACTCTTTGCGACCCCATGAACCGCAGCACGCCAGGCCTCCCTGTCCATCACCAACTCCCGGAGTTTACTCAAACACATGTCCATCGAATCGGTGATGCCATCCAACCGTCTCATCCTCTATTGTCCCCTTCTCCTCCTGCCCTCAATCTTTCCCAGCATCAGGGTCTTTTCCAATGAGTCAACTCTTCGCAGGAGGTGGCCAAAGTATTAGAGTTTCAGTTTTAGCATCAGTCCTTCCAATGAACACCCAGGACTGATCTCCTTTAGGATGGACTGGTTGGAGCTCCTTGCAGCCCAACGGACTCTCAAGAGTCTTCTCCAACACCACAGTTCAAAACCATCAATTCTTCTACACTCAGCTTTCTTTATAATCCAATTCTCACATCCATACATGACCACTGGACAGGGGAACCTGGTGGGTTACAGTTCATAGGACATGACTGAAGTGACTTAGCATGCATGCAAGACTTAAAAAAAATTTTTTTTGAAGATGAAATAGCTTTTGCTTTCAATTTAATTTTAGTTCTGCAAATCTGTTACACTATGTTTTCTGGCACGATGATGTTTGTTTTTGTGTATATAGATAAAACTCTACCTTCTTAAGTCTTCCTCCTCCTCATTTACCCTGGCCTGACTATCATACTGTTACTCTGCTTTTCCCTTGAAATTACAAAAAGGGAGAAAATTTGTGGACTAGCAGTTTGAAACTGTGGTAGCACAGGCCCATTTAGAGGCAAGAATGTGTGTGTTTGTATGTGAGGGGTGGGGTGGAGGAATCGCAACCTGTTGGTTGTCGAATTAACTGTGAAGACAGGCATTTCTTGGACAAGATTGACATACTAAAAAACTGTTATCTCTGATTATTAAGGTAATTTTATTTTAAACGTAAAAACACATGGTTCTGAGAAAATATAAAAAAACTAAAAATTGAAGTATGGGAAATTCAGGTCTTATATTCAAAATCCTCACATTTCTCTACAAACATAATCTCACTTATTGAAGTGCCAAACCCTGATATTTTATTCTTCTCCACTTGCCTCTCAAACATTTTCTTCTTAGAAGGTCAATTCTTTAAAAATTCTATCTCTCCAGAGAAGTTTCTTTGTCAAATCCATCCTGAACTTGTGACACTAGAAGTTCTCCGCAGCCGCTGTCATTTCTTTAGAAGCAAAAAGTAGTTATGTGCTGTGTTGCCAATGACCCTTTCATGTTCTTTGATTTCTCTGAAAACATCAAACTGCCTCAATAAATAAGCACCATAGCTGACAGTATTCATGTTATCCTTAAAAAACCTTTCAACTTCCTTTAGAAATGCAACTACATTATCTCCAGTGTACTCTGCCTCTCTTGTTAAAAATCTCAACATCGTATTATCTTATTCTGCTGTGTACTATCATTTCTTTTAAATTCTATATTGACATAGCAAAAATTATTTTTTTCTCTAAAAAAGAACAATTATGACAACCTTTGGTGCTTCATGAATTCCTTTTAAGAGTTGTCTTTACTTTTTAACTTGTAGCAATAACATTAACAATAGTCTGAGGTGTTAATGAGTGAATTTTACCTTTATAATGTCTTTTTGGATTCCACGGATAGAACAAAATATATTTAATGAAAATTTCAATGATTGACAGTCAAATATCTACAATATACTAATACATAGAACATCAGGAACTTGTAAAATGTCTGTATATAATAATACTATAAGTCTAACACAAGAGTTTCACAGATAATTAAAAATATATTTTCTTAAAATTTATTTTCACTGTGTAATTACATGGTTGACATATACGATATCCCATGCTAGGATGGAATCTGTTACTCTTCCCAGCTCATTTTGAAGGTAAAGATCGTCAAGATGGTTTTATTCTATCACCTCTACATTCAAAAACCATCAGTGATTCTCCTTGTCCATAAGCTGAACTTCACGTTATGTGACATTCTCATCACAGTTACCTGTAATCTGTATCTGTATTGTCCTTATGCTTGGAAAGTGTTATTCCAGCCCCAGTCTACCTAGCTCCAGTGCAGAGTTTATGGCGATGCTCCTTCTTGAACTCCTGCCCTTAGTAAATGATTTCTTTATTCATCCAGCCAAAAAGTATAGACCAACCACTAGATGCCTCATACTGTTCTCTAAGGAAGGAATACATGAACTGAGACCTAACCAGACAAGAGACCAGCAGTGTGGAGATAAACAGAAGAGCGGAGACTAGAATTGTTGGGTTTCCCTGGCAGCTCAGATGGTAAAGAATCCGCCTCAGTGCGGGACACTAGGATTCAGTCCTTGGTTTGGGAAGATCCCCTGGAGGAGGGCACGGCAACCCACTCCAGTATTCTTGCCTGGAAAATCCCACAGAGAGAGGAGCGTGGCAGGCTAGAGTCCATAGGGTCACAAAGAGTCACACACGACTGAGCGGCAAAACACAGCACAGGAGACTGTAATAAACCAAGACAGCATCTAATTCAACAGCTTTAAGGCAAAAGAAGTTAGAGTATTTGAGAAACAGAAAGAAAACAAGTGTAGTAGAAGCATAGTATTTCAGGATGAAACAGGTTAAGAGATATAGATCTGGTAGGTAATAGAAATGAGTGTAGAAGAAGAACACAGTCTAAAAGTTGCACAGAAAATAGAGGAAACAACCTTTGCAGCAATACCAATCCAAATTATATTTGTATGTCTTGTATGTCCTTTGACTTAGCAGTACCTACCTCTCAGATACACCGGCACATATGTGAACAAAGTTTGAAAAAAGGAGCCCATTCTACAGAGTGAAGTAAGCCAGAAAGATAAAGACTAATACAGTATACTAATGTATATATATGGAATTTAAAAAGATGGTAACGATAACCCTCTATGCAAAACAGAAAGAGACACAGATGTATAGAACAGACTTTTGGACTCTGTGGGAGAAGGCAAGGGTGGGATGTTCAGAGAGAACAGCATTGAAACATGTATACTATCAAGGGTGAAACAGATCACCAGCCCAGGTTGGATGCATGAGACAAGTGCTCAGGGCTGGTGACTGGGATGACCCAGAGGGATGGGATGGGGAGGGAGGTGGGAGGGGGGATCGGGATGGGGAACACATGTAAATCCATGGCTGATTCATGTCAGTGTATGGCAAAAACCACTACAATATTGTAAAGTAATTAGCCTCCAACTAATAAAAATAAATGGAAAAAAAGTTATTATTGTAATATATTATGAAAAGATGAAAAGCAGCTCAAATATATCCATCAGTGGGGACCTAGTCAAATAAATTAAGGTACATTATACAGTAAGGTATTAAGTAGCTGATAAATAATACAAAACTCTGTAGTGCTGTTATGTAAACAGCTTCAAGATACAATGTTTCATGAAAAAATAAAAATGTGAATTGTATGATGGTATGATGCTTTTGTACACAAAGGAAAGGAAAAACAAAAATACTATAATTCATTTTCTGTTGCTGCCATACAAATTACCACAGACTCAGCAGTTTAAAACAATATAAATTTATCATTTCATGGTTTCTGTAAAGTTACTCATGTTAGGGTCTCACAAAGATGAAATTAGTGTGTTGGGCATCCCAGTCTCTTTGGAGATTCTTGGGACAGGTACATTTCAAACTCATTCAGGTTGTTGGCAGAACAATTTTCCCTGTGATCATAGGACTGGGGTCTCCATTTTCTTGGTTTTTGGCTGGGAGTTGTTTTAAGCTCCAGAGGCCACTCACATTCCGAGTTTAAGAGGGCAGGTGATCTTCAAACCAGCAACGGCTGCTTGGTCCTTCTCACTCTTCAAATCTCTGATTTTCCCTCTGCCTCACTATTCTGCTTTCCTCTCTGTGATTTACTTTTATGCCTTCCTCTTCTGTTTTTAAGGGGTTTTGTGACCTCAGGCCCAGAATAATCAAAGATAATCTCCCTATTTTAATGTTAGCTGATTAGTAACCTTAGTTACATTGCTCAGTCCCCACAGTAGTCACTAGATTAGCCTTTGGTTAAAAACCAGGGGACCTGAATCTGATGGGACATCTTTAGAATCCTGCCTTCTACAGATATATTCTTGTGTGCTTTTTATATGCAAATTGAAACTCAATTTACATATTGAAAGAAAAAAAAAAAAAGATGAGAATGTAATAACAGTGGCAACCTGGGTGTATATGTGTGTACTAGTGTGGAGAGGAGCATGATGCAGAAAATGGAGAAAGGCATAGAAAAGTTCTTTTCTATATTCTTTTAGTCATATTTGGACCATATAACAATATAAATAACACAGCTTATGAGATTTTTAAAGCATCACATAACTAGCCAAACCATATTTAAAATATTTTATTTTGCTTAAAGGGCTTCCCTGGTGGCTCAGATAGTAAAGAAATTGCCTGCAATTCAGGAGACCTGGGATCAATCCCTGGGCTGTAAAGATCCCCTGGAGAAGAACATGGCAACCCACTCCAGTACTCTTGCCTGGAGAATTCCATGGACAGAGGAGTCTGGTGGATTATAGTCCATAGGATCAAAAAAGTCGGACATGACTGAAGTGACCAAGCACATACACATGTTTTGCTTAAATTAAGTTTACAATGGCAACATGTTTATCAACCTGAGATACATGGCACAGTTCATTCAAGTTTGATGTACTTTTATGACAAATAGTGTGTTACGGTGTAGATCCACGGCTTTTCTATGTTTCAGTTCAATTCTGTTCAGTCACTCAGTCATGTCCGACTCTTTGCAACCCCATGAATCACAGCACGCCAGGCCTCCCTGTCCATCACCAATTCCCAGAGACTACCCAAACCCATGCATATCGAGTCAGTGATGACATCCAGCCATCTCATCCTCTGTCGTCCCCTTCTCCTCCTGCCCCCTATCCCTCCCAGCATCAGGGTCTTTTCCAATGAGTCAACTCTTTGCATGAGGTAGCCAAAGTACTGGAGTTTCAGTTTCAGCATCAGTCCTTCCAATGAACACCCAGGACTGATCTCTTTTAGGATGGACTGGTTGGATCTCCTTGCAGTCCAAGGGACTCTCAAGAGTCTTCTCCAACACCACAGCTCAAAAGCATCAATTTTTTGGTGCTCAGCTTTCTTCACAGTCCAACTCTCACATCCATACATGACCACTGGAAAAACCACAGCCTTGACTAGACGGAACTTTGTTGGCAAAGTAATGTCTCTGCTTTTTAATATGCTATCCAGATTGGTCATAACTTTCCTTCCAAGGAGTAAGCTTGGAATTTCATGGCTGCAGTTACCATCTGCAGTGACTTTGGAGCCCCCAAAAATAAAGTCTGACACTGTTTCCACTGTCTCCCCATCTATTTCCCATGAGGTGTTGGGACCAGATGCCATGATCTTAGTTTTGTGAATGTTTCCTATGTTTAGACTTATGCAAATCATTCTTGCAGCATGCTATAGTACCATTTGACTTTAAAGTTGGACAAACTCTTTAGCATATGTCAACTAAAATAATAGTATATGAGACATCTATAATGATCAAATGTGCATACAGGGAATTGCCTGGTGGTCCAGCAGTTAAGATTCCTCCTCCCACTGCAGGGGGCCAAGGTTTGATCCCTGGTAGGGGAACTAAGATCCTACATGCAACAGGACAACTAAGCCTGCAGGGCACAAATAGAGAATAGTGCACATCACATGGAAAGATCCCACAGATACAACTAAGACCTAATACATCCAATAAATAAAAATAAAAATCACTTGCTCTTCTATATTAAAAAAAAGTGTGCAGAGAGACTAAAATAAAATGACTACATAAGACGTATACAAATAATTCAGCATGTGCTTACATCATCTTTTCTAGAATACTTTAAAAGTGAACAAGGAAATTAAAATTTTATAGATGAATCTCAAGGATATGTTCAAAACTCTTGAAAATTTAGTGAATTCCAATCTGTGGAATATATACCTCAGTGATGCTAGGTATGAAACACATTCCTGTTTAAAAATTACCAAAAAGGTCTAAAGGCCAAATCCATGAGTTTCTTTCCCAAACTATCCTATCTTCTTGCACCATGTGATATGCTGTCCATACCCTCCTTTTTAAAACTTTGTTAGGAGATGGTCGAATGTGGGGGCTCTTCTACATCTTGCTTATACATACCAAGAAGGTAAGACTCTGATCACTTTTCACAGGGCCATTCCTCATGTTTCTGTTTGCAGCCAGCAATATTAAGGGATGATGTAAGGTCTGCCCTTGGGAAAAAAAAATACAGGCTTGCTTACAGGCTGCTATAAACTGGTAAGTTGCCAAGGTTTAGTGTCTCTCTCTTATAATATAGCCCATTCTGTGTGCTGACATCCATCTAGGCCCACTTGTATCACCCATGTGGGAACTGAAGATCAGAGAACCTACATGACCACACAGAGAATCTGGCTAGTACTTTTGATGTGAATAATAAAGTCCTTCATCTCTGAGCCAGCAGCCTTGCATCTTCTGCTGGCATCCAGGAAATAGTGAAACGTTAACTTGTTTGCTGGCAAGCAAGGTAAAATTATCACATTCTTCACAGTTCTTGACACTTTCTCAATACATTTCTATGAAGACGCTCTTTCATTTGTGTTTATTGCCCTGATTACGCCACCACTCCCTCTTGTATCTAATCTTCTTAGCCATTTCAGAAATGCTAATACTATGTAGGGCTCTGTCCATGGTCCTGTTTTACTTTTATGTCATACTCTTGCCTTGATGATACTCTTTATCCATCAGTCCTACTATTATATGTATACTCAGATTACTTTCAAAAATACATTCTTCAAAACTCTTCTATTGCTTTAGCTCCAGCCATCTTCATTCAAATTTTTAAGAGTTATCTTCTATCAAATATGCTATAGACTCTTCAAAGTGAAAGTGAAATTCAAAGTCACTCAGTCGTGTCTGACTCTTTGCGACCCCATGGACTATACAGTTCGTGGAATTCTCCAGGTCAGAATACTGGAGTGGGTAGCCTTTCCCTTCCCCAGGGGATCTTCCCAACCCAGGGATCAAACCCAGGTCTCCCACACTGCAGGAAGATTCTTTACCAGCTGAGCCAACAGGAAAACCCAAGAACACTGGAGTGGGTAGCTTATCCCTTCTTTGACAGATGTTCCCAACCGAGGAATTGAACTAGGGTCTCCTGCATTGCAGGTGGATTCTTTACTAGTCTAAGGGAGGCCTTAGACTCCTTGAACAACATCATTTAAAATAATTACCATTATTTTATGTAATGTTCACTGTGTTCCAAAGTATAAAATATTGGGGTCATCTTTAACCCCTCTAAAAATTGTATCAATTACAAATATAAGTGTCTTGAGCCTCATTTTCATTTCAGTGCCTTTGCTCTCTCACTTCAAGTATTACATTAACTCCTGACCAGTCCTCTTCATTTTATTCACACAGTCCCCATACATTTCATGCTCTGAACTGCTCACACAGTTATCTTTATTAAATTTGAATATATTACCATAAGTCTTCTTTATATTACCTATAGATTTAACAGTACTACTTTGAAATACTTTGGCCATCTGATGCTAAGAAGTGACTCATTGGAAAAGACCCTGGTGCTGGGAAAAGTTGAAGGCAGGAGGAGAAGGGGACAACAGGATGAGATGGTTGGATGGCATCACTGACTTGATGGACATGAGTTTGAGCAAGCTCTGGGAGTTGGTGGTGGACAAGGAAGCAAAGAGTTGGACACAACTGAGCGACTGATCTGAACTGACCTTGAATTGGCAACCCAAATGCTCCACAACATTTCCCAAAAGTTTACTTCAAATCTCCATTATTATATATCATGCTGACAGGTGTATACACATCCGCAAGTATACACACACTCATCTTGTACTATACACAACGCCCTTCAAGTCACGATAACCATCTCACATTCTTACTATAATCTCTTCTCTCTTTGGTCTTGGGGCATGCTGTCCCTTCTGTTGGAATTATAGCAACCTCCTGAATAATTGCTACTCCTCATTCAATTAATAATTGAACAGAATTCCTTTGCTTCTTTAGCCTCACTACTTTCTTCCTCATCTATTTTCTCACAACACCATATTCTCTTTTCTATTGTTAGGGCAACCAAATCTCTTACTATTACCCATCAAATATTTCCACCTTAGGCCATGGAATAAAATAACTTGTATCCTTAATCTACTTTCATATGGTCTATATGCTAGATTTCAGCTAAACACTATCTGTTTGCCACATCATATAGCTCTATCAGTGCTTTCAAAGATAGCTTACTTATTATCTTATGTTTGAGTAGAGAGATGTGTGAACAATCTTCTAGATCTCCAGGTCTCTCTTCATAAATCTGTGTATAAAGCTCATACCTTTCTGCTCTATCTATACTTACCTCTGTAATTTTCTAAAGATCTATTTATATCACCATATTAATTAAACCCTGTGGTACCTCTGTCATATTCTTCATCTCTGCCTCAAATTCAATTGTCATCTGCCTCTGCTGCTGCTAAGTCGCTTCAGTCATGTTCAACTCTGTGCGACCCCATAGACGGCAGCCCACCAGGCTTCCCAGTCCCTGGGATTCTCCAGGCAAGAACACTGGAGTGGGTTGCCATTTCCTTCTCCCCCAGTTGTCATCTAGGTGGCTTCACAATCCATGTGGTTAAATTTATCCAAATTTTTAGCCCCACAGTTTGGTGACTCTGCATCTATATTCGTGTCATTCACTCTCCTGGCCATACCTTATAATATTTTTCACCTAGAACATTTAACTTCTGAAACCCTGAATTCAACTATATATTGACCACAGCTTTCTGCACTTTCTAACCTTTAGTTCATGAATCACACATCTGCTGCTCTTTAACTTTATATAGAGAGATTTATAAACCCTTGATGTCTCAATTTTCTTCCTCAAAACATCTGTTCCTTTCTGATTTAGCCTAAGACCTATGAATATTAAATTACTTTTCTACCACATTTTAAACTTCTTTTCTTTTTCCCCTAAAAATGTATTCAACCAGAAAAAAGGTATCACATTGGCTGATATTGCTATCCACTTTCACTGGTCTAAAGCCTAGAGTGGCTGAGAGCTATGGAAGAAAATCTACACAGAATTATCACTTTGAATGTCCGCCCTTGGATCACAGTTGGGTATCAGAGTATTGACTCAATCCTTTCATTAATCCTCAGTTATTTCTCTTTCAGGTGTTCTCCAATAATAATTATTTGCAGATCTCTTCAAACCCTATACTCAGTTCCTGATCTCAGAACTCTCAGAAAGCAAACTTGTCTTTTATTTTAGGAACTAACACAATATCCACTCTGTGATTCAAACACTTACTGATGTTTTTGCCTTTCTTCTAGTTTTGAAGAGTGAGTTTCCCTCCAACATTTTAAAACAAATGCGTTTCATCTTCAGATTTCTGTAGTGCTTAATCATTTATGAAAATCATATTTCTTTTCATGTAGTTTCTTTTTCTCTTTATTCTTTCCCTCTTTCATAATCTCTTTCTATTGCCACATTCAACTGTTTTTCATCCTATTTTCAAGTTTAAAACTGTCACTGAAAAATCTCATCCTCAGATGCAAAACTACCACCACACTCATCTTCAAGCCATTTTCCTTCCAAGAGTAATCTAAACATGCAGCATTTACTTCCTGATCTCCTACTTACTGCTCAGCACTAATTATTCGATCTAGATTCCTCTTATATTCCACTGAACTTGATTTTTCCTAATTACCAAATCAAGAACATACTTTAAATCATGCCTAGAATCTCTTCATTATATCTGATATTATCAACCTCCTAAAATCCTTACTCCTTCATATTTGTGACAACAGATATGATTCTCTGATTCTCCCTGTAACTCTAGGACTCCTCCTCTCTCTATCTTGTTCTCTCTCTGTTTTCTTAGCACATTGAAACTATGATGATTTGCTCTCTCTGATACCATCCATTCTCTTGGTTTCAATCACCATCCATATGTTCATGGTTTCCAGCACAAGTTTAACCCCGACTTCTAAGTTTTACATTAATCATTTCTTTTTTTCTAAGTTTCAGATGCATATATTAAAAAATTGGTAAACATTTCAAGTTAATATTACAAACACACTTCGATATTCACTTGTCATTATATCATCTACATGTGTGTGTGTATATATGAAATGCCTAAAGTGTAGCATTAGCTGTGCTAGTCACCAGGCACATGGTTGTTAACAAAACAGACTTCTTTCTGCCCTTCTGAAATTTGTAGTCTATATCTAAAGTCAAACTCATCATCCTTTTCCATATTAAAAAAAAAAACCCTCTATTGCTTTTCTTGATTTTTTTCTCTTTGAGATCTAGGCATAAGACTGATTCCTTTCTTCTCCTTATTTCCCTAATCTAATTGGAATCAATCACAAACTCTTGCCATATAGACATGATCCTTTATAATTTATAAAGCTTTTATTCATATATTCTACCACTCTCTTTAATCTGTGGTCATCACTGGCTTGCTCTAATGCACCAGTCTTGTAATTCAGCTCTCTACTTTGCATTCTGTACTGAGAAATTTAATATCTAATACACTGGCATGATGCTATATGAAAATACAAATATAATTATGCAGCTCATCTGCTCAAAACCATGTTATTATTGTTCTTTGACCAAAAGACAAATGTCAATGTCTCTGAGATAACATTCAAAGTTCTTCAAAATCTTGCCCTACTCAACTCTCTGGTCTTACATCTCAGTACTCCCTATGTTGTGTTTTACTCTTTGTTAATCACAACTGCTAGTAGATCCTCCAGGTGCATCATGTTGCTTTTCGCTTTGATATCTTTATTACTTGTGTTCTGCCGTGTAAGTAATAACTCTTGCAGAAAGCTTTCCCTGACCCTCTAAGTCTGAAACAGCTCCTCTTTCTTTTTGTATCCATAACTCAGTTTGCATATCTCTATACTTACATATAATCATAGTGTGTTATGCTGATTTCTGTGTATATTGGTCCCAATAGATGGTGAAATTGAGGATAGAAGCTTGTTCTATTTATCCTTGTATCCTAGAAACTAGCAGTGCTAAGATTAATAGATTACTAAATAAATGAGTAAGTGAATGCCCTTCATCTTTCATTTGTTGTTGTTGTTCAGTCACTAAGTTTTGCCCAACTTTTTGTGACCCTTATGGACTGCAGCACACCAGACTTCCCTATCCTTCACTATCTCCCAGAGTTTGCCCAAACTCATGTCCATTGAGTCCGTGATGCTATCCAATACCTCATCCTCTGTCTCCCTTTTCTCCTTTTGCCTTCAATATTTTCCAGCATCGGAATCTTTTCCAATGAGTTCATTCTTTGCATCAGGTAACCAAAGTATTGGAGCTTCCATTTCAGCACTAGTCCTTCCCATGAATATTCAGGGTTGATTTCCATCTTTCATAACACTACCTTGATTCTCTGTTATATTTGTTTCTTGAGTACATTAACTATGACCTATTAATCTTTATAATTATTGGCACAGTGATTGGTATGTAATAGATACTTAGCAAATTTTTCTTGTGTTATGATAAATTGTGGGTGAGAATTAAAAGCAGTACGCAACAATGATACAGAAAAGAAGAGCTATCTCTGAAAAGAAGAAAAACTAAAACATTGATAACAGGCAAATGACTCTAGTTTGGTAACTATTCGATTATATGGGTCTTCCCTGATGGCTCAGATGGTAAAGAATCTGCCCGCAATGCAGGAGACACAAGTTTGAACCCTGGGTCAGGAAGATCCCCTGGAGAAGGGAATGGCTACCCACTTCAGTATTCTTTCCTGGAGAATTCCATGGTCAGGGGAGAGTGGCAGACTACAGTCCAGGGGACTGCAAAGTGTCGGACACAACTGAGTGACTAAGCTCATTTGATTATAGTCTAAAAATAACTCCATTGTCCTAGTTGTACCAAGAAGAGTTTAAGTAAATTATAAGAATGCTATCACCTAAAACACAACTGAATTGTAAAATTGTTCTTTTGGAGTAGCTATTTTTAGATAGATTGATGCGTGTTAAGTATTTAGTTTTCTATAAGAAAATACTGGCAGCTTCCATGCTTCCGAACCAAACCTGTTCACTACTGTCAACATGTATACATGCACCATGACAGACAACAATAAAGTTAAAGACAAATTTCACATGACCTTGACAAAAATTCATTGTGGCGACAGTAGACTCTTACAAGCTGATTATTAGGAGAAGCTTCATTGCACATGGTTGCAATGATTCTGAAACCTAGAGGTGTGTTATTAGCTGCCACAGCACTGACAAACATAATAGTAAGGTACTCATTCTCATCCTGAACTTTTCCAAACACTAGCTACTGGTTGTCAAGATTCTATTTCTAGTGACCGAACAATTTATTTTAATCTGCGATGTATTTGATAAAAGCAAAAAAGGAGACATATTTTATTTATTACTTTGCTTTTAAAACAAAAGCTAAAGAATTAAAATAAATATCAAGTGTTGCAAAGGCACCACACTCTCTGTTCTCAAAGGTATTAGGTATAAGAAACTAGTTGTCAGCTATGAAGAAAATCAATATAATCATTGGAAAACTAACTTGGAAGTTGAAGGAACTGGATTCTAAAACATAATTCACCATTATCTACCTCTATTGTCATGGAACAAATCCACTCACATTTCTAAGACTCATTTTTCCCCCTGTTGTACTTGGAGAGTTGTACCAATGACTTTCTGAATTATATTTTAAAGTTCATATTTTATAATTTTATGAGAAGCCTTGGGAAAAGAGGCAAATTGCCTTTATAAAATTTTAAATAAAGCACATAAGCAATCAAAAGTATTTTTCATTCCCTCATCACATCATGGGAAGATCTTTCTTTTCAGTGTGAATAAATAAGCAGCCTAGTCAAGAACTGTGGCTATGACTGTTAATAATAGGCTCAAATGGGAAAGTTTAGTGTAGCCAACATCAACGACATAGACAACCTTAGGTAAAGAATTCTGAATCTATGTCACTCTGTTCTTTTTCAACCCTATGCCTTGTACCTACCACACAGTGAGAAATTTGGGTTTTATAAGTGTAATGGAGAGCTATTAAAGAGTTTTAAGCAGGAGAAATTTATAATTTTATAAAATCTGTTGTTGAGAGGTAATCATGCAATTATGGAATGAGTAGTTGGGATGATATTGAAAAGGGCCAAGTGAGATGTGACACTGGCTTAGAGTAGTTTCAACAAGATGAAATTAAGAGGAATAATTTTGGCTATACTTTTAAGGTTCAACTTGCCCTATATTGCAAATTTATCCTATTGGCTCCCAACCTTTTTCATTCTTCTCTGCTCTACTCTGCAGTTAGGAGGCTGATCTTTCTTACTGCATCGTCCACGCTCCCTTTCCAGATGTCTTCCATTTGGTTTTAGTCAACAGGATATGCTAGTAGAAAATTAGAAGGTGCAAAGGTATTTTTCCCTCTCCTACACACTGCCTACTTCCGGCCTCAATCTCTGATTATACCTGCATTTCCCCGGGACTATGATTTCTCCCCCATCTACTCCATCTTCTCAGATCTTCCTGATTCTGATAATATTCCTTTCTCCCTTTATCCATTCAGCCCCTGGGACATCACTGGCTTCCTACTGCTATTAATCTCTGTTTGCCTCACTGTTCTTTGTCTGTCTCATAATTCTCACACCACTGAAACTCATCTTTTTTATTGAAGTCTTTTCATTTGAACCTTTTGGGATGAATTCTGGTTCCTCTGGGGAGCTTGAATAAACGAACAATTGGGGTTTGTTGATATGCCAGATGTGGGGAAGTGAGGAAATGTAGAGTCAAGGTCAACTCTCATATTTCAGGATTAAGCAACTGGGTGCATAGTGGTTGCATTTAATGCAATGAAGGAGGCTGGGAAAGAAATGAATCATTTGTGAAACCAATATACCATCATACTTCAAGATACATATCGCCAACATATGCCAGATGGATACTGATACAAGCCCAGGAGGCTGACAGCTGAGGACCATGGCACTCAGGCTCATACTAAGTTTTAGAAGAATCTAATGTGAGTTGTATATGATTATTACACCAAATATTTCATATATGTACTTTTATGCTTTTTTATATTATTTTCACAGGATAGTTTTTTAGTTAGTTTTATTGCATTTATAGAATCCTAGTATTATTAGAAAATGCATGAATTAAGCATTTGGTGAAAAGTGTCAAAAGAAACCACCAAAATTTAACTTTAGTCACGTAAAGTTTAGAAAGACATATTTGTATCACATGACTTAGAGAAAGGAGAAATGTAAAATCATTGCCAATGCAAGGGTTGAGAAGGTCAGATGCATATTTACTGAAAAGGTTCAACAAAAATTTAATGTTATTTATATCACCAAAAAAAAAAAAGTGACATAGGATCTTTTTGTTTTTAGCTAAAAAATTTACTAACACTTAACCGTGGTCAGGAGTTAAGTTTAAGAGTTCTTGGAAGCATTCGTTCTACTTCCTAAGGAATAAGAACATATATATCAAGAACTCCTCCTCATAATGCTCCATGTAATTAATCAGAAACTTCATAAAGAACAGTCTATGCATATTATTGCTTAGTCTAATTACTCCCACTTATTTGCCTCGTTCAGTCTTTATTGAAACAATCCTATCATCCCTAATTTCTTTGAATACTGTTATCCAAAATGTTTTCGATATCTCAATCATTACATGTAACTTGGGCTTCCCTGATAGGTCAGTTGGTAAAGAATCCACCTGCAATGTGGGAGACCCCGGTTCTATTCCTGGGTTGGGAAGATCCGTTGGAGAAGGGATAGGCTACCCACTCCAGTATTCTTGGGCTTCTCTTGTGGCTCAACTGGTAAAGAATCCACCTGCAATGTGGAAGACCTAGCTTCAACTCCTGGGTTGGGAAGATGCCCTGGAGAAGGGAAAGGTTACCCATTCCAGTATTCTAGCCTGAAGAATTCCATGGACTGTATAGTCCAAAGGGTTGCAGAGTCGGACATGACTGAGAGACTTTCACTTCACATATAAGTAGTGAATTTTGATGCCAGGTGATAACATTTATATAAATAGGGTGAGGATAATAGTATAGGATAGTTTTTTTAAAAAAGTACTAAGTAGATTTTTTTAAAGAGTTTACCTCCCTTAAGCTTCCCTGGTGGATCAGTGGTAAACAATCCATCTGTCAATTCAGGAGACACGAGTTTGTTCCCTAGTTAGGGAAGAAAGCAGGTGCCATGTGGCAACTAAGCCTGTGTGCCACAACTACTGAGCCTGTGCTCTGGAGCCAGGAGTGACAACTACTGAAGCCCCGCACCTTAGAGCCTATGCTCCACAAGAAAGGCCACTGCAGTCACAAGCTCATGGACCACAATGAAGGGTATATCCTGCCCGCCACAATTAGAAAAAGCCCAGGCACAGCAACGGAGACTCAGCACAGCCAAAAATTGGAAAAAAAAAAAAATCAATTAAAAAAAGAGTTAGCTTCCAAATATTAAAAAATAAAACTTAAACAATTTCTAAGGTATCATCAAATTAACATCCAATCTAGGTTTGGTTGGCTAAGACATCAACCGAGATCACTCTATTATCCTGAGAAGTGGTCTGGTAGACTTGCTGAGTATATGAAAATCAGTTGATGGTCATATCATAGCTCCTCCTCATCTAACCCCTATAATTCCACAAAGGCAAAGAAACTACTTCAAGTACCACTCATCCTGACAACTACTGCCAAATTCACTGCCAGCCGGTATCCATATTTAGTTTATAGCTTTGTCAGTTAGGTTTGTAGGTACTTGGGGGTGGAAATCACCATAAATATTTGCTTAGGGGTCTAAGATTAAAATGTTTGCTGAGGTTTTTGTCTTATAAAAGACATCTAAAATTATATTATGCTCATAAGAAGTGACCAGTGTCTAGAGAAGAATATGTGATGTTTTGAAGTATTTTAAAACTTTAACTGGCAAGAAGTATTTGGCAGAGTAAAGTTCATTTTTTTCTCCTGTTTTATTCAAGACTCTTTTTTTAAGCTGGTATAAAAACATAAATCTGCATAGTGAATAGAATTCTTCTAGCTCAGATTATTGCTTTGTTATTTGAGGTCCCAGCTGGGTCAATAATCATCCTTTGGGGAGAAAGCTCAATATTTTCCCAATTCATATAAGCTAACACAGGCGATGCCATCAGAGGCTTTACATCTTTTTTATGCCCTTCAAATTTTATGACTTTGCATGGGCTTTTCTGAGATAATTAATGACAGGTGTGACTGGGAGAAGTAATTATAGGGAGTGACTGGAAGTTTAAGACTTTGGGGATGAAAGTAAATGATAGGAACATGAAAGTTTCAGCGATGAAGTCAACTTGTGACAGGCACAACATGCTCATTACGGAAATTTTGAAATAGAATAAAGATCTGAAAAGTAAGTTTGAAACGGAAAAACAATTTAATCATTAACCTCTTTACTGGGGAGACTAAAGGCATATCCTGTGTTGAAAGCACTTGTGATTTGGAAGGCTAATTATTCATACTCCTACAATTATATATTTCATGCCTAAGCTCCTTGTACATTCTCAGGGACTGTACAGTTTTCTCTGGCATTGAGGTTTTGAAGGTGGTTGCTCACATAGTTTGGAAATTCTAAATGGAACACTCAAATCATTTAATTTTTTACTACTCCTTTATGGGCATCAAATTAGCTTATGTGAAGAAGCCCTATAGAGAGACCAAGAGAACTTCCAAGCATCTGTTGACTTTCTTCTTGGTTGGTCCTTTGGCAACACTGAAAATTTAATTAGATTATAAACATCTGAAAAGCAAAAATCATATTTTATATACTTTTTATCAAGCAGCATCTAGCTTTGTGCCTCACAAATGATAGTTTAAGATGACTGTATAGTTGTGTGCTACAGTCCATGGGGCACAAAGGCTGCATAGGGTCAGACACAACTTAGAGACTGAACAAGAACAACATGGAATGAACAACTGGCAAGATCATAGACTCCTTGGAAGAAAAGTTAAGAAGGAATTGAGTAAGCATATCTGAGCTTTAAATTTGGACAAATGAGTTTTAATGATTTCAAAACAAAATTATTTTATCTATTTTGAATTTGCAAAGGACAAATTTCCTTAGAATCATAAAACTATGTATGTGCATCCATGCATGCTCAGTCATGTCCAAAACTCTTTGTGACCCCATGAACTGTAGCCCACCAGCCTCCTCTGTCCATGGAATTTTCCAGGCAAGAATTCTGAAGTGGGTAGCCATTCCCTTCTCCAGGGGATCTTTCTGACCCAGGGATCAAACCCTCAATTCTTTCATTGGCAGACAGATTCTTTACCACTGCACCACCAGGGGCCATTTTCCACTATGCAAACTAAAGAAGAACATGGGTACCAAATTTAAGTTTTCATAGAAATTATATATATCCAGAAACTAAAAACACAGGAAGTAGTCAACAGTTTGTTTTTTTGTTTTTTGTTTTTTTTCTGGGAGGGGGGATCAGGAGGGGACAATTTACTGACTTTGGACTTCAGTTCTTCATGGCACATCTCATTTCATAGCTACTATCCAGCCTCTTTTATTTATTTCTTTCCAGACACCAGCTGTTCATGCCACCAACACCCATTCTTCCTATTTCTTGAGTTAATATTAAAATTTTCTCTGGACATTGACATACTTCCCATTTTTAATCCATGTGTTTAGGTGAGATTTTACTCCTATCTCCAAAAAAAGAGACTATGAGTCAAACCTAGCTAGTTTCCCATCACATTTCAATGTCTTTAATTCTTGGACCAAGTATGTAAACAAATACAAGCCACAGGAACATGGTTTTGGAAGAAGTTTAGGAAAATAACAGACTAGACCCATGTGAACCAATACTACTGACACAAAACAACTTATAACCAAGGAATACCAAGTTGTGATCACATCATTTTAACACTGATTCAACTGGGCATTAAATTAGAGCCATCTTCAGACGGTAAAACATCTGCCTGCAATGCAGGCGACCCAGGTTTGATCCCTGGGTAGGAAAGATCCCCTGGAGAAGGAAATGGCAACCCACTCCGGTATTCTTGCCTGGAAAATTCCATGAACAGAGGAGCCAGGCAGGATACAGTCCATGGGTTTGCAAAGAGTCAGATATGCCTGAGTGACCAATATTTTCACTAACCTTTACCAATTTTCTGAACCATAAATTTCCTTTTATTTCTTAACTTAAACTGAGTTGGGTTTTCTGCTACTTGGTTCTGAAACTTCCCTGAAACTGACCTGCTCATAGGCAACATGATGTGTAGTTATCTGTTTCTAACCAGAGTCAACAACTAATGCCAAAATACAGGCACCCCTAGATGGCTATGATTTTCTTAGTGATGGATCTCCCAGAGTGAAACTCTCTTTTTCATGCCACTTGTGAACAGAATCTGGAGAGGAGACGGCATGTAATTTTGGCTGCCTGCCACAAATTAGACCTAGATGAGAAACAGCTTCTTTGCTTCAATGTTAATAACACTTCTACACAGCTGACAAGTTTGTCTATTATCTTTGGCATAAGGGGTAGTAAGCATTGAGCGAATTGTTGGTGGTCCCAAAAAATAGTCATTTCTGAAGCTTGAAGGTGGCTGAAAATTCTAGGTTTTTCTAGAGTCAACTCATAAGCATTCAGCCTGAGAAAATTAAACCTACAAGAGAGGATATAGAGCAAGTGACAGTCAGCATCACTTCTCAAAGGAATGCCCATGACTATGGATCAGGTGTAAATCTAACAGTAGACACTTAACTAATATCCGTTGTTGGCTCAAGGATGCCAAATTCAAACTTAGTCCTAGAAGCATCCAGAAATCTACAAGTTTATATATTACCTAACTTGGAATCAAGACCCTACCTGCTAGAGGGTTTTGCTCAGAAATAATACTTCTTCAGTAAGGCTGGGATAAAAATAGAGGACAGAACTAGTGTTTAATCTAGTTATGCAGTAGTAGAATGCAGTCAGTTGTTTCTACCTTCAGACATGAAGGTCATTTTCAAAAAATTAGAAGTCCTCTGGCTCTTACAGGTGTGTCCCAGAGCTGAGATTAGACAAGAAAGTGGAGGGCAGAACTAACTTGTGGGTTTTAAATTTTGAAGTCAGGTGTTGTTGAAAGTTTGGTAAAAATCGAGTTCAAGAACAAGACCATCCAAAAGAAAATCAATCCCAAGACTAAGCAGTAAGACTAAATTTGAAGTTATGGAAAAGCAAGAGGTACCACCAGAACGTAGAAAGCTGATAAGGCAGAACTAGTGAAAGGAAATTCTTAAACCTTCTAAATGTAGGTGCAGATAATATTTCATGAAGAATTTGGGCCATGCTCATACTCTGGGAACAGTTAGCAAGTTTGTACAACTACCCTGAGCTCCAGATCATTCTTCCTTTTAGATTAGAATTAGTCATAGGAGTAGCTTATCTCAGAGCCCTCCTATTCTCTATAAAAAAAAACAGAAGTGTATTCACAAAAATGTAGAAGTGTAAGAAAAGATATGATTCTTGCAAAATGAGCCATCCGGCTTCTCTCTGAAGGATTAATAGTTTAATAGTAGTGTACCCATTGCTACTTTTGTTTATTACATGTTGTTTTATCTGCTAGTTTTGAGATCGCTCTCCAAAACATTTCATTCATGTCTTCAGTTCAGCAGTCTGAGATGAAATGGAAAAAAATAGTAGCAATATATGAGTTTGTCACAAAGCTGAATGTATTGAATTTAAAGAATGATGTGCTAAGATGATCATTCTGAAATGATGTTGCTTCTGCAGTTTAGTGTTAAAACATTTCTATATAGAATAACAGTGATAGGAAATAGTAGTTAACAAAATAGTCTTGCCTGTGTAAAATATAAACTGATAATCCTGTACTGATTTCCAACTCCTACACACACACACACACACCACAAACATACCCTATAGACACATACACTGTAAGGTTCAAATATATTCTAGAAAACTCAGTGGTGAGACAGGAAAAAAGAGGGGGATGTTCAGAAATGGGGAACTGAATTATCCTGGGTGAAGCTGGTAATTATGTTTTGAGACAGAATTGCCAGTCATTTAAGAGGTCAGAAACAATTGTTTGAAACAAGATTCCTCCAAATTAAGTGAAATAAATCTCCATCAACTCCCATATGATGACATAATATATATTGAGACCAGTGTTGCATAAATAATATATTCAATTGGCAGGCTGTGAATGCATTCACAAAGTTATTGATGACCTTTCATCATGATTTTCTAACTTTGTTTTGCTCTACCACTCTTGAGTTATAAGCTCATCAATAACTCATTGAAAAGATGCATGTAGAGTCAGTAAACAAATGAGGTATCTCTAGTCTATCTAGTAAGCAATAATGTCTCTATGTACTACTTGACAAAAATTTGTGGGTCATGTTGATCACCCTCTTTGTATAAATACTATTTCAGTGCTACATGCACTGGCCTTTATTTACAAATATTTCTAAGGTATGATGATTCAAGAATTGACAAAAAGAACTTTAAAATATTAAAAATACTTTCTAATACAATAAAACATTATTTCAAATTACTGATTGCAAGGAGTTAGTGATACTAATCCAAAATATTCTATGTAGACTAGGTCTAAACATGTGGAAGAGTGACAATTTATTTCCTTAGCCAGATATTTTTGATTCATACAGACACAATTCATGTACATTATATTTGTAGTATTCAGTATTTTATTATAAAAATGGAAGAAGTATGTGTTTAAAATTATTTTTTGACATTTTATAGCTCTAAAAAAATAAAGAAATATTCAGAAAATGATGAGAGCATGTCAAAAAGACATAGAAGCCAGATTGAAGGAATTCACAAGAGCCAAATCTGGGGGATTTTGAGCAGGATAAGAACTGAAAGTAAGTACTGATTATAATGTGTTGGGCTTCCCCAGTGGCTCAGATGGTAAAGAATCTGCCTGCAACACAGGAGATCTGGGTTCAATCCCTGGGTTGAGAAGATTCCCTGGAGAAGGGAATGGTTGAATCACAAACTGGAATCAAGATTGCCAGGAGAAATATCAACAACCTCAGATATACAGATGATACCACTCTAATGGCAGGATGTGAAGGGAAACAAAAGAGCCTCTAGATGAAGGTGGAAGGAGAGTGAAAAAGCTGGCTTAACATTCAACATTCAAAAAAACTAAGATCATGGGATCTGATCCCATCACTTTATGGCAAATAGAAGTGGAAAAAGTGAAAACAATGACAGATTTTAACTTCTTGGCTTGAAAATCACTGCAGATGGTGACTGCAGCCATGAAGTTAGAAGATACTTCCTCCTTGGAAAGAAAACTATGACAAACCTGTGGGTGTGTGTGTGCTCAGTCACTTCAGTCATGTCCAACTCTTTGCAACCACATGGACTGTAGCCCTCCAGTCTCCTCAGCCCATGGGACTTTCCAGGCAAGAATACTGAAGTGGGTTGCCATACCCTCCTCCAGGGAATCTTCCCAATGCAGGAATCAACCTCATCTCTCCTACATTGCAGGTGGATTCTTTACCACTGAGCCACTGGGGAAGCCCCATGACAAACCTAGATAGTGTATTACAAGGCTTCCAGTCCAAGGGAAGCTCAAGAGTCTTCTCCAGTACCACAATTCAAAAGCATCAATTCTTTAGCACTCAGCCTTCTTTCCTGGTGGCCCAGATGGTAAAGAGTCCACCTGCAATGCAAGAGACCTGTGTTTGATCCCTGGGTTGGGAAGATCCCCTGGAGAAAGGAACAGCTACCCACTTCAGTATTCTGGCATGGAAAATTCCATGGACAGAGGATCCTAGTGGGCTACAGTCCATGGATTCACAAAGAGTCAGACATGACTGAGCTACTGTCACTTCACAGCCTGCTTTATTGTCCATCTCTCGCATCCATACATGACGATTGGAAAAATCATAGCTTTGACTTATATGGACCTTTGCTGACAAAATGATGTCTCTGTTTTCTAATAGTGAGTGAAGTCACTCAGTCATGTCCGACTCTTGGTGACCCCACAGACTGTAGCCCCACCAGGCTCCTCTGTCCATGGGATTCTCCAGGCAAGAACACTGGAGAGGGTTGCCGTTTCCTTCTCCATGTTTTCTAATACATAATGACAAACCTAGATAGTCATGTACTGATGAAAGAGTTGGACCATAAGAAGGCTGAGCACCAAAGAATTGATGCTTTTAAATTGTAGTGCTGGAGAAGACTCCTGAGGGTCCCTTGGACTGCAAGGAGATCAAAACAGTCAATCTTTTAAGAATGACTTTTAAGATTCCTTTAGGAAATCAACCCTGAATAGTCTTTGGAAAGATTGATGCTGAAGCTGAAGCTCCAGTACTTTGGCCACCTGATACAAAGAGGTGACTCATGGGAAAATACTTTGTTGCTGGGAAAGATTGAGGGCAGGAGGAGAAGGGGCTGACAGAGGATGAGGTGGTTTGATAGCATCACCAACTCAATGGACACGAGTTTGAGCAAACTCTGGAAGATGGTGAAGGACAGGGAATCGCAGCATGCTGTAATCCATGCAGTGGCAGAGTCAGATATGACTTAATGACTGCACAGTAACAACAAATAATAATATTATCAACATTAAAATAATATAAATATCCTTGAATCCCAATGAAGATAGGCATTTGAGTAGATAAAGGGATCTGCTTCCTTATAGTGAAATTGTGATGAACAAATATAGAAAAAATGGCATAAACAGAAAACTATTATTTGGGAAACACATGATTGATAACAATTCTAACTAATTCTTACAACTAATAATATCAACAGTTGCTGAAATTAGTGGGTAAATGTAAAATATGAAACTAGTATTTGTATAGTCTCAAAGCATCTCTTCATTTAATGTTTATTAATTACAATGGAAAAATTACCTTTATAATTGGGAAACCTGGTAGATATCACCTTAACAAACTGGTACAGATTTATATCCATTAATTGGACTATTGATACTTTGAGCCATTGAGATATGAAACAGTGAGAAAGAATAAACACCACTTCTAGAGATATTATTTCCAAAAATACATAGCATGATATCCACCATGAGGAAACCTCAGACAAGTGCAAATTGTGGCACACTCAACAAAGCGTATCTTTAGCACTCTTCAAATGTGAGAATTTTGATAAGACAGATGCTAAAGAAATGGTCTTTCTTTAGCACAGATCAGAGGGAACTAAGGAGAAACAGGACATTTGGGAAACAATTGGAGAAATCTGAATAAGGTCTACAGATTAGTTAACACTATTGTGTCGATATTAATTTCCCAGTTTTGATAACCGTGCTTTGGTTATATAAGATGCTAGCATTTGGAAAAGCCAGGTAAGGAATACAGAGAAATTCTTTGTATTCTTTCTGCAACTTTCGGTTAGACAATTTCAAACCGGAATTTTTTTTTAAAGAGGGGTGTTACTTTTGTTGTAAGTAAATTTAAAATAATCAGTTCAAAGCTTCCCAGGATCATCCTAAGTAAGGCCTTTGACAGGAATTTAGAGGATGGAACATTTTGTTTAGATGGAGCAAGCCGGGTTCTGTCTATACCTCAAGCCCTGAGGCCTTCCTTTCAACCCAGCTGTGGCCAATCAATTCGTGCCTATGAGTTCCCCTAAACCAAGTCTTTAGGACCAAACCCTATCTTAGATAGGAAGATGATGTGCGTGCATGTGTGCTCAATCTCTTCAGTCGTGTCCGACTCTTTGCGACCCTATGGACTGTAGCCCTCCAGGCTTCTCTGTCCATGGGATTCTCCAGGCAAGAATATGTATACCTATGACTGCTTCATGTAGATGTTTGGCAGAAACCAACACAATACTGTAAAGCAATTATCCTTCAATTAAAAATAAACAATTTTTTTTTTTTTTAAAGAACAGTAGATTGCCATTTCCTCCTCCAGGGGATGTTCTTGACCCAGAGACTGAACTCGTGTCTCTTCTGTCTCCTGCATTGGCAAGCCAGTTCTTTGCCACTAGAGCTATCTGAGAAGTGCAAAAAGGATGGGGTGTGTGTGTGTGTGTGTGTATGTATGTGTATTTTTTTTTTCAGTCAGTTATGTTCAACTCTTTGCAACCCTAAGGACTGTAGTCTGCCAAGCTGTCCATAGAATTCTACTCCAGGCAAGAATACTACTCCAGGCAAGAGTAGGTAGCCATTCCCTTCCCCAGGAGATCTTCCTAACCCAGGGATTAAACCCAGGGAA
This sequence comes from Cervus elaphus, assembly GCF_910594005.1. Taxonomy (NCBI): domain Eukaryota; kingdom Metazoa; phylum Chordata; class Mammalia; order Artiodactyla; family Cervidae; genus Cervus; species Cervus elaphus. Next base: position 26,538,900 of record NC_057845.1, read on the forward strand.
TCCTGCATTGCAGGAAGATTCTTTTACCATCTGAACCACCAGAGAAGCCTTAACTCTATCACATCAACTATACTACTAGTCCAGTCCTGACCCTGCATCTTAATTCTGATAAGAAGGCTTCAGCCTTGTTCCATTAAATTCTAGGTGCCCATTTAAATTCCTCAGTCCCTTCAGCACCACAGTCTACCTTTCTCCTGAGACATCTTCTATTTCTTAATGATAGACTTCCCAGATGACAAATATTTGCCAACTTGTTTAGGCAGACCTGATCCCTCTGACAATTCCATCTTCTCTGCCATCTCCATTATTTCCCATTAACCCTCACCACAAACCAGCTCCTCATTGACATTCTATGTTATTCCTTGTCTATCTTTCAAAATCTTTGAATGCTTGCCATTGTAAACCTTCTGTAGCTACATCTGTTTCCCCAGGTTGTGCCTTATCCTGCCAGGTATCCTGTCACCCCACTATGGCTGATACCCAGACAAGTTTAACACTTTACCCATTGCCTTCACATAGGTGCTACGGTTCTTCTTACATGCAAAATGTATCCTAACAAGTTAGACATGTAACACCCACAGGATGATAAAATTCATCATGAATGCTCATGAGGAGCCATTCTGATGGGCAGTTGGGAGGGATTTTGTGACCCTATCTTTTAACATTACTGTTCATAACCACATTATGAAGCAAATATTAACAGCTGCTGTCAGTGAGACAGGTATTAGAATTAGATAACTCAGCAAACAGAATCAGAAGCAGAGATAATTATTCTCTTTGTCCTCGAGAAAGATATATACTTATTTTTTCCTTATAGAAATTATATTCAACCTATAGTTTAACCTCTGTTCAGATTGTGAGCAACTTGAACATAACATACAGTAATTTGTACTTTTTCTGAGTTGTAGACCATATGATACACATAGACTTGATTGACAGCTGGACCTGGGAATCCTAGCATGGCTTTATTGTGCTCTGATATTCAGTACATGCACAGGGAGCAACTCTCATCAAAGATGTGAGGGCTAAAATGTTATCCAAAGATACTCAACTGTAATTTTGCAATTTAGACAGTAAATTATTTGTTCTAGGGGTATTTTGGAAAGTAGAAAATTGAGATTTTTTTTCCTCATACATGACTTTTATCTCATATATGACTTATGAATGACAAGAGCCCCAGGATTTGCTGTATTTAATTCTTTTCTTATTTCTGTACAATGATAGTTTTGAAGTTGACTTAATTTTATCTGGGGGTGAAAGGTCACTCTGTTTATTTAATTTATATGCAAAATTCAGTTCAGTTCACTCAGTCATGTCCATGTCTTTGCGACCCCATGGACTGCAGCACGCCAGGCCTCCCTGTCCATCACCAGCTCCTGGAGCTTGCTCAAACTCATGTTCATTGAGTCAGTGATGCCATTGAACCATCTCATCCTCTCTTGTCCGCTTCTCCTCCCACCTTAAATCTTTCTCAGCATCAGGGTCTTTTCACATGAGTCAGTTCTTTGCATCAGGTGGAAAAGTATTAGAGTTTCAGCTTCAGCATCAGTCCTTCCAATGAATATTCAGGACTACATCATGTGAAAGGCTGGGCTGGATGAAGCACAAGCTGGAATCAAGACTGCTGGGAGAAATAGCAATAACCTCAGATATGCAGATGACACCACTCTTATGGCAGAAAACAAAGAGGAACTAAAGAGCCTTTTGATGAAGGAGAGTGAAAGAGAGTGAAAAAGCTGGCTTAAAACTCAGAAAACTAAGATCATGGCATCTGGTCCCACCACTTCATGGCAAATAGATGGGGAAACAATGGAAACTGACAGACTTTATTTTTGGGGGCTCCAAAATCACTGCAGATGGTAACTGCAGCCATGAAATTAAAAGATGCTTGCTCCTTGGAAGAAAAGCTATGACCAACCTAGACAACATATTAAAAAACAGAGACATTACTTTGCTGACAAATGTCCGTTTAGTCAAAGCTATGGTTTTTTGAGTAGTCATGTATGGATGTGAAAGTTGGACCATAAAGAAAGCTGAGCACTGAAGAATTGATGCTTTTGAACTGTGGTGTTGGAGAAGTCTCATGAGAATCCCTTGGACTGCAAGGAGATCCAATCAGTCCATCGTGAAGGAAATCAATCTTGAATATTCACTGGAAGGACTGATGCTGAAGCTGAAGTTCCAATACTTTGGCCACTTGATGGAAAGAACTGACTCATTGGAAAAGACCCTGATGTTGGGGAAGATTTAGGGAAGGAGAAGAATGGCACAACAGAGGATGAAATGGTTCAATGGCATCACTGACTCAATGGACATGAGTTTGAGCAAGCTCCAGTAGTTGATGATAGACAGGGAAAACTGGCCTGCTGCAGTCCATGGGGTCTCAAAGAGTTGGACATGACTGAGTGATGAACTGAACTGAACTGAAGAGGTCAGTAATCTGAGAGGAGCTTTAACCTGTGCTTTGCACAGTAGCCACCAGCCATGTAGGGATCTTTAAATTAAAATGGAAACATTAAAAATAAATAAAATTATAAATTGCTCCATTGCAGTAGTGACATTTCAAATACCCAATAGTTACACATGGCTAGTGGCTACCATGTTGTTAGTACATTTGATTGTACCATGATTGAGAAAGTTTTATTGGACAATACTAAGTCAGGAGTGTAAAGAATTCCAAGGAATTTTTGATGTCTGAAATATTTGAGCGTCACCAAGAAATTGCTAACTCTCAAAAGACTTTGGTAACATCATAGTGAGAAGCAGGAGAGGCTATATGGAATACTAAAGGCTATTTTTTTCCCTAATAAAAATATCCATGCCCTTATAAATTGAATTATATTAATTTATAAATTTCTAATATATAAATTTCTATATGAATGTCATATTCTCTATGAAATGATTTTTTTTCTGCAATGCTGTGAGTCAAAGCATATCTTTTGCTAGATGTTTTAAACATGTAGTCACATTTTTTTTCTGACTCATTAGCAGCTTACAGTAGCTTAAAAGTATAAGGTGCCTATCTCACAAAATCACAGTATAACATGTAATGCCCCATTTACAAAAATATATCCAGATTTTGCTCCACACAAATATATATAGCTCAGTTTTCTAATCTTTTCAATTGTTAAATCCCATATACCATTGAATTAAATCAGATCTAAAAGTAATATCAATGATAATATCTTTTCATTTGATCTTAATCTGCAGAAGGAGAATTTGTATCACACATATAGCTTAAAATGTTAAACATATTGAAGATTAAATTCAGCAATTAAAATAGATGTGAAGCTAAAAATTTTAAATTGTGACATGACTGTACTACAGAAAGATCATTTTTGGTTCAATACTATTTCTCAATTAATTTTAATTTTGCAAAACAAATATGCCAGGCAGTCTCTTGGGCTAAGAATCATAGAGATGAATACCACACAAAAATGTCTTTCTCACATTCTTCTGAGAAAGGGAGAAGAGAGTGGGATGTTTTGTACAGTTTTATTTGTTCAGTGATGCTGGTAGACCATCTATGAACGTCTGGCTGACTAGGTATCTTTTAACATTTATGTATTTTGTCTAGCCACAATTGTCAAGTTATGCTAAGAACTGAGCAGTCAGGCCTGATATAAAATATTGGCTATATTCTGCATATTGTGCAATATATTCTTATAGTCTATTTTACTCATAACTGTTTGTGCCTCTTATGGGCTTCCCTGGTGGCTGAGATGGTAGAGAGTCTGCCTGCAAAGTGAGAGACCTGGGTTCAATCCCTGGGTCAGAAAGATCCCCTGAAAGTAGGGAATGGCAACCCACTCCAGTATTCTTGCCTGAAGAATTCCTTGGACAGAGGAACTTGTTGGGCTACAGTTCATGGGATTGCAAAGAGTCGGACATGCTCACTTTCTTAATTTCTTACCCCTATGTTGCCTCTCCCCTCTTCTTTTTCTCCAATAGTAACCAATAATTTGTTATCTATGAGTCTTTTTTTTGATTAATATATTCACTAGTTTGTTATATTTTTCAGATTCCACATATAAGTGATATTATATTTATAAACTATCTTTTTCTGTCTGACTTATTTCATTTAGCATCATGCTGTCCAAGTCCATCAATGTTGCTGCAAATGGTAAAATCCCATTCTTTTATATGACTGAGTAGTATTCCATGGAGTGTGTGTATATACACACACACACACACCAGATACATGATTTCTAAGAGGGGAATGATGATAGAATTTTCATGAACCTTGTCCTTTTATATGCTAAAACTTCCAAAACTTTGATTTATATTTCTTTGTTATTGCAATGGGACCTTTTTGTAAGCAAAATAGTTTTAGAGGAGAATTTCTTAAATATTCTAACAATCTTTTCTCTTTGAACTCTAAATTATCATGTGTCCCATAAATAGTTCATTTAGTTGCTCTTTGAGGTGGATCAGTCTTACTGAATATCCTCATATAAAATAGGTATCTTCCTCCTCAACTTTCTATTACAACTTGTACAGATCAAAGCTGAAGTATTTGTTTGTATGTACTTGTTTACATACTTGTTCACTACACTAGATAATAGCATCTCATGGTAAGGAATTATGTCTTAGTAGCTTTGTCCTTTAAATTTGTCCATCTTCAGTCTTAGTTGAATGTGTAAATGAATGAATAAACTACTACAAATATCTTGTTATTTCTTTTTTTTTTTTTTTAACAAATATCTTATTATTTCTTAATGCTGGAGTGGGTAGTCATTTCCTTCTGCAGGGGATCTTCCCAACCTATGGATCAAACCCAGGGCTCCTGCATTGCAGGCAGATTCTTTACCATCTGAGTAACCAGGCTTCCCAAATCAGCTATTCTTCAATAAAAAGTTTTTTAAAAAAGAAGAAGCAGTAAGAGAAAAGGAGAAAGCAGCAAACGCCAAAAAACTCCCACAAAGAAAGCAGGAGAGGGTCTTGTGCTGGAATCCAAGTGAAGAAAATGCAAAAAATAGGCAGTGAGCAGCTGTGTCTGCTAGTGAATTTAATTTCAAGTGAATCAAGAACTTGATGTTTCTTTTTTATTTCTGAGAGACAAAATAAAATATCTTAGTTTAAATTTTCTCAATTGTTTTTATTTTTTTTTTCCAAATTTTCACACAGTTTATTTTCTTGTGAGTTCACTTTTATGTTTCCTTCATTTGGCTACAAGCTCTCTGCAGAAAGAGACATGACATCATTTTGTATCTTCAGCATATATTTTGATGCCTGTGATGTAACAGCTGTTCATTCAGTGTTCAGTAAGTGAGAGAATGAAGGGACAAAACAAAGTAAAACTGTTAGGCTTTCCACTTCAACTGAGGATTCACCCTGAAAATACAGTTTCTAAAAATTATTCTCACAATTTACCAGTTTCAGGTGTCAAAGCCAAGAACACTGATCTGTGTACCATCCAAACATGCCAAGAAATGCATTCACGAAAATATCCCTTTGTTTCTACTATTATATTTGTGAGTGCATTGGGTCAAGGATGAGGGAAAGGGAAGCCAGTCAGGTAGAAAGTTAGTGGCCTTTACATCATTAAAGAAGCTTATTCTTCCAGGAGTTTCCTTTGTGTTTTAGATCCAAGCCTTCTGTTCCCCTTTAATAAAGGAGGGGAAAGGATGTTATATGCAGAAGCTTGATACCCATAGTAAAGCTATCTTTCATCCTGTGAGTTTTCTCATCTCCTCCAGCTCCACTGGTTATTTTCTGCTGGTGCTGCCCTTTTTGTTGCATATTCCATGTCAAGGTCACCTTTCTTACTTTTTAAAGTCAAGGGTCCTTTTTTAACTTGGGTTTCAAACACTATCCTCAATTGCTTACTTCTAAGACTTACTGAAAGAATATGTCCTCTGAGAACTAAGAGCATTGTAATATTTATATATAGATTCTAATGCATTAAACACAGAATTTTAAGTATAGTTTAAATATTACTGAGTTGTATGGCTTCCTCTCTATTTATGTCCAGAAATGCATTTGCCACACCTAGGCACAGAAATTGTGTGATTTAATTAATAAATTGCAGGATGTGAGGTGCTAAGCCTTTTTTCTTATTTTCAGGGTCCTCAGTGTAGGTCATGAATATGCAGTCATTTAATCATAAATTCACAGCTTTCCAATTACTACCTGTGTGACCTTGGTAAATTACTTAACCTCTATGTAGTTTAAGGATTCATGCTGAAAAATAGACATTAAGTAGGGTAGCTAGTTTACTACCTAATAAATGCAATTTATTTTCCACACAGAGAGAGTTTTGTGAATGGTAGAGAAAGCTAATAGTAAGTTTACTCTTAAAAAAGGCATAAAAAGCTGGATCATTCAAGAGAATCCAGGACATATGGCCTTCCCATAAAAAATAGTGAAAGTGAAAGTCCCTCAGTTGACTCTGACTCTGCGATCCCATGGACTATACAGTCCATGGAATTCTCCAGGCCAGAATACTGGAGTGGGTAGTCCTTCCCTTCACCAGGGGATCTTCCTAACCCAGGGATTGAACCCAGGTGCCCAGCATTGCAGGTGGATATTTTACCAGTTGAGTCACAAGAGAAGTCCCAAAATACTGTAGTAGGTAGCCTATCCCTTCTACAGGGGATTTTCCTGACCCAGGAATTGAACTGGGGTCTCCTGCATTGTAGGTGGATTCTTTACCAACTGACCTATCAGAGAAGTCCATTATTAAATGAGAAAACACAAAGAAAACACGTAGACTTAGAACTGTAGGTATTCAATAAATATTAGATTATTGTTATTAATACTGTTATTTATTACTATTGACCTAAGAAAACTCTTGAGCCATCTTTGGTCAGTAAGTAAGCATCACCCTTCCAAGGCAAGTAAACCAGTGTAGTTGTTTTGCCCACTTTTGATTATTTTACATTTTCTTTTCATAGCATACTCCAAAGTTAATCCATTCTCACCTTCAGTAAATTTCTCTAATCTGGAGGCAATAAACAAAATATATTCTGAACTGAAAGACTGTTTAGTAGAATTCTATCCTCAGTAGATTTAGAAGAGCTGTTCAGTTTTTTTTGTTTGTTTGTTTTGTTTTTCTTTTTGTTTTCTGAGTGAGCCCTTAAGGATTATTTTTAAACTGGTCTTGGTCTCTCATTTTAGAGGCAGAATCATTTCAATTCCTTTAATTTCTCCTCATAAGTATAATTTTTCAACTCTTTCATTTATGTGGTTCTCCAATGAATTCTACACAAAGTTCTTTAAACTCCTTAAGGAGCCTCAAATTGGTCACAGTCCTCTAATAGAGATAAAATGTTGAATATAGCAAGAGGATAACATTAAAATTGTCATACACTAACCTGGAATTCTATAAAACATTTTGTGTGGATATCATGCTTGATTTGCTACTCTCCACTTTGTGTCTTAGGGGTTTCTAATAAAAAATACAGATTTCTTCAGGTCATTAATATGACTTCATGATGGTATAGATACTTGACTGAGAGTTGCACAAGGATCAAGACCACGTTTGTTTGTTTGTTTGTTTTCCACGTTTGTTTTTATCACCAGTATATAACAAGCTCCTAGCAGAGGGCCTGTCACATCACAGGGTGCTAGCAAATATTTGCTGAATAGGTGAATGAGTAGATAAACAAATGAATAAATGAAGATAGACACAAATGAGAGAATGCTAAATAAATGTAGTGAACTGCATATCAAAGTTATGTACAAGTAAAAATATCAGCTATTAATATCTATTTATCCATTTATTCAAGGAATATTTATTGAACACCTTTATGCTAAATACCAACAATATAAAATAAAATTAAGATAGAGTCATTGCTCACTATAAAAATAGAGAAAACAACTATGGATTAAATAAAATAATGGTAACTTTAATGTACACTAAAATAATAATACACTCCCCTGGAGAAGGAAATGGAAACCCACTCCAGCTTACCTGCCTGGAGAATTCCATGAACAGAGGAGCCTGGTGGGTTACAGTCCATGCAGTATCAAAGTGTTGGACATGACTAAGTGACTAGCAGCTTATGTACAATATAATTTATCCTATAAATATGAAGATGGTTTAAAAATAAGTATTTTTTGTTTGTTGTTATTAACTGAAAGGAAAAAAATTATATAATCATGGGAATAGGTGACAAGTGTCTTTTGATAATTTCCAAGTATTTCTGACATTTGTTTTGGCAAGCTGGAAATAGAAAATAACACAAAAAGTAGAAATTAGAAGTTACAGAATTACAGAGATTATTCTGAAACAGTGAACCACTAGAGGTAGTTTCATTCAATTCAGAAACAAGTTCCCTATATGGACACTATATTTCAAAAGTCTAGTATGCATTGATTTTTTTCACTGATTGCCTTTGGTTTCTAAGGTATTATATTATATTACAATATAATATTATATTGTATTATATTGTACAGTCTCAAATAAAATTATTTTCTCCCTTAAAAAAAAAAAAAATGAAATGCTTTGTATTGAGTCTTCCCAAAGTCTTTATAGTTTCACTTATTATTGCTACTTTGAGAAAAGACATGTAGCAGAAAATATTCTACTTATAATGAGTACAATTGTTCTTCAAATACTTGGTCAATAAAATGATTTTCAGCAAATAAAAAGAAAGAAAGGAAGGAAGCAATGAACAAACAAAGATATAGATACTGGAAAGTGTTAGTCACTCAGTAATGTTCAACTCTTTATGACCCCATGAACTGTAGGCCCACCAGGCTCCTCTGCCTTTTGAATTCTCCAGGCAAGAATACTGGAGTGGGTAGCCATTCTTTTCTCCAGTGGATCTTCCTGATCCAGGCATTGCAGACAGATTCTTTACCATCTGAGCCCCCAGGGGAGCCCCTATACAATGAAAAGGAAGAGATAAAATTATAATCATTAAAGTGTTTCTGTATTTGTGTATGAGAAACTATGCAAAGGTGTTCATCAAGTTGTCAATAGAGTCTTGAAAGAGGGGACATTTCAGAATTTGAGAAATTGCAATTTTCTTATTTTTCTGTTTACATCCTATAGTTAGCATAATAAGAATGGTTATAGCTAAATATATAATACAGTCCCTGCCATCACAGAACTGTACTGAGGAAAAGAGACATAGCCATGACCAGACAACTGCCTTGTAATAACCTAGCACAATAGAAGCCCTTACACTGATTGAAGGAGAACAGAGAAGGAAGTAACCATGTAAATTACAGGAAAGACTTTGGAAAGTGACAAGATTGAGAAAAAAAGAAGTGTTTTCAAGGCAATGAAAATAATAATTGTGAGATTAAGGATTATAAAATCAAAATGTGTTCTGTGAGAGCAAATGGTTCCATGTGGCAAAGCACATGGAGTGCAAGACAAGGAGAAAAGAGTAGCTGGTAAGAAAGGAGGATTTAACCAGGTTTTAAGATTTCTTTATCATGCCAAGAAGATAAGCCTTAATTTTATACCAGTGGCACATACATTTTCATTCATGCACACTCAAAATGTTAAAAATTATCCATGTAATGTTATATGTATGTGTATACTACATACTATATACAGTATAAAAATATATATTATATTGTCAAGAAAAACTATATACTGTTTTATATTTCCAAATTGACATCAAAAATTTTATCGTAATTTTAAATGGTTTCAAAGATAATTTATGAGGACTTCCCTGGTGGTCCAGTGGTTAAGACAGTGTTTCCACTTCAGGGGACTCAGGTTCAATTCCTGGTCAGGGAATTAAGATCCCTCATGCTTTGCAGCCAAAGAATAATTTCTGTTATATTATATACATGTTTTAGTTGTACCATTGATTCTTGAACAACATTGGTCTGAACTTCAAGGGTCTACTTATGCACAGATTTTTTTCAAAACATATACCATCTGCTCTTTTTATACTCAGGTACTTCATCCTTGGATTACACCAACGATGGACCACAAACTTAATACACCATCAGTCATTCATTACTCTGTGGTTATGGAACTCACTGATACAGAGGGCCAACTATGAGACTGAAGCAGCCAAGGATCCTGGTGTCCACAGCACATCCTAGAACCAATCCCTCACAAATTTAAAGAACAATGGTATTTGCATACCTTGGAGCTCCAGAGTGTCTCATTTAATTAATTAATTTATTTATTTATTTTTATTGTTTCACCTTAACTCATTTCTTTCTTTTTTTTTTTTTTTTTAATTAGTTGGAGGCTAATTACTTCACAACATTTCAGTGGGTTTTGTCATACATTGATATGAATCAGCCATAGATTTACACGTATTCCCCATCCCGATCCCCCCTCCCACCTCCCTCTCCACCCGATTCCTCTGGGTCTTCCCAGTGCACCAGGCCTGAGCACTTGTCTCATGCATCCCGCCTGGGCTGGTGATCTGTTTCACCATAGATAGTATACATGCTGTTCTTTTGAAATATCCCACCCTCACATTCTCCCACAGAGTTCAAAAGTCTGTTCTGTACTTCTGTGTCTCCTTTTCTGTTTTGAATATAGGGTTATCGTTACCATCTATCTAAATTCCATATATGTGTTAGTATGCTGTAATGTTCTTTATCTTTCGGGCTTACTTCACTCTGTATAATGGGCTCCAGTTTCATCCATCTCATTAGAACTGATTCAAATGAATTCTTTTTAGTGGCTGCGTAATATTCCATGGTGTATATGTACCACAGCTTCCTTATCCATTCATCTGCTGATGGGCATCTAGGTTGCTTCTATGTCCTGGCTATTATAAACAGTGCTGCGATGAATATTGGGGTGCACGTGTCTCTTTCAGATCTGGTTTCCTCAGTGTGTATGCCCAGAAGTGGGATTGCTGGGTCATATGGCAGTTCTATTTCCAGTTTTTTTAAAGAAATCTCCACACTGTTTTAAATAAAATATCCTTCATGTAAGGTAAATAAACGATGTCTTCTCATTAAAACCCACCATCCATATCTAAGCAAGTAGATATATAGGTAGATGTGTAGGTAAACAAGGTTTTGCTTATACTGCAATAACTAAAGAATCTGCCTACAATACAGGAAATCCAGGTTTGATTCCCGGGTAAGGTAGATTCCCCTGGAGAAGGAAATGCAAACCCATTGAAGTTTTCTTGCCTGAAAAATCATCAGACAGACAGGTGGATTACAAAATGGAGCCTTGACAAAAATAATTTATCTGGCCGAAATAAGATAAAGACTCCTTTAACATTTCTTTCTTTTTTTTAAATTTATTTTAATTGGAGGCTAATTACTTTACAATATTTTGGTGACTTTTGCCATACATTCATATGAATCTGCCATGGGTGTACATGTGTTGCCCATCCTGACACTCCCTCCCAATTCCCTCCCCACCCCATCCCTCAGGGTCATCCCAGTGCGCCAGCTCTGAGCACCCTGTCTCATGCATCGAACCTGGATTGCCGATCTAGTTCACATATAATAATAAATATGTTTCAATGCTATTCTCTCAAATCATTCCACCCTTGACTTCTCCCACAGAGTCCAAAAGTCTGTTCTTTACATCTGTGTCCCTTTTGCTATCTCGCATATAGGGTCATCATTACCATCTTTCTAAATTCCATATATATGCATTAATATACTGTACTGGTATTTCTCTTTCTGACTTACTTTGCTCTGTATAATAGGTTCCAGTTCCATCCACCTCATTAGAACTGATCCAAATGCATTCTTTTTAATAGCTGAGTAATATTCCAATGTGTATATGTATCACAGCTTTCTTATCCATTCGTCTGCTGATGGACATCTAGATTGCTTCCATGTCCTGGCTATAACAGTGCTGTGATGAACATTGGGGTGCACGTGTCTCTTGCAATTTGGTTTCCTCAGTATGCATGCCTAGCTGTGAGATTGTTGGGTCATATGGCAGTTCTATTTTCAGTTTTTTAAGGAATCTTCACACTGTTGTCCATAGTGGCTGTCCTAGTTTGCATTCCCACCAACAGTGTAAGAGGGTTCCTTTTTCTGCTCACCCTCTCCAGCATTTATTGTGTGTAGACAATTTGATAGCATCCATTCTGACCAGTCTGAGATGGTACCTCATTGAGGTTTTGATTTGCATTTCTCCAATAATGAGTGATGTTGAGCATCTTTTCATGTGTTTGTTAGCCATCTGTATGTCTTCTTTGGAGAAATATTTGTTTAGTTCTTTGGCCCATTTTTTTATTGGGTCGCTTATTTTTCTGGAATTGAGCTGCACGAGTTGCTTGTATATTTTTGAGATTAATTCTTTGTCAGTTGATTCATTTGCTATTATTTTCTCCCATTCTGGAGGCTGTCTTTTCACCTTGCTTATAGTATCCTTCGTTTTACAAAAGCTTTTAAGTTTCATTAGGTCCCATTTGTTTATTTTTGCCTTTATTTCCATTACTCTGGGAGGTGGGTCATAGAGGATCTTGCTATGATTTACTTCAGAGATTGTTTTGCCTATGTTTTCCTCTAGGAGTTTTATAGTTTCTGGTCTTACATTTAGATCTTTAATCCATTTTTAGTTTATTTTTGTGTATGGTGTTAGAAAGTGTTCTAGTTTCGTTCTTTTACAAGTGGTTGACCAGTTTTCCCAGCACCACTTGTTAAAGAGATTGTCTTTTCTCCATTGTATATTCCTTGCCTCCTTTGTCAAAGATAAGGTGTTCATAGGTGTGTGGATTTATCTCTGGGTTTTCTCTTTTGTTCCATTGATCTATGTTTCTGTCTTTGTGCCAGTACCATACTGTGTTGATGACTGTAGCTTTGTAGTGTAGCCTGAAGTCAGGTAGGTTGATTCCTCCAGTTCCATTTTTCTTCCTCAAGATTCCTTTCAGATGACATGATCCTCTACATAGAAAAACCTAAAGACTCCACCAGAAAATTACTAGAGCTAACCAATGAATATAGCAAAGTTGGAGGATATAAAATTAACACACAGAAATCCCTTGCATTCCTATACACTAACAATGAGAAAACAAAAAGAGAAAGTAATGAAACAATTCCATTCACCATTGCATCGAAAAGAATTAAATACTGAGGAATAAATCTATCTAAAGAAACAAAAGACCTACTTATAGAAAACTATAAAACACTGATGAAAGAAATCAAAGATGACACAAATAGATGGGAAAATATACCATGTTTATGGATTGACATAATCAATATAGTGAAAATGAGTATACTACCCAAAGCAATCTATAGATTCAATGCAATCCCTATCAAGCTACCAACGGTATTTTTCAGAAAACTAGAACAAAGAATTTCACAATTTGTATGGAAATTCAAAAAACCTCAAATAGTCAAAGCAATCTTGAGAAAGAAGAATGGAACTGGAGGAATCAACCTTTAACATTTCTTAATGAAGCACTTTTGGCTTTTTTTCTCAAGGAAATCACTCTCAGAAGCTATGAATTCTTGAAATGCCATTTTGTTTTTCAACTCTGGAGATATCTGTACCTTGGGAATGTACAAAATACCATTCAAGGTGTATGAGAAAAAGGACAATGGTAATTATGAAAGGAGTGTTGGGAAAGGAGGATTTCTAGACAGAAAGATCATTTTCAGGAAAGTTTACTGTATGAAAAAATATACATGAAAATTGAAGAACTGGAAATGTGCTTCATTAAAGTCTCATATTCCTTTAAGAGTCTTACTGTGGCCAAGATATATAACTGTCTCAGTTTATAGAACACTTCCTTTGTCAAGAAAGAGTCAGTATATATTTTAAAATCTATAACATAAGTGACCTGATAATATTTGTGTTTTAGGAAATTAGTTGCCTGTATCATCACTATTGCATTCCACCTACCTAATATGGTGCCAAAAACAAAGAAAGTAATCAATAAATATCTATAAATAAGCATCAATAAAGTAATCAGCAAATGAAATAAGTAATTAAATAAATTAAAAACTCTAGAGAATAGGAAGGGTGTATTTCCTATTCTTGGAACTCTCCCAGCCACAGTATTACGTCTCTGACTAGAGTATTTTTATCTTTCTGTAAAGTTTAATCTCTTTTGAAAAAACTCTGCTCAGATTAAGCTACTTATCCTAGTCTTCTCTTTAAGCCTGTTGTGTTTTGTGGATATCTTTGTCATATTTAATGATCACATCACACTTTATTTGTTGACATATGTTTGTTTTTTTCCTTTAGGATATGATAATATGAATCCCTCTGGCCAGGCATCCTCAGTACCTGAGATATAATGTGTTCAACAAAAATTTAATAAATAGATATTGTAAAAACATAAAGTTATATACTTAGATCCCTCACATTGGTGCTGCCAAGACAGTTCTCTGGGATTTTATGAGGAAATGTAGGTAAATTTAATGATTGCATTTAATGGAGCATTGAGGATCAGCTGGAGACATTTCTCCCTCATTTGAACACAGAGCATAGTTATTTTCTTTCCAAGCTATTGGTTTGCCTTTGTCTTTGAAACTGTGAATCATAAACACTTATATTTCACTCTTTGTAATGAATAATAAAACAGCCAAAGTGTTCATCACTAGGAAAAAACACTCAGTTCAGTACCTCAGTCATGTCCAACTCTTTGTGACCCCATGGACTGCAACACAACAGGTTTCCCTGTTCATCATCAACTCCTGGAGCTTGCTCAAATTCATGTCCATTGAGTCGGTGATGCCATCCAACCATCTCGTCCCCTGTTCTCACCTTCTTGTGCTTTCAGTCTTTGTCAGCATCAAGGTCTTTACCAGTGAGTCAGATCTTCAAATCAGGTGGCCAGATACTGGAGATTCAGCTTCAGCATCAGTCCTTCCAATGAATATTCAGGACTTATTTCCTTTAGGATGGACTGCTTTGATCTCCTTGCAGTCCAAAGGACTCTCAAGAGTCTTCTCCAACACCACAGTTCAAAAGCATCAATTCTTTGGTGCTCAGCTTTCTTTTTTTTTTTTTTTTTTTATTAGTTGGAGGCTAATTACTTCACAACATTTCAGTGGGTTTTGTCATACATTGATATGAATCAGCCATAGATTTACACTTATTCCCCATCCCGATCCCCCCTCCCATCTCCCTCTCCACCCGATTCCTCTGGGTCTTCCCAGTGCACCAGGCCCAAGCACTTGTCTCATGCATCCCACCTGGGCTGGTGATCTGTTTCACCATAGATAGTATACATGCTGTTCTTTTGAAACATCCCACCCTCACATTCTCCCACAGAGTTCAAAAGTCTGTTCTGTATTTCTGTGTCTCTTTTTCTGTTTTGCATATAGGGTTATCGTTACCATCTTTCTAAATTCCATATATATGTGTTAGTATGCTGTAATGTTCTTTATCTTTCTGGCTTACTTCACTCTGTATAAGGGGCTCCAGTTTCATCCATCTCATTAGGACTGGTTCAAATGAATTCTTTTTGACGGCTGAGTAAAATTCCATGGTGTGTATGTACCACAGCTTCCTTATCCATTCATCTGCTGATGGGCATCTAGGTTGCTTCCATGTCCTGGCTATTATAAACAGTGCTGCGATGAACATTGGGGTGCACGTGTCTCTTTCAGATCTGGTTTCCTCAGTGTGTATGCCCAGAAGTGGTATTGCTGGGTCATATGGCAGTTCTATTTCCAGTTTTTTAAGGAATCTCCACACTGTTTTCCATAGTGGCTGTACTAGTTTGCATTCCCACCAACAGTGTAAGAGGGTTCCCTTTTCTCCACACCCTCTCCAGCATTTATTGCTTGTAGACTTTTGGATAGCAGCCATCCTGACTGGTGTGTAATGGTACCTCATTGTGGTTTTGATTTGCATTTCTCTAATAATGAGTGATGTTGAGCACCTTTTCATGTGTTTGTTAGCCATCTGTATGTCTTCTTTGGAGAAATGTCTGTTTAGTTCTCTGGCCCATTTTTTGATTGGGTCATTTATTTTTCTGGAATTGAGCTGCAGGAGTTGCTTGTATATTTTTGAGATTAATCCTTTGTCTGTTTCTTCATTTGCTATTATTTTCTCCCAATCTGACGGCTG
This sequence comes from Cervus elaphus, assembly GCF_910594005.1. Classification (NCBI taxonomy): domain Eukaryota; kingdom Metazoa; phylum Chordata; class Mammalia; order Artiodactyla; family Cervidae; genus Cervus; species Cervus elaphus. The sequence continues at coordinate 26,554,828 of NC_057845.1, forward strand.
TCTTTTCACCTTACTTATAGTTTCTTTTGTAGTGCAAAAGCTTTTAAGTTTCATTAGATCCCATTTGTTTAGTTTTGCTTTTATTTCCAATATTCTGGGAGGTGGGTCATAGAGGATCTTGCTGTGATTTATGTCAGAGAGTGTTTTGCCTATGTTCTCCTCTAGGAGTTTTATAGTTTCTGGTCTTACATTTAGATCTTTAATCCATTTTGAGTTTATTTTTGTGTATGGTGTTAGAAAGTGTTCTAGTTTCATTCTTTTGCAAGTGGTTGACCAGTTTTCCCAGCACCACTTGTTAAAGAGGTTGTCTTTTTTCCATTGTATATCCTTGCCTCCTTTGTCAAAGATAAGGTGTCCATAGGTTCGTGGATTTATCTCTGGGCTTTCTATTCTGTTCCATTGGTCTATATTTCTGTCTTTGTGCCAGTACCACACTGTCTTGATGACTGTGGCTTTGTAGTAGAGTCTGAAGTCAGGCAGGTTGATTCCTCCAGTTCCATTCTTCTTTTTCAAGATTACTTTGGCTATTCGAGGTTTTTTGTATTTCCATACAAATTGTGAAATTCTTTGGTCTAGTTCTGTGAAAAATACCGTTGGTAGCTTGATAGGGATTGCATTGAATCTATAGATTGCTTTGGGTAGAATAGCCATTTTGACAATATTGATTCTTCCAATCCATGAACACGGTATGTTTCTCCATCTGTTTGTGTCCTCTTTGATTTCTTTCATCAGTGTTTTATAGTTTTCTATGTATAGGTCTTTTGTTTCTTTAGGTAGATATACTCCTAAGTATTTTATTCTTTTTGTTGCAATGGTGAATGGTATTGTTTCCTTAATTTCTCTTTCTGTTTTTTCATTGTTAGTATATAGGAATGCAAGGGATTTCTGTGTGTTAATTTTATATCCTGCAACTTTACTATATTCATTGATTAGTTCTAGTAATTTTCTGGTAGAGTCTTTAGGGTTTTCTATATAGAGGATCATGTCATCTGCAAACAGTGAGAGTTTCACTTCTTCTTTTCCTATCTGGATTCCTTTTACTTCTTTTTCTGCTCTGATTGCTGTGGCCAAAACTTCCAACACTATGTTGAACAGTAGTGGTGAGAGTGGGCACCCTTGTCTTGTTCCTGATTTCAGGGGAAATGCTTTCAATTTTTCACCATTGAGGGTGATGCTTGCTGTGGGTTTGTCATATATAGCTTTTATTATGTTGAGGTATGTTCCTTCTATTCCTGCTTTTTGGAGAGTTTTAATCATAAATGAGTGTTGAATTTTGTCAAAGGCTTTCTCTGCATCTATTGAGATAATCATATGGTTTTTATCTTTCAATTTGTTAATGTGGTGTATTACATTGATTGATTTGCGGATATTGAAGAATCCTTGCATTCCTGGGATAAAGCCCACTTGGTCGTGGTGTATGATTTTTTTAATATGTTGTTGGATTCTGTTTGCTAGAATTTTGTTAAGGATTTTTGCATCTATGTTCATCAGTGATATTGGCCTGTAGTTTTCTTTTTTTGTGGCATCTTTGTCAGGTTTTGGAATTAGGGTGATGGTGGCCTCATAGAATGAGTTTGGAAGTTTACCTTCTTCTGCAATTTTCTGGAAGAGTTTGAGTAAGGTAGGTGTTAGCTCTTCTCTAAATTTTTGGTAGAATTCAGCTGTGAAGCCATCTGGTCCTGGGCTTTTGTTTGCTGGAAGATTTTTGATTACAGTTTCGATTTCCTTGCCTGTGATGGGTCTGTTAAGATCTTCTATTTCTTCCTGGTTCAGTTTTGGAAAGTTATACTTTTCTAAGAATTTGTCCATTTCATCCAAGTTGTCCATTTTATTGGCATAGAGCTGCTGGTAGTAGTCTCTTATGATCCTTTGTATTTCAGTGTTGTCTGTTGTGATCTCTCCATTTGCATTTCTAATTTTGTTAATTTGGTTCTTCTCTCTTTGTTTCTTAATGAGTCTTGCTAATGGTTTGTCAATTTTGTTTATTTTTTCAAAAAACCAGCTTTTAGCTTTGTTGATTTTTGCTATGGTCTCTTTAGTTTCTATTGCATTTATTTCTGCCTTAATTTTTAAGATTTCTTTCCTTCTGCTAACCCTGGGGTTCTTCATTTCTTCCTTCTCTAATTGCTTTAGGTGTAGAGTTAGGTTATTTATTTGGCTTTTTTCTTGTTTCTTGATGTAAGCCTGTAATGCTATGAACCTTCCCCTTAGCACTGCTTTTACAGTGTCCCATAGGTTTTGGGTTGTTGTGTGTTCATTTTCATTCATTTCTATACATATTTTGATTTCTTTTTTGATTTCTTCTATGATTTGTTGGTTATTCAGAAGCGTGTTATTTAGCCTCCAGGTGTTTGAATTTTTAACAATTTTTTTCCTGTAATTGAGATCTAATCTTACTGCACTGTGGTCAGAAAAGATGACTGGAATGATTTCAATTTTTTTGAATTTTCCAAGACTAGATTTATGGCCCAGGATGTGATCTATTCTGGAGAAGGTTCCGTGTGCACTTGAGAAAAAGGTGAAGTTGCTTGTTTTGGGGTGAAATGTCCTATAGATATCAATTAGGTCTAGCTGGTCCATTGTGTCATTTAAAGTTTGTGTTTCCTTGTTAATTTTCTGTTTAGTTGATCTATCCATAGTTGTGAGTGGGGTATTAAAGTCTCCCACTATTATTGTGTTACTATTAATTTCCTCTTTCATACTCGTTAGTGTTTGCCGTACATATTGCGGTGCTCCTATGTTGGGTGCATATATATTTATAATTGTTATATCTTCTTCTTGGATTGATCCTTTGATCATTATGTAGTGTCCTTCTTTGTCTCTTTTCACAGCTTTTATTTGAAAGTCTATTTTATCTGATATGAGTATTGCAACTCCTGCTTTCTTTTGGTCTCCGTTTGCATGAAATATTTTTTTCCAGCCCTTCACTTTTAGTCTGTATGTGTCTCTTGTTTTGAGGTGGGTCTCTTGTAGACAGCATATATGGGGGTCTTGTTTTTGTATCCATTCAGCCAATCTTTGTCTTTTGGTTGGGGCATTCAACCCATTTACATTTAAGGTAATTATTGATAGGTGTGGTCCCGTTGCCATTTACTTTGTTGTTTTGGGTTCACGTTTATACAACCTTTCTGCATTTCCTGTCTAGAGAAGATCCTTTAGCATTTGTTGAAGAGCTGGTTTGGTGGTGCTGAATTCTCTCAGCTTTTGCTTATCTGTAAAGCTTTTGAGTTCTCCTTCATATCTGAATGAGATCCTTGCTGGATACAGTAATCTAGGTTGTAGGTTATTCTCTTTCATTACTTTCAGGACGTCCTGCCATTCCCTTCTGGCCTGGAGGGTTTCTATTGATAGGTCAGCTGTTATCCTTATGGGAATCCCTTTGTGTGTTATTTGTTGTTTTTCCCTTGCTGCTTTTAATATTTGTTCTTTGTGTTTGATCTTTGTTAGTTTGATTAATATGTGTCTTGGGGTGTTTCGCCTTGGGTTTATCCTGTTTGGGACTCTCTGGGTTTCTTGGACTTGAGTGGCTATTTCCTTCCCCATTTTAGGGAAGTTTTCAGCTATTATCTCCTCGAGTATTTTCTCATGGCCTTTCTTTTTGTCTTCTTCTTCTGGAACTCCTATGATTCGAATGTTGGGGCGTTTCACAGTGTCCCAGAGGTCCCTGAGGTTGTCCTCATTTCTTTTGATCCTTTTTTCTTTTTTCCTCTCTGCTTCATTTATTTCCACCATTTTATCTTCTACCTCACTTATCCTATCTTCTGCCTCCGTTATTCTACTCTTGGTTCCCTCCAAAGTGTTTTTGATCTCATTCATTGCATTGTTCATTTTTAATTGACTCTTTTTTATTTCTTCTAGGTCTTTATTAAACAATTCTTGTATCTTTTCAATCTTTGTCTCCAGGCTATTTATCTGTAACTCCATTTTGTTTTCAAGATTTTGGATCATTTTTATTATCATTATTCTAAATTCTTTTTCAGGTAGATTCCCTATCTCCTCCTCTTTTGTTTGACTTGGTGGGCATTTTTCATGTTCCTTTACCTGTTGGGTATTTCTTTGCCTTTTCATCTTGTTTAGATTGCTGTGTCTGGAGTGGACTTTCTGTATTCTGGAGGTCTGTGGTTCCTTTTTATTGTGGAGGATTTACCCAGTGGGTGGGGTTAGACGATTGGCTTGTCAAGGTTTCCCGGTTAGGGAAGCTTGCGTCAGTGTACTGGTGCGTGGAACTTGATTTCTTCTTTTTGGAGAGCAATGGAGTGCCCAGTAATGAGTTTTGAGATGGGTCTATGTGTTAGGTGTCACCTTGGGCAGCCTGTATGTTGACATTCGGGGCTATGTTCCTGTGTTGCTGGAGAATTTGCGTGGTATGTCTTGCTCTAAAACTTACTGGCTCTTGGGTGGTGGTTGGTTTCAGTGTAGGTATGGAGGCTTTTGGACGGTCACTTATTGCTTAAAGTTCCATGTAGTCAGGAGTTTTCTGGTGTTCTCAGGTTTTGGGCTTAAGTTTCCTGCCTCTGGATTTCAGTTTTATTCTTCCTGTAGTCTCAGGACTTCTCCAACTATACAGCACTGATAATAAAACTTCTAGGTTAATGGCGAAAAGATTCTCCCCCGTTAGGGACACCCAGAGAGGTTCACAGAGTTACATGAACAGGAGAAAAGGGAGGAGGGAGATAGAGATGAGCAGGAGGAGAAAAAGGGGGACTCAAGAGGAGAGAGACAGATCTACGCAGCTGTCTGTTCCCAGAGTGTTCTCCGTATCTCAGACACCTACAAGGATTCACAGAATTGGATTGGGAAGAGAAGGGGAAAGGAGGAAATAGAGGTGTTCTGAGGTAGAAAACAGAGAGTCAAGATTGGGAGAGAATAATCTTCGGTTTAAAGATAGGGCTTCTTTTTTTTTTTTTTGGTAAGGTTATAGTGTAGTGAAAATGAAAATGAAGAGTAGTAGAGGAGTACTAGAGGACTTTAAAAGAAATAAGAGAAAAAGAAAAATAGAAAATAAAAGAGAAAACGGAAAGGAAAAAAAAGAAGAAAAAAGAAAAAGAAAAAAAAAGAAAACAAAAAAAAAAAAATTTTTTTTCCCCTAATTAAAAAAATCGTAAAAATCTATGTAAATGAAAGTTAAGGAGTAATGGGGGAGTAATAGGGAATTTTAAAGGAAAATAAAAGAGAAAAAATAAAAAAGAAAAAATATAAAAAGAAGAAAAAAAAATTTTTTTTTCCTTACTTAGAAAAAAAAAGTAAAAATATATCTAGGAGTTTCTCTGGAGCTGCTGCAGTCAGTGTGGGTTCGGCTCAGTTTCAGATAGCTCCTCGTTCCAGCTTACACTTCTCGATATCTACAGGGCCCTTCCGGTGAAGTTGGTGTTTTCTACAGGGATTTTAATCTGTTGCACCAGTCCCTTCTGAAGCGGTTCCCTTTGTTTATTTGGCTTCTGTTTGCCGGTCTCTTCAGAGCCTCATTTCCGCCCTGACACAGGCGGGCGGAGGTGGACTCTTATTCAGTCAGCTAGTTCCGTTGCGCTGCGGGGCGGGGCTGACGCTGTGGGGAGGGGCTGGCGCTGCGGGGCGGGGCTGACGCTGCGGGGAGGGGCTGGCCCTGCGGGGGCGGGCTGGCGCTGCCGGGAGGGGCTGACGCTGCTTTCTCCGTCTGCGCTGCTCAGGCTCCCGGCTGCCCTATATGGAGCGCGCCCCGCGCTGCGCTAGGCTCCAGCCCTCGGGTGTTACTCAAAAGCGCGGAAGGAAAAGCTGCGCCTGCTCTCTGTGCCTTCCCCGTCAGAGCGGTCCAGGCAGCGAGGGGCTTGATGCGCGCACTATCCCCAGGTGTGGCACACTCACTCCCCTCCGCGGACCCAGTCTCAGTTTCCGCTGACGCCAGTCAGGTGCGCGCGCCTTCCGCCCTCTGCGTCCCCAGCCCCAGTCCCCGCCCGCGCCGGTCGGGTGCCTGCGCCCTGTGTCTCGCTGCGACCTTCCCCTCCCCCCTGCCTCCTGCCTCCGGCGGGGCTGGGCGGGTCCGCAGCCTGCGACCTCTTCTTGGGACTTTCTCCGTCCCTTTGTTCTGCGAACGGCCGGCAGTGTGTTCCGGCCGGTTAATTTTCTCTCTTTTGGTCTCCCACAGTTCAAGTTGGCACCTCACAGAAGCTCCCTCCGATTGTCCTCAGGGCCCTCAGGCCCGGACCCTAGCCCAAGCAAGGCCGCCTAAGACTCCCTTCCCGGGACGGGTCTCCGTCCTTAGCTCTTTTGTCTCACTTTTTATCTTTTATATTTTGTCCTACCTCCTTTCGAAGACAATGGTCTGCTTTTCTGGGCACCTGATGACCTCAGCTAGCGATCAGAAGTTGTTTTGTGAGGTTTGCTCTGCATTCAGTTATTCTTTTGATGAATTTGTAGGAGAGAAAGTTGTCTCCCCGTCCTACTCCTCCGCCATCTTGGCTCCTCCCCCGTCAGCTTTCTTTACAATCCAACTCTCACATCCATACATGACTACTCGAAAAACCATAGCTTTGAATAGATTGACATTTGTTGGCAAAGTAATGTCTCTGATTTTTAATATGCTTACCAGGTTGGCCATAGCTTTTCTTCCAAAGAGCAAGCATATTTTAATTTCATGGCTGGATTCACCATCGGCAATGATTTTGGAGCCCAAGAAAATAAAGCCTGTCACTGTTTTCTCTGTTTCATTGTCTATTTGCCATGAATTGATGCAACCAGATGCCATGATCTTTGTTTTCTGAATGTTTAGCTTTAAGCCAATTTTTTCACTCTCCTCTTTCACTTACATCAAAAGGATCTTCAGTTCTTCACTTTCTAACATGAGGGTGGTATCATCTGCATATCTGAGGTTATATTAATATTTCTCCCATCAATCTTGATTCCAGCTTGTGCCTCATCCAGTCTGGCATTTCACATGATGTACACTGCATATAAGTTGAATAAGCAGGGTGACAATACACAGACTTGACTCACTCCTTTCCCAATTTGGAATCAGTCCATTGTTCCATGTCTGGTTCTCACTGTTGTTTCTTGACCTGCATGCAGATTTCTCAGGAGACAGGTAAGGTGGTCTGGTAGTCCCATCTCTTAAACAATTTTCCACAGTTTGTTGCTATCTACACGGTGAAAGGCTTTGGCATAGTCAATAAAGCAGAAGGAGATATCTTTCTGGAACTCTCTTGTTTTTTCTATGATCCAACAGATGTTGGCAACTAATCTCTGGTTCCTCTGCATTTTCTAAATCCAGCTTTAATATCTGGAAGTTCATGGCTCACATACTGTTGAAGTCTCACTTGGAGAATTTTGAGCATTACTTTGCAAGTGTGTGAGATTATTATACTCTTTGCAGCTGAAGATGGAGAATCTCTACACAATAACAAACCAATAACAAATAAGCAATAACAAAACTGGTAGCTGACTATGGCTCAAATCATGAACTCCTTATTGCAAAATTCAGACTTAAATTGAAGTAAGTATGGAAAACTACTATTCAGGAATGACCTAAATCAACCCCCTTATTATACAGTGCAAGTGACAAATAGATTCAAGGGAATAGATCTTATATACAGAGTGCCTAATGAACTATGGACAGACGTTTATGACACTGTACAGTAGGGGGTGATCAAGATGATCCCCAGGAAAAAAGAAATTCAAAAAGGCAAAATGGTTGGGTGAGGAGGCCTTGCAAATAGCTGAGTAAAGAAGAGAAGCAACAGGTAAAGGAGAAAAGGAAAGATATACTGAATGCACAGTTCCAAAGAATAACAAGGAGAGATAAGAAAGCCTTCCTCAGGGATCAATGCAAAGACATAGAGGAAAACAACAGAGTGGGAAAGACTAGAGATCTCTTCAAGAAAATTAGAGACACCAAGGGAACATTTCTTGCAAAGATGGGCTCCATAAAGGACAGAAATGGTATGGATCTAACAGAAGCAGATGACATTGAGAAGAGGTGGCAAGAATACACAGAAGAACTATACAAAAATAGTTTAATGACCCAGATAACCACAATGGTGTGATCACTCACCTAGAGCCAGACGTCCTGGAATGTGAAGTCAAATGGGTCATCGTTATGAACAAAGCTAGTGGAGATGATGAAATTCCAACTGAGCTACTTCAAATCCTAAAAGATAATGCTGTTTAAGTGCTATACTCAATATGCCAGCACATATGGAAAACTCAGCAGTGGCCACAGGACTGGAAGATCAGTTTTCATTCCCAAAGAAGGGCAATGTCAAAGAATATTCAAACTACCACACAACTGCACTCACTTCACATGCAAGCAAAGTAATGCTGAAAATTCTCCAATCCAGTTTTCAACAGTATGTGAACCGAGAACTACCAGATGTTCAAGATGGCTTTAGAAAAGGCAGAGGAACCAGAAATCAAGTTGCCAACATCCGCTGGATCATAGAAAAAGCAGGAGAATTCCAGAAAAAGATTTACTTCTGCTTCATTGACTATGATAAAGCCTTTGACTGTGTGGGTCACAACAAACTGTGGGAAATTCTTCAAGTGATGGGACTACCAGACCACCTTACCTGCCTCCTATGAAACCTGGATGCAGGTCAAGAAGCAACAGTTAGAACCAGACATGGAACAACAGACTGGTTCCAAATTGGGAAAGGAGTAAGTCAAGACTGTATATTGTCACCCTGCTTACTTAACTTATATGCAGAGTACATCATGTGAAATATTGGGCTGGCTGAAGCACAAGCTGGAATCAAAATTGCCAGGAGAAATATAAATATAACCTTAGATATGCAGATGACACCACCCTATGCCAGAAAACAAAGAGGAACCTAAGAGCCTCTTGATGAAGTTGAAAGAGGAGAGTGAAAAATCTGGCTTAAAACTCAACATTCAAAAAACAAAGATCATGGCATCCAGTCCCATCACTTCATGGCAAATAGATGGGCAAACAATGGAAACAGTGACAGGCTTTATTTTCTTGGGCTCCAAAACCACTCCAGACAGTGACTGCAGCCTTGAAATTAAAAGATGCTTGCTCCTTGGAAGAACTGCTATGACAAACCTAGACAGTGTATTAAAAATCAGAGACATTACTTTGCCAACAAAGTTCCGTCTAGTCAAAGCTATGGTTTTTCGAGTAGTCATGTATGGATGTGAGAGTTGGACCATAAAAAAGGCTGAACCCTGAAGAAGTGATGCTTTCAAAATGTGAAGCTGGAGAAGACTCTTGAGAGTACCTTGGACTGCAAGGAGATCAAACCAGTCAATCCTAAAGGAAATCAATCCTGAATATTTATTAGAAGGACTGATGCTGAAATAAGCTCCAATACTTTGGCCACCTGATGCAAAGAGCAGACTTATTAGAAAATACCCTGATACTGGAAAAGATTGAGGGCAGGAGGAGAAGGGGATAACAGTGGTCAGACGGTTGGACGGCATTCCTGATTCAGTCGACAGGAGTTCGAACAAGCTCCAGCAGATGGTGAAGGACAAGGATACCTGGTGTCCTGCAGTCCATGTATTCGCAAAGAGTTGGACACAATTTAGTGAGTGAAGAACAACAACAAGAAGTTCAAATTTTATCTTTATTTTTCCAGAATTTCTACCTATTGTATGGAAAGAATTTTCAAGTTTTCTTATTCCACTAAGTTGTTGTGAACAGTTATATATCCTGGATCTTCTTACATGTTAACTATTTCATATTAACTTTATAAACAACTTCTCAGAGGTTTTTGTACTATAGTTTACTGAATAATTTTGACTTTTAAGTTTTCCATAAAGAACAAGTGATCAGATCTGACTAATTAAATACACATTTAACAAAAAATGTTTTTATTTCTATCTTAGTTTATTAGACTCCAAGTTTAGGCTAGCCTAGTTCCTATTAATTATTCCTAATCATCACCAGAGTTTTAATCAGTTCTTCAGTAGATTTCTATTTTAGTTCCAGCATCAATTTTTCATTCATGTCTAATAAAAATTAACTGTTTTCATTTTCCAAATATATATGACTACATTTGTATTCTAATTTATTCCATTAAGCCTAATCTTTTTGTTAATCCATACTTTCCCTGCCATTATAAGTCTATCCAGTTATTGGTACACTACTGAGTTCTATTTCACTTGCTCCCTTTAAAAAGATGTTCATAGCTACTTCAGTAATTTTGGCATTTTATTTCCATCCCTTGGTCATCTGACTATCTCCTTCTTTTTATACAAGGATATGGTATGTTCTATTCCTTCATGCTAAATTCAATATTTTTTTTTTACTTCTACACTAGGAATTGACCTATTTGCTGCTTTTAAATATCATTCACAAAAATCTGTGTTTAATGTAATGAGGCTGAGAATTCATGACTTGTTGTTGGAGACTAAGATCACTATAGATTTATTATTTACTACTAAATTCTGTACCTCAATGATGAATTAATTCTAAAAGAAAGTCATAAATCTGTATTCATGAGGGGACTTATCTGAAAGTGGTCACTATGTGGATTTACCTGGGCTGGATATCTAAAATAATTTGAGCTCTGATTTCAGAGAATACCAACACAAAATGAGAGCTTGGATGATTTATAGTTATGCAAATACCTTCTGGTAAAATGTATCTTTTCCAAGAGTTTCCCTAAGTAAATAAAAATGGTAAGCAATTTAACATCAGGAGTCATGGTTTACTCATATATTTTCCACATCACCAACTTCATTGGCATACTAACAGTCACCCTTCAATAAGTATTTAATGAATTAAATCCTATTAGAATTAGGCCACCAAACACCAGTAACATGTTCTAGATTCCTGATCCCTTCAATTCAGGGGTTGTTAGGAAAGTCATCTCTTAGGGACCTTACACATCTATCTAGATCACCATATCTGTTTTTGCAATTCTGAGATATGAGATCTATATGGAAAAATGTACGGAAAGCATTTCTGAGTGCATGCGCTTGAGCTCAGTCACTCAGTTATGTCAGACTCTGCAACCGTATGGATTGTAGCCTGCCAGGCTCCTCTGTCCACGGGATTTTCCAGGCAAGAATGCTGGAGTGGGTTACCAAACAGGGATCAAACTCATGTCTCCTGTGTCTCCTGCATTGGCAGGAGGGTTTTTAACCACTGAGCCACCTGGGAAGCCCTCACTTCTGAGTAACTGGAATGTTATTGTTTCCCAAAATACCCAATAAATTAGACAAAGAATTTGTTTAACAACAACAAAAAAATCCATATCAGCGATGATAACATCTACAAATAACTCAGTTTGATATCATTAGTTCACACAAGAGTTCTTGTATTTGTTCCTTTCAGGTAAATTCAGTCTTACTCTATTTTCAGCAACTCTAGTGAATGCAACTTAACCAATGTTTCCCATATAAGAATCACCAGTAAAGTTTATTGAAATACTAAGCCCTGGGCCCCATCCTTAGAGTTTCAGACTCAGTCAGTTTGAGTTGGGACTTGAAAATTTGGTTTTCTAACATGTTCTGAAGATTCCTGGTCTTTCCAGTCCTGATGTCACTCTTTGAGAATCACTATACTACCATACACACTACTTTTCAAAAATTAATTAGTTAATCAGTTTAGCTGTGTTGTGTCTTGGTTGAAGCACAGAACCAGATCTGGGATCTGGTTCCTAGACGAGGGAGTAAACACATGCCCCCTGAATTGGAAGTGTGGAGTCTTAGCCACTGGACCACCAGGAAAGTCTCATGCATTACTTTTTAAAACTTTATTTTGTTGCACTACAGAACCTCCCCAAATTAATTTCTTTTATGGTGCTATACTTTTATTTGAATATAATAGTTAGGACTACATTATTCAAAGACTATGACATTTTCTTTCTATGCTTTTCTGTTTAATAATTGTTTCTTACCTGAACTCTCTCCCTCTTTATAATATTTTTGAGTTAATATTACTATACAATGAATCAAAGATGACTATAGATCAAAGCTTGTATTATGCTCTTACTTAATTAGATGTTTATTTGTCACCTTATTCCAAAATTTGAGGCAGATAGATCAAAGCAAAGCTAATTAAACCAGAAAGTTATTGAAATCAAGGCCTGATTTCCTTAGGCCCTTGTTGTGAACTGATCATCCTACTTCTAATTACCTTCCCTCCACTGAAGTGACCACACTGGCCAAGGCAAGAATCATGATGGTTATGGTCAGACGGGTCTGAGACTTTAGCTTCATTTTCTAACATATTCCATATACACTGTCTACAGAGTGCCTGATTTTATACATTACACTCAGCAAGAAAGTCACCTTAACGTCTCCATCTATCTACTGCCTGCCACAGAGCAGCTGCAATGTATTTACCGTCAACTGAGAAAGAAATCTATATTTATCGGGATGTGGAAGATGCTGAATTTACCGACAATTGACGAATTAGTCTGGAATGAGAATGCATATAGAAATAGCCGGCAGTATGCCATTATGTTGTGACATAAATGTATGGTCTCTTCCCTCAACTTATGCCAGAAGCAAATGAACAATGTTTCGGCAACATGAGTAATTTCTCATCTACATTAGTCTGCTTTTATTTTTTTTTTTCTCTCTCTGAGTTGTTAATAGCTATAAGGGGATATCCTAATAGCCACAGCAAAATTCACTTTGAAAGCCATATTAGCAATTAGTAAAATCTCCAAATGCTGTCAAATTACTAATTTAATAGAAATTTTAATTTAAATTTACTCTCTCTCCCACTTGCTGTATACTTGTGTATGTGCATATACACACATAGCTCTATAATAGCAATATACAACCTTATATAGACTGATTAGCATCTATATAAGCATCCTTATGGAGAAGGAAACGGCACCCCACTCCAGTACTCTTGCCTGGAAAATCCCATGGATGGAGGATCCTGGTAGGCTGCAGTCCATGGGGTCTCGAAAAGTCGGACACGACTGAGCGACTTCACTTTCACTTTTCACTTCCATGCATTGGAGAAGGAAATGGCAATCCACTCCAGTGTTCTTGCCTGGAGAATCCCAAGGAGTCGGAGCCTGATTGGCTGCCGTCTATGGGGTCGCACAGAGTCGGACACGACTGAAGCGACTCAGCAGCAGCAGGCATCCTTATATAGCTGATTAGGCTTTTTATAACGTTGTCAGACAAATTTTTACTCAAGCTGTAAATGGATATATGTCCCCAAATCTAGTCATTTTCAATGAGGTGATATGGTCTAGCAATTAGGAACATGAATCTGAAGTCCTTTGTATTAAAAACCAGCCTTTTTCATTGCTGTCCGTATGATACTCGATAAATTAACTATTCTTTCACAACCTCCCTTTCCTTACTTTTGAAGTATGTATTAAACATGTGATCCTGTTGTAGGCATTAAATTCATATTATATGCAAAGTGATAGCTTAATGACTGGTACATTGGATTTAATATTATTGAACAAATAGTATTAGTGTGATTATTGAGAATTATTATTAGTAGAATAAATTTAGTAAAAGTATGATCTAGTCAGTGTATTAGTCAATCAACCTGGCCATTAATTCCAGTGTGGTGATGAAACTTTTGTAATTTATTTTCCTTAAGTGTCAGATAATTTTAGCAACTGCAGTATCTCTCTATAAATTAGATACCCATAAATCTTGCTCTTTTAGGTCTTTGAGAACTTTGTTCAAGAGACATGTAAGCTTAGTTAACTTGGTAATAGTCAATTCCTACTGAAGCCAGTGTGACAGATCTTTGCTATCACTTCATCTCCAGAGAACACACTGTAATCTTATTGTCCATTAACTACATAACAAACAAATACTAAAGTCGATAAGATCTGCAGAATATCAGAGTGCTCACTTAAAACACTTACTAACTAGTAAATGAGAATCAAAATCAACACAAGTCTACTGTAAATAGGAAAGAACATGCGTTTTTATTTTTCCTGTGCACAAATTCTTTCCAGGAAATTGTCGCTACACAGTTGGAAAAGCAAGAATTTCAACAACTAATGACAGTCAACTTTAAGTCAAAATTTTTCTGTCTGAGGTAGGACAGTTGCTTAAATTTCAGGGTAAATTATTAACCACAAGAGCTGTTTGAATGTAGAAATTGGACCTTTTTTAGAGAAATAATTTATCTAAACCTCAGTAGAAGGATCATGCCTCTATTTTGATCCACTTTTGTGAGTGAATCCATATCTCAGACAACATTTACAATAGTTCCCTGCTTTGAAATGTCTACCTTCTGTTGATCTAACTCAGCATGAATTGCTTGTCTTTCAAAGATCAAAGGTAATCTCAGAGATTGGTAGGTTATGTTTAGGCATCTCTAAAAAGTCACTTAAATTTTATTTTAAAAATACAATTTATATTGTATTTTAAGATGCTTTAATATTTTCCATTTTTCTTGATTAAATACATACAGATAAACTTCCCAAGGCATCTCGCCAAAGATGTGCATGAAGAGAAAAAAAACCCATTTAACACACTTAGCACTTGAAGCTTTCTGCAATACAAAACCATAGTCCAATACAAAAACTAGGGCTCCTTGAAGAAATACCTAATTCTATCACTGGGCAGGAAATATATAACAAGAGCCTGGAGCATCTTGTATTTCCAGAAAGCAAGGAAGTGCAAAACCAAATACAGACAAATCAAAAAATCCCACACAATAATGGGATATGTAAAATGGATGTCAGTGCCAAGCAAGAGTTCCCAATGGCCAAATTGGAACAATTTCAGCTAAATGAAAAACATATATACACACATAAAAGTAAAGGAATAGTATTGGCTTCTCTCCCAAGGTATAAAACAAATATCCATTAGTTTGTACTTGTATAAATAAACTACTAAATAAAAAAGTAAGTGGGAAGAAGATACAAATTTCCAATGCAGAAAAATTCCTAATGATTTATGCCATTATTCTGCCCTTAAAAGAGAGAGCACAACACCCCACTTCTTATGTATGGGCTGCTCATTGTAACTTCCTAGTAAATAATACACTGTGAGAAGGAAAGAAAAATTAGTGACTTTACGGTGGAGAAATTTGACAGAGCAGCCTCAGCCAAATGATCAAGGTCAACATCAAGAGTGGTAGGTCATGCTGACAGCATGTACCTCTCATAGGATATTATGAGAATTGCACTTCTGTGGTTTTCCTCTCTGAAACCCATAATCCCAGTCTAATCATCACAAAAGCATAAGACAGATTCCAAGTGATGGACATTCTACACAACATCTAACCAGTACTCCTTGAAATTATCAACATCACACAGGGAAGTTTCAGAAATTTCCATAGCCAACAAGAGCCTAAGGAGATGTGATTTCTCAATTTAATATAGTAATCTGGATGGGATCCCAGAACAAGAAAGGAACATTAGGGAAAAACTGAGGAAGTTTGAATAAAGATTAGGATTCAATAATATAATAATGTTCATTTAGTAATTGTGACAAATATACCATAGCGATATAAGGTGTTAGAAACAGGAGAAACTGAGTCTGACATATATGGGAACTCTGTGTACTAATTTACAATAATTCTGTAAGTCTAAAATGTTCTCATATTTTAAAGGTTGCTTTTTAAAAGAATTATAACTAATCAATTTAATATGAATTTCAGAAGCTTCAAATTCAAGCAATTTTCATCAGAGGAAGAATTTTCTATTGTTTTCTAAAATCACAACTATATAGGTAGCATTCACTTCTATAAATTGAGTCAATAACATGCAGATATTTAACAAATTATTTGAGTTTGGCGTAATTGAGCAGAAATAGCAGGAGGTGCAATTTCAAGTATCATAAATGAAACAGCAATTGATTTCCAGTAATTCTTCTTCTGAGCAGAGTGTGTTTTGTATTTGAAAATTGCTCTGAGGAAAAAACTAAAGTCAAAAACTGACCTGATATATTATTATTGATATTTTAAGGGAGAGGTAGAACTCCCAAACTACACTAATTGGATTTCCTTCTCCCCTCTTCTCTGCATCACACTGAAGGTTACTGTTGAGAGTGTAAACAGTTCTAGGTGTAAAGCCTTTAAGAAAACAATTCATAATAATTCTCTTAACAACAAGAATCCTCTTCCACATTACTCATTTTCCTGAAGCAATTTGTCTCCTTATTTGGGTGTACAATTAACTAAAATGATAGTGAGTGTTATGCCTTTAAAATAAAAACTAAATTAAATGGTAAAGCAGTAATCCATCAATTACAGTATGGCCCACTGATGGATCCAAATAGATTAGTATAAAGATATTTTGTTGAATTAACAATACATTTAATGCTATGTACTCACCATTACAGCAGGGAATAAAATACCGTCTTAGTTAATCTCTCACTGTCAGTGCCTGAAAATTTTACATTCAAAAGGATTATCCTTTACCAGCAAATGCAGATGGGCAACACTATTTGACAGCCCCCTTTTAAAATAACTCAAAATCTGGAATCACAGCATCAGTAAATGGTGGGAGAGAAGGTCATTTAAACTTAATATCAGTTACCAAAATGACTATGACCAAATAAATTATGTATTATATTCCCATTCTTTTTTCCCCTGCGGTTTTTGTAGCAAGTGTTTCCAACTGTTTTGCATTTGTGTATAAATGAATATGTAACATGAGACTGCAAGGAGATCAAACCAGTCCATCCTAAAGGAAATCAATCCTGAATATTCATTGGAAGGACTGATGCTGAAGCTGAAACTCCAATATTCTGGCCACCCGATGCGAAGAACTGACTCATTGGAAAAGACCCTGATGCTGGGCAAGGTTGAAGGCAGGAGGAAAGGGGGACGACAGAGGATGAGATGATTGGATGGCATCACCAACTCGATGGACATGAGTTTGAGCAAGCTCCAGGAGTTGTTGATAGACAGGGAAGCCTGGCCTGCTGCAGTCCATGGGGTTGCAGAGTCAGACATGACTGAGTGACTGAACTGACTGACTGAATATGTAACATAATTCTAACACAGTATAGCTTTGCAAGCATACTGTACAATCAAACACTGGTCTTGAATATGCTTTAGATTCACATCAGAGAAAAATATGGAGCTATGCACAAATGACTTTTCCTCCATGTGCGTGCGTGCTCAGTCACTTCAGTCGTGTTCAACTATTTGCTACCCTACGGACTGTAGCCCTCCAAGCTCCTCTGTCAATGGGATTCTCCAGGCAAGAATACTGGAGTGGGTTGCCACGCTTCTCCAGGGGATCTCCCTGACCCAGGAATCAAACCCACCTCTCCTGAGTCTCCTGCATTGCAGATGGATTTTTTTTACCCACTGAGCCACTTAGGAAGCCTTTTTCCCCCATAGGTGAGTTTCATTGATATTTCTCCACTTCTACTAAATGAAAGTCATTTTCATCTGAATTTTCAGTAATTCTAAAATGTAGCCCTGCATTCAGCAAAGGCAAAACAATATCCCCTACAGTTTAGAATTTCTGGGACTCTTCAAGGCCATAAGTTGCCTTTAAAATATCTCTAGTCCAGAACATGCAACACTTAGGGCCACATTTTATTAACTGTGTTACATTTCCTGCAAAATTCAAATGTGGATACTTCAAATAGCAAACCATATGGTCTACTCCACATTTAGATGTTCTTTTGTTTTTTCCATTTCCAGTGAAATTTTTCACTGGAAAATATGTACAGAAAAATCTGAATGTTAAAAAAAAAGACAAATTTGTGTTTCTTTACCTCTCTTTAGTAATAAGACTATGAACAACAGGTGGAGAGTTAGGAAGAAGGTGTCATCTTACCTAATTCTTTTTATGGTTTAGAGCCAGCCTTGCAGAACCCTCACACCATAGAAGAAGACATACTCTGAATAGCACGGTCATATTTTTTTTCTCCCAGTGAACCCCAATTATGGGTCACTAACACTGAAATGAAAGGAAGTCCTTTTCTCTCTTAATTGAAGAACACCAAAGGAGGAAAGCAGACACAAGAAAAATGACCACCATGAAAAGGAAGTTAAAATGATTTTATTGAACTGGCTGCATTCCTAGCCACCTAGTGTATGAAGTAATAACAATCAGTTATATTACAGTACATGATTAATAACAGTGACTGATCCTCAGATCCTCGACCATCTATCCATCAGTATCTCAAGGAGGCATTACTCATATTGCTTCTCAGCATGGCTGTCTTCCGTCACACCATTGTAATTTCATCTTTATGGTATCATACACTGCAAAATGCAGCTTTTAAATCTGGTAAGCTTGGTGGGGAGTGGAGCCATTTTTAAATAGTGTGTATAAACTTCACAAGAGACAGTGGCATAATCAAATCAATTGTAAATCCAAATCATTTGATTTTGAGGTGCATCTGAATTGTTACATATGGCTGCAGTTTATCACCAGTGAGGTGCATCTGAATTGTTACATATGGCCGCAGTTTATCACCAGCGAGAAAAGATAACTTTAACAAAATCTATCAATGTAAGTTCACTCTCGTACACTGTCACAAAACTTTTGTGCCCTCATTGAACCTAACTTCCATTTTTAACAAGAGTTTATGAATAGGTTTGCAATTGCCCCAGAGTTCATGCTGCAGCATCCCTTAATATTTCAGAAAATAGCAGTCCATCATAGCCTTTAATATTTGGGGGAACAGTAACATATAAGTTATGGGAGTAATGATATTAGATTTCACTCGCATAATGCTTAAAATTTCAAAGTACTGAAGCATATATTATCTGTCTCGGGGGTAAGTTTTGTTTTTCCCATGTTTGAGTATGAAAAACTGGAGGCTGAGAGGGCACACAACTATGAAAGAATGGGATCATGCTACGTCTTAGATCTTAACAATAAATTTTGATTTATTTTCAATTCCGGTTTCTGTGCACTGTTAAGAGAACAACATTAATTATAATTTCACAAGCCATCTTCATTCATCAAAAAAAAAATCTTTATCATAGGGAGACCATTAGTACGTAACAGAGCTGTGCTCTTTATTTCCTATTTCCACACTTCTGAATTAATTGGAGATCAACCCAATTATTCTTTATGAAATGCCCTATCCCATGATTTTAAAAAATTGCAATTGAAGCAGAAAGAGTTTAGTATCCATGATTCTATGAAGAATCCAGTTTTCCACCACACATCATGGACTTCTGCAAGTTTGAAGATAGCACTGTTACCTTGCTCTTTCAGTTCAGTTCAGTTCAGTCGCTCAGTCATGTCCAACTCTTTGCGACCCCATGAATTGCAGCATGCCAGGCCTCCCTGTCCATCACAAACTCCCAGAGTTTACTCAAACCCATGTCCATCGAGTCAGTGATGCCATCCAGCCATCTCATCCTCTGTCATCCCCTTCTCCTCCTGCCCCCAATCCCTCCCAGCATCAGGGTCTTTTCCAGTGAGTCAGCTCTTCACATGAGGTGGCCAAAGTACTGGAGTTTCAGCTTCAGCATCAGTCTTTCCAATGAACACCCAAGACTTATCTCCTTCAGGATGGACTGGTTGGATCTCCTTGCAGTCCAAGGGACTCTCAAGAGTCTTCTCCAACACCACAGGTCAAAAACATCAATTTTTCAGTGCTCAGCTTTCTTCACTGTCCAACTCTCACATCCATACATGACCACTGGAAAAACCATAGCCTTGACTAGATGGACCTTTGTTGGCAAAGTAATGTCTCTGTTTTTTAATATGCTGTCTAAGTTGGTCATAACTTTCGTTCCAAGGAGTAAGCATCTTTTAATTTCATGGCTGCAGTCACCATCTGCAGTGATTTTACAGCCTAAAAAAATAAAGTCTGACACTGTTTCCACTGTCTCCCCATCTGTTTCCCATGAGGTGATGGAACCAGATGCCATGATCTTAGTTTTCTGAATGTTGAGCTTTAAGCCAACTTTTTCACTCTCCTCTTTCACTTTCATCAAGAGGCTTTTTAGTTCCTCTTCACTCTCTGCCATAAGGGTGGTGTCATCTGCATATCTGAGGTAGCTTGCTCTTTAGTGAAGGATTATTATCTCCACAAAGAGCTGTCCAAGAGAAGTATGTTAAGTCCTAAGAACAGCTGCTTGCTCATGTTGCATACAGATTAAGACTTAGAATTAAAAACTCTCTCAAACCTTCTTTTAAGGACCACAGTTAGGAGTCAAAATATCCTATCTAACATTCTGATATCTATGCCATTTGTCATCACTGAAAGTAAGGGCTGAATCTGCACCTTCTTTTACTGATGGTCTTGCCTTAAGCAGAGTCAGACAAGATACATTCTTGGTGGTGGGATAAGCAGTGACAAAAATTAACTCTGTCTCTTTTAAGGTGATGCAAGTCTTGTATATAATATATACAAAAAGTTTATTTATAATGTATAGACCTCTGTATGTTGTACAATGCATGGTATTTTTTGTAAACCCTCCTTGTTCTTGGGTTCTCAATAAAAATGCTTTGGAAAGACTTTTGTAAAGTATGGCTGTTAGAGGGCAGTGACTAGAGAGTAGAATTAGCAGAAATTAAAATATCTTCCAAAATCCCATCTTCTCAGGTCTTTGTTCATCTCAACTAAAGTGCTTCAAAATTATTCTTACTATCATCTAACTAAATTGTAAAATGTCTGTCATCAAAATCTTGACTACTCTGATGGGTATTCCAGAAAATGTCTGTAGTCTTATTCATTTTTCTTCTTTTCTCTCCCTTCAGTCATTCTCTTTCTTTCTCACTCTTCTTTCTACTCACATGTCTCACCCTTCTCTAAAAGATTCAGGGGAATGTTGAGTTAAAAGCAAGACCAGCAGAGAGACATGGTTGGACTCCATTGCTAGGTCCACTGACTCAGCAGCTCCATGACAGTACTATCATAAGCCACTGGGAGAGGTTCAGCTATTTGTGTCAAGCGCCCAGTTAGTGATCACTGACAAGTTCTTCCTCATTCAGCCTCATCCTTTTCTTTGCCTCACCTCCCTTTCTGGTTCCTCTCATCTTCTCATTTTGTTCTCTCTCATCCCGTTTATTTCCCTTTTTCTGTGCTTCCCTTTACAAAAATACTTCTGTCTTAATCCCCCTCCTCTACCTTCTTTCATGTGCAGGTCCCTCATCTTATTTATTTCTCTTTTGTGGACCTAAATTGTGTTAATTTTCATGCTATGAAAAAACACGACAGATTTTGACAATTTTTTCTTTCAAGTCGAAACATTAAGCTGTCCTAGTTCCAATGAAAAAAATTTTAATCTCTTCTAAAATAATTGTTACATATTCTAGAATTGAAATGGCAAAAACAAACTTGTAGCTTGATGCATATTAAAAATATTTTTAGTTGTGGGCCTTTGATCTGATAAGTAACTCAGTCAATTTCAAGTAATTCATTAAACAGAACTTTCAGACTGGAAACACTACTAAATCGCTCTCATTTATGCTATTAAAATTGAGCATTTATACTGACTATTCATGTAAGAAATTATTTTTAAAGTGGATTTATTTTTACATGACATTGAATATAAATTAGATGCAAATTTACTCTAGTCAAACACGTGTTTAAACTACTTCTTAGCAAGTTGAAGAATCAGTGACATTTGACTTACAATATGATGTCATTTTATTATTTTATACATTTGCTTGAAATTATAAAATGATTAAATTTTTCATTGTGCAATTTGATCATTACTATATCTGCACAGATACAAATATTTTCAGTATTTTAATATTACTGGAAAAATATTCTTCAAGTTTAGTGAAAGTATCTAGATGAACTACTCTCTGAATCAATATCAGTGATGTGAAAATTACACTTTTAGATGTTAAAATGTAATTTGGGGTGCTGTCTTATGTACAAGATTACCAATTAACTATAATATTCATCATTTTTAAAAACATCAGGGACAACTCTCCTAGTTTTTAAAATATTATTTTTCTAAGGCATTGAAATGTATAGATGAGTGAAATAGCTACAATATTCTGACTCATGACTCATTAGAGTGGACTTGTATCTACGGTTGTAGGAGAAGCACTTGCATTTATTTTTGATGAGAGCAACTAATCTGTTCTTTTCCCTATGTTACTTTATTGATTAATTGGGCAGATAATGAGTGTGATATGATAAATGATTTCTTCTTCAATTAGCTGTAATTCTTGTGAACTACAATATTCCAGTAAACTTTTTAAGCTAAAATTGCTTCAACTATTGTGACTGGAAATTTTGATAGAGTGTAAACTCTTTGTGGAATAAGCCCCTTTTCTGCGTTCCAAGCCCATAACCCATCTCCACCCTTCCCTTAAGTGGCACTCAACACTTTCCTATACCAGCAACCAGGCCCTGGCTGCCTTGATTGTACTAAATGACCCCAAGGGGCAGAAATAGGTAAAGCACTGGGGAAGCTGGCAGAAAACTTCCAATACACTTTGTGAAGCGCAAGAGAGATAGAAGAGTTGAATAGAAAATTATTGTCATGTTGTGTACTTTGATGAGGACTAGTTAACATTATTGATAATACATATTAAGTTGCCCATTATGTGATTTTTCTCCCAAGCAGTATTTATCTGAGCAAGGCAAACAGAGAAAAGACAGATACTTGATTGAGTTTTTTATATGAGAGTGAGACTAAAGTAAATGCCTATATTCAGACATACAGAAAAATGCATAGAGAAGGAAGATAATTCAGAAGGAATGGAAGTTGAGGAAAGGGGTCAATGACCAGGACACTCAATGAAGGTCAAAAACAAAAGTTGCGGGAGTGGCTGAGCATAATCACTGGGAGGATAGAGCTACTGCTGGAAACTAAGTAGTACTTCTTTAATATTTCAAAGATATAGCCATTTCATAGAATATAAGATTCAGGTTCTGACCCTGAGAGTCAGTGAATGAGGAGAGCAAAATTGACTGTTTCCATTAAAAAAGGCTGTTGAGAAATTTAGATACTAAATTGGTCATCCCCATTAATGTGATCATTGGCCATATGATTCTTTTGATAACCAGTCATGTTATCAACATAGCAACGTACATCATCTACATTTTTGTCCCACGATTACAACTTTAGTTCAAGCCCTCATAATCATTCATCTTAACCTGACATTTTATCCTAACTACTACCTCTGATTCCTGATTTACTCATCCCCAGTCTATCTCATTTGTTGTTGTTGTTCAGCAGCTAAGTCGTGTCTGACTCTTTGCAACCCCATGGACTGCAGCACACCAGGCTTCCCTGTCCTTCACCATCTCCTGGAGTTTACTCAGACTCACGTCCTTTGAGTCAGTGATACCTTCCAATCATCTCATTCCCTGTTGCCCCTTCTCCTTCAGCCTTCAACCTTTCCCAGCATCAGGGTCTTTTCCAGTTAGCTGGCACTTCATGTCACTTGGCCAAAGTGTTGGAACTTCAGCTTCAGTATCAGTCCTTTTGATGAATATTCAGGGTTGATTTCCTTTAGGATTGATAGGTTTGATCTCCTTCCTGTTCAGGGGACTCTCAAGGGTCTTCTCCAGCATCACAACTGGAAAACATAAATTTCTTGGTGCTCAGTCTTCTCTATGGTCCAACTCTCACTTCTGTACATGACTACTGGAAAAAACATACCTTGACGATATGGACCTTAAATAGCAAAGTGATGTCTCTTTTTAATATGCTGTGTAGGTTTGTCATAACTTTTCTTCCAAAGAGGAAATTTCTTTTAATTTCATGGCTGCAGTCACTGTCTGTAGTTATTTTGGAGCCCAAGAAAATAAAATCAGTCTCTGTTTCCACTTTTTCTCCATCTATTTGCCATGAAGTGATGGGACTGGATGCCACCGTCTTAGTGTTTCCAATGTTTAGTTTTAGGCCAGCTTTTTCACTCTTCTCTTTCACCTTAGTTAAGAGGCTCTTTAGTTCCTTTTCACTTTCTGCCACTAGGTATCATCTGAGTATTTGAGGTTGTTTATATTTCCCCTGGCAATCTCGATTCCAGCTTGTGACTAATCCAGGCCAGCATTTCACATGATGTACTCTGCATATAATTTAAATAAGCAGAGTGACAATAAATCACTGTGATTGTGCTTCTGGAGGCTGTGAGATTGTAATTCTTGCTTCTTCTGTCTGTCCTCTGTTGGGTGAGGATAAGAGGCTTGTGCAAGCTTCCTGATGGGAGGGAGTGGTTATGGGAAAAACTGCATCTTGATCTGGTGGGCAGGGCCATGCTCACTAAACTTTTAACCCAGGTTTCTGATGGGTGGGGCTGTGCTCCTATAGGCTCTAAGGTCAGCTAAAGGTGACCTTTAAAGGATCCATGCCAATATGCACCTCCCAGGACTGCTGCTGCCGGTGCCCGTGTCTCCATGGTAGGCCACTGCTGACCCAGGCTTCTGCAGGAGACCCTCAAGCACTCATAGGCAAGTCTAGTCCAGTCTTTTGTGGGGTCGCAGCTTCTTTCCCCTGGTCCTGGTGTACACAAGGTTTTGTTTGTTCCCTCCAAGAGTCTCTGTTTCCCCAGTCCTGTGGAAGTTTAGTAATCAAATCCTGCTGTCCTTCAAAGTCAGATTCCCTGGGGCTTCCCAGTCCCTTTGGCAGATCCCTTGGTTGGAGAGTCTGAAGTGAGGCCTAGAACTTTCACAACAGTGCAATAACTTCTTTGGTATTATTGTTCTCCAGTTGGTGGGTCACCCACCCAGCAGATATGGGATTTGATTTAGTGTGACTACACCCCTGCTACCATCTCATTGTGGCTTCTCCTTTTATATATCACTTTATCCATAATCTTTTGAAAACTCAATCATTTACTTTAATCCCAAATGAAAGCCTACATTGTATACCTACAGAAAAAAGTCCAAATCATTAGCATGACATGGAAGACTCCAAAGTAAACTTTTCCCCTTACCAAGAAACTCTACTCTCTTCCTCCCATTTCTATTTCCAGTGCTGTCTGTACTTGGATAGTCACCACTCTCAAATCATGGCACCACTTAAGACTTGTAGATATGACCTCTTCTATATGTGGAGTATATCCTGTGTGTTCCAGCCCCTTCCTATTGTCAGGGAGTAACCAGCACTCCCTCATACTGAGTACACACTTCATTTGTGGCACTGTGTTATACTGACTTGTTTCCATGGCTTTTTCCAGCTAAATGGTATCTTGAGGCCAGAAAATTTCATTACTCAATATTTGACTTTGAGCACTTAGCACAGTGTGTGGAATGATAGATGCTCAATAAAGCTTCAAGGGATTCTTAAAACTGAAATAACAGGATAATGGAGAGAATGCAGTCAAATAAACATAAACTTGAAGCCTGTGAAGTTGGAAAAGAGATGGTGATTTTGAAAGTAATGTGGAAATTGAGTTGATACTGATGTTAGGTGTAACATGAGTGCTTTAAGTCATACTGAATTTACAGAAGAAAAAAAAACAGTTTTGAGTCAAAAAGAGAGAGACTGATGGTATCGAATGGGGAGAGTGTGCAAGGTCCCTGGGGAAGTTAAGAGGCCCAGGGAAAGGTCTTACTAATAGTAGTTTGAATATCATTTTCTTTGAGACACTAGAATATAACAATAGGGGAAAGGCTGCTTTTTTTCTGAATTTCAAAATCTCCCACCTGATTATTCACTATTAAAGTATGATTACTAGGGATCTAAATATTTAAGGTAGTTTTATAGATACAGAAAATGAAATGCAGAAAAAGCCTTTGACAAAATTCAACATCCATTTATGATTAAAACTCTCCAGAAAGCCCGAATAGAAGGAACATGCCTCAACATAATAAAAACTATATATGACAAACCCACAGCAAGCATTACCCTCAATTGTGAAAAATTGAAAGCATTTCCCCTAAAATCAGGAACAAGACAAGGGTGCCCACTCTCACCACTACTATTCAACATAGTTTTGGAAGTTTTGGCCACAGCAATCAGAGCAGAAAAAGAAGTAAAAGGAATCCAGATAGGAAAAGAAGAAGTGAAAATCTCTCTGCAGATGACATGATCCTCTACATAGAAAACCCTAAAGACTCTACCAGAAAATTACTAGAGCTAATCAACAAGTATAGTAAAGTTGCAGGATGTAAAATTAACACACAGAAATCCCTTACATTCCTATACACTAACAATGAGAAAACAGAAGAAGAAATTAAGGAAACAATACCATTCACCATTGCAACAAAAAGAATGAAATACTTAGGAGTATATCTACCTAAAGAAACAAAATGAAATGTTCATTTTTTTTTTATCAGAGATTTGAAAACTGTAAGGGAATCTACAAAATGGATGCAAAAAATACAAGTGTTGTTGATAGCAAGTCATATCTGTTTTTTTAACAAGGAAAGTCTGTTTATAGCTCTAACACAACACTGATCAACTCATTTATGGGGTTTTGCTGAAGAAGATGTTAACAGAACTGGTTCCAAATCAGGAAAGGAGTATGTCAAGGCTGTATATTGTCACCCTGCTTATTTAACTTAAATGCAGAGTACATCATGAGAAATGCTGGCCTGGATGAAGCACAAGGTGGAATCAAGATTGCCAAGAGAAATATCAATAGTGTCAGATATGCAGATGACCACCCTTATGGTAGAAAGCAAAGAAGAACTAAAGAGCCTCTTGATGAAAGTGAAAGAGGAAAGTGAAAAAATTGACTTAAAACTCAAGAAAGCTAATATCAGAAAAATAATATCATAGCATCTGGTCCCATCACTTCATGGCAAAAAGATGGGGAAACAATGGAAACACAGAATTTATTGGGGGGGGGGAGGGGCAGTGCTCCCAAATCACTGCAGATGGTGACTGCAGCCTTGAAATTAAAAGCCACTTGCTCCTTGGAAGAAAAGTTATGACCAACCTAGACAGCATATTAAAAAGCAGAGACATTACTTTGTCAACAAAGGTACCTCTAGTCAAAGCTTTGGTTTTTCCAGTGGTCATGTATGGATGTGAGAGTTGGACCACAAAGAAAGCTGAGAGCTGAAGAATTGATGCTTTTGACCTGTGGTGTTGGAGAAGACTCTTGAGAGTCCCTTGTATAGCAAAGAGATCCAACCAGTCCATCCTAAAGGAAATCAGTCCTGAGTGTCCATTGGAAGGACTGATGCTGAAGCTGAAACTCCAATACTTTGGCCACCTGCTACAAATAAAGGACTCATTTGAAAAGACCCTGGTGCTGGGAATGATTGAAGGCGGGAGGAGAAGGGGACATTAGAGGATGAGATGGATGGATGGCATCACTGACTCAATGGACATGAGTTTGAGTAAGCTCCGGGAGTTGGTGATGGACAGCGAAGCCTGGCGTACAGCAATCCATGGGATCTCAAAGAGTCAGACACGACTGAGCGACTGAACTGAACTGAAGATGTTAACAGAAGTCCAATGGAAAATGTGGTTCAGAAGTGGAGTTCTGATTAAGTAACTTTAGAGCCCTTTAAGAATTCTAGGAAATAATGCTGTAAATAAACCTCTTCAACTTCATTATTTCAACCTTCCCCCCCCCAACCCCCAAGGCTCTTCTATTAATATCTCTAGAACAATTTTATGAAAAATTTATCAAATTAACTTTTTAAAATGATAGTTTATTTAACATTCCATCATTAGGAAATACCATGCAAATAACTCAAAATATTCATTCATTTGATAATGTTCATTGTTGGAAGTTAACCAAAAGGAGGATTATCTATTGTTTTTCCATTGAAAATCTTTTTTTTTTTTTTTTTTGAAAATCTTATTTTTATAAAATTTCTATCTTGAGAATGATTTTGATTTGAAGTATTTTACTCAGTGAAGCTTATTCTGTGCCCTTGTGTGGCCCATTTTCACTTGCATTGAGAGGGGAGAGAGAGGAAGAGAGATGTAAAAAGTGAGAGAATGAAAGAGAAAAACAGAAAGACAGAGAACCCCATGCATATTTTTAAAGGCAGTACTTTGATAATACCTAGTTTCCTGAAGACAGACATGAAATAAAATGCAAGGAATACATTTGAAAAAATATAGACACAACAATGACAGTGTGACTTATGCACTAAAATTAAATCTAGGACAAATATAAGAACGTTAGTCTTTTGAGACATACAGACAGCTGCAAAGTTATTTTATATATTGCCAGGCAGAATTTGATTAGCCAGCCTTGTTTCTGTCTGCTTAAGGGCTCTAAATTAAAGTTTTATCACTTGAAAATTTTAACAGGAGCCCAAGCTTCTGTTTTTGCATGCAATCCATCTTTCAAAAACACACATTTACATTTCAGAATTATTTCACTGCTCTTTGTAACAATGAAAGCTTCCTAAACAGGTCAGCAGTATGACAGGAATGTGGCTTTCACAGTGAGGTTGTGGGCTCAGTACTTGCTCGTTTATCTTCAGCTTTTCAGTTATTTTATCTGAAACACAAACTTTTTATCTGTAAAAAAAATATGATAGGGAATAAAAATAGTTTCTAGGTGGCAGAATTTTTTTTTAATGCATGAGATAATGTAATGAAATACTTTGAAAACTCTTCAGTCACCAAGCAGACATGAATTATTATTGTCATATGATTGTATAACCATAATGATTGCAGAGAAAAGGGAATACAGCATTTGAAGAAAGAAAGCTGACTTTGAGGTCTGGCTATGCTTCGTGGCAGTTGTGGGTCTCTCTGCTCTAGTCTCACTGAGACAGATGCTAGCACCTACTCTATAGCTTCTTGTATGAATCAAATGAGATATTTGTAACAGAATAATTGCTTCCTGAAGAACATATTAGGAACCCTGAGGCAGAACTCAGTTTTAGGGATAAAACTGCAGCAAGGTGGAACTCAGTTTTAAAGCCACACATTGAAATAATCTATCAAAATTGCAAAGTTTGTAAAGTTTGAAATTCTTTGTCAATTGAAGAATGGAATTTGGTGGTCCACCAGCAATATAGCCTTACAAATAAATTTTAAAAGGTGCTCTATGTACATTTCAGTCAATTTATTAATCCAAAATTTTACCTTTGTTTCTCGTTAATTTCAAGCTCTTTCTCTTGGGCATACACACACACACACACACACACACACACACACACACACACAAGTGTGGATGCCTGTGATTTATGGTCCCTACATGCTGCCAAAAGTGGCCTGCTCTGCTGAGGCAAAAGGCAAAAGACTGTCCATTGTAGTTTCAACATATACTTGAGATATTTCATTTTCATGGGTCTTTTATATGCAGTCATGGGGGGATTGCAGACTCTAGGCTTATGTGCAGAGATGCAATGTGCTGCTTATAGGCCTCCTTTGTTTCCTAATGTGTATGCCTATTGTCTCTCCGGCTTGTGCCATCCTAGAGTTGATGCAAGATTCCCAAGGCTAATCTAGTGACAGCTTTATGTTCATGGTGGTTGTCAACCAGAGCATTTTTCTCAGAATGTGAATCTGAGTAGCCTTTTTTTTTTGAAGAAATAGGATCGACAGAGTGTTACAATACTGCTTTGACTTTTTCTGTTTTCTATTTACTTTCCACATCCATATATACTCTTAAACACATGCAAATTCACTCTCCTGGTAGACACGTTAAAATGAAATTGTTTTCTAATTCATGTTTGCAGAAGTGTAATGCAGTATAACTATACATTTTTATGGTATCTCACATTATTATTATCATCCCTACCATCCCAAATACTAATGCTGAATTATATCTGTCATCCCAAATCAGCAGCACAACTAGGGTTTCTTATTTTTAAAATTTTAACCCCTTTTTTCATTGAAGTATAGTTAATTTATAATGTGTTAGTTCAGGCATTCATCAAGTAGTTTATACATATATACATATATAATTTTTCTTTGTCAGATTCTTTCCCATTATAGTTTATTATAAGATATTGACTATAGTGCACTGTGTAATATGGGAAGTCTTTATCTATTTTATATATAGTAGAGTACATCATGTGAAATACCACGCTGGATGAAGCACAAGCTGGAATCAAGATTGCCAAGAGAAGTATCAATAACCTCAGATATGCTGATGACACCATGCTAATGACAGAAAGGGAAGAGGAACTAAACAGCCTCTTGATGAAGGTGAAAGAGGAGAGTGAAAAAGCTGGCTTAAAACTCAATGTTCACCCTGCTATCCCCTTTGGAAATCAAGGCTTGTTTTCTATGTCTGTGAGTCTACTTTTATCTTGTAAATAAGTTCTTTGTATAATGTTTTTAATTCTGCAATAAGTGATATCATATAATATTTGCCTTTATCTGAATGACATACTTCATTTAATATGAAAATCTCTAGGTCCATCCATGTTGCTACAAATGGCATTATTTTCTTCTTTTTTATGGCTGAGTGATATTCCATTATATATGTGTGTGTATATATATATACACAAACATATTTGTATATATCACATCTTTATCCATTCATCTGTTGATGGACATTTGGGTTGTTCCCATGTTTTTTTATTGTTGTTCTTCAGCTGCTTAGTCATGTAAAACCCTCTGTGACCCCATGGACTAAAACATGCCAGGCTTCCTTGTCCTTCACTATTCCTTGGAGCTTGCTCAAACTCATGTCCACTGAACTGGTGATGCCATTCAACCATCTCATCCTCTGTCATCCCCTTCTGCTCATGCCTTCAATATTTCCCAGAATCAGGGTCTTTTACAATCAGTTAGCTCATCTCATCTATTGGCCAAAGAATTGTAGCTTCAGCATCAGTTCTTTCAATGAATAGTCAGGGTTGATTTCCTTTAGGATTGGCTGATTTGATCTCCTTAGTGTCCAAGGGACTCTCAAGAGTCTTCCCCAACACCACAGTTTGAAAGTGTCAATTCTTCAGCACTCAACCTTCTTTATGGTCCAACTCTCACATCCATACATGACCACTGGTAAAAACATAGCTTTGATTAGATGGACCTTTGTCAGCAAAGTAATGTCTCTCCTTTTTAATACACTGTTTAGGTTTATCATAGCAAGTCTTCCAAGGAGCAAGCATATTTTAATTTCACGGCTGTAGTCATCATTTGCAATGATTTTGGAGCTCAAGAAAATAAAGCCTGTCACTGTTTCCCCATCTGTTTGCCATGAAGTGATTAGACCTGATGCCATGATCTTAGTGTTCTGAATGTTGAGTTTTAAGCCAGTTTTTTCACTCTCCTCTTTCACCTTCATCAAGAAGCTATTTAGTTCCTCTTCCCTTTCTGTCATTAGGGTGGTGGCATCAGCATATCTGAGGATATTTCTCCCAGCAATCTTGACTCTAGCTTCTGCTTCATCCAGCCCAGCATTTCACATGATGTATTCTGCATATAAGTTGAATAAGCAGGGAGACAATATACAGCCTTGACTTAATTCCTTTCCCAATTTTGAACCGGTCTGCTGTTCCATGTATGATTCTAACTGTTGCTTCTTGACCTGCATACAGGTTTTGCAGGAGGCAGGTAAGGTGGTCTGGTATTCCCATCTCTTTAAGAATTTTCCACAATTTGTTGTGATCCACACAGTCAAAGGCTTTAGTATACTCAATGAAGCAGAACTAGATATTGTTCTGGAATTCTCTTGCTTTTTCTATGATCCACCAGATGTTGGCAATTTGATCTCTGTCTCCTCTGCATTTTCTAAATCCAGCTTTTACATCTGGAAGTTCTTAGTTCACATACTGTTGAAGCCTAACTGGAAGGATTTTGAACATGGTCTTGCTAGCATGTGAAATGAGTACAATTATGAAGTAGTCTGAACATTCTTTGGCATTTCCCTTCTTTGGGATTGGAATGAAAACTGACATTTTCCAGTCCTGAGGCCTCTGCTCAGTTTTCCATATTTTCTGTCATACTGAGTGCAATGCTTTAGCAACAGCATCTTTTTGGATTTGAAATAGCTCAGCTAGTATTCCATCACCTCCACTAGCTTTGTTCCTAGTAATGCTTCCTAAAACCCACTTGACTTCACACTCCAGGATGTCTGACTCTAGTTGAATGAACATACTTTCATGGTTATCCAGGTTATTAAGAACTTTTTTGTATAGTTCTTCTGTGTGTTCTTGCCACCTCTTCTTAATATCATGTCTTGGCTACTGTAAATAGTGCTGCTATGAACACTGGGCTGCATGTATCTTTTCAAATTATAGTTTCCTCCAGATAAATTATAAGGAGTGGGGTTGAAGGATCATATGGCAACTGTTTTTAGTTTTTTAAGGAACCTCTGTTCTGTTCTCCATAGTAGTTACAATTTACATTCTCAACAACAGCGTAGAAAGCTTCCTTTTCTCTACATCCTTTCCAGAATTTACTGTTTGTAGATTCTTTTAATGATGCCCATTCTGGCTGTTGTGAAGTGACATCTCATTGTAGTCTTGATTTGAACAACTAAGTATTTTGACCCTCAAAATGTATGCCTTCACTTCATCTTTGAAAACTGTTATATAGAGTTGGAAAATAGTTTGTTCTTTACCATTAAAAAGCACACATCTATAGGAATATGACAGAGTACGCATAGCCACTCATTCCAGGACCAACAAGGCTGATCCTGTTGCCCTGGTAAAGCAGCACAAAGGATTGCTGTGAGCCCAGCAAGGACAGTGTCCAAAATGCTTAGACAAGGCCTGCAGACATGACACCTCTTATAGATGGGCCTCCTGAAGGACCATACCAACATTTACATTTTAAGAAGAAGCTACATCTGAGCCAGAGTGAATTGTCTGAAATGAAGTCACCAAAACTAACAGGAGGAAACAAATGGTGAACAAGGAAGCAGGATGATTAGGGGTTAGTGACTGGAGACTTGCAGGACATTTGGTACTACTCAAATCATCCATAGACATTTGCACGCTCAGTTACTCAGTCGGGTCCAACAGTTTGTGACCCCATGGACTGTATCCCATCAGTCTCCTCTGTACATGGGCTTGTCCTGGCAAGAATATTGAAGGGGGTTGCCATTTCCTCTTCCAGGGGATCTTCCCAATCCAGAGATCAAAACCATGTCTCCTGCGTCTCCTGCATCATAGGCAAATTCTTTACTGCTAAACCACCAGGGAAGCTTTTAGCGATTTGGTTCATGCCAAAAGGTCCTTGATATTCAGTCATGTCTAAAGTTATTTAACCTGGATCCAATATGCTTATTCCAAATTTCAAGGAACTTTTAGCATGAACCATTTTGACCAAGATCTAATATCTGCTATCTCCTTGGAGAAGGAATAGCTATAGTGTAATCTTCCAAGTTAATTGTAGATGACTTAGATTGCTTTTTTTACCTGCATGAAGATAATGAGCAAAGAAAAAAATATTGAGACAAATATGAGGAATAAGGGACCAAAGTGTATTACAAGAGAGTGGAAAGAACATAGAAAGAAATTTAGAAGCCATTGTTATAGAGTCACTTTATTTCTCAGTATTTCCCTGTCTTTCAGACCATTCTGGAGATTTCCTAGTACTGCTTTGTCCTCTGACTTCTGAACCCTTGTTAAATACACTGTCGTCTTTATTCCCCACCAGCCCCCAGCACCACTGCCAGAAACCATAGGAGGCTGAGTCCTAACCCTGTACACTCAAACAGTCCTGACAACCAAACAGATTGACATGACCCTGTTAAGAATGTACGCCAACACAGCAATGATAAAATCAACCATCAAACCAAAAAAGGGTCTAGACCTCTGTTATTCTGAGACAAGCACTAACTCCTCCATAAATATTTTATGAAGTATTTCCATTATTCAGTCTGTCTTTTATTTTTATTTTTTTTTTCTGTATCATTATAATTTTAATATTACTTAGGCTAATCACTTATGTTTTACATGTTTCTAAATTTTTTTTTTTTCTGACTTCTGAACCCTTGTTAAATACACTGTCGTCTTTATTCCCCACCAGCCCCCAGCACCACTGCCAGAAACCATAGGAGACTGAGTCCTAACCCTGTACACTCAAACAGTCCTGACAACCAAACAGATTGACATGACCCTGTTAAGAATGTACGCCAACACAGCAATGATAAAATCAACCATCAAACCAAAAAAGGGTCTAGACCTCTGTTATTCTGAGACAAGCACTAACTCCTCCATAAATATTTTATGAAGTATTTCCATTATTCAGTCTGTCTTTTAAAAAGCAATCCTTTACAGCCCTCAAGGAAGAAAATACCAAAAGTAAAAGCAGAGGTTTGAAAAAAAGGAAAATCTAGATTTAAAAAAATCTAGTCTTTCACAGATATTGTTCCCAAAGGAACACCATGATAAATCACCTGAATACCAATCTTATATTCTCAGACTCTGTTTCTTCAGGAACCTGATCTGCAAAAGCTGATCCAAAAAATAGTTCTAGAAGGCAAGTGCCAAAGCAGGATTTTGGTGTTGGATGACCAACCTCCAGACTTTTACAAGGATCTTATCACCCAGGTGGAGCAATGAATCTGTCCTGACATGTAATGCTGACATAATTACTAAAATTTTCACCAGTGGTGCACTGGGAATTGATTCCAGTGAAGGGGAAGGGAGTGATGGTTCAAGTGCTTCAGGTGTTTAAGAAGTGCCAGAAACAATAGTAATTATGAGAACAGTGAACTTGGAGAATTATTGCTGGGAGTATTCAGTGCACTGGAAAAATCCAATAAAAGATGGAAAGTGATTAATAACTACTTTTTAATGCTAATTATGAAAGTCAGAGGATTTTCCTGGCAGGACAGAGACTCCCTTCTTACACAACCAGATAACCATTTTCTTCCTGGTTGAGACCAGAGGACACTGTTTACCAAAATAATGAGGAATGCCACAGTGAGATGGACACCAGTATCACCATGAAGCTCAGTCGTGATCCTCCTTTGTAGGGTAAAACTAACAGCATGAAATGCTTTTATAAAACTATGTTCAACTGGATTGATAGATTCTCAGAATAATAAAGGCCCACCAGTGCACTTAGTTGCAGAAGCCAAGTGTGAACAATTTCTAATGAGTGATAAGGTTGCAGTGTCAACTGTGAGGGCCTGACCCACAGATTGCTTGGAGATGCTTAATAGGACTAAAGAAACCTGGGATGCCCAATAAGTGTTCGTTCAATTTGTACAAACATAAGAATTCAAGTGTAGGTCAGAAGGCTAAGGGAAGCAATCCCATTAAAAATTTATAATCTGTTCCTAATATCCAGAACTGATCAGTTTTCAGACCAGATCCACTGAATGAAGCACAGGTTTGGGTTTTTTTGTTTTTTGTTTTTTTTTTTTCCATTTATTTTTATTAGTTGGAGGCTAATTACTTTACAATATTGTAGTGGGTTTTGCCATACATTGACATGAATCAGCCATGGATTTACATGTATTCCCCATCCCGACCC
Source organism: Cervus elaphus (assembly GCF_910594005.1). Taxonomy (NCBI): domain Eukaryota; kingdom Metazoa; phylum Chordata; class Mammalia; order Artiodactyla; family Cervidae; genus Cervus; species Cervus elaphus. The sequence continues at coordinate 26,589,902 of NC_057845.1, forward strand.
TCCTCCCACCTCCCTCTCCACCCAATCCCTCTGGGTCTTCCCAGTGCACCAGCCCCGAGCACTTGTCTCATGCATCCCACCTGGGCTGGTGATCTGTTTCACCATAGATAATATACATGCTGTTCTTTCGAAACATCCCACCCTCACATTCTCCCACAGAGTTCAAAAGTCTGTTCTGTACTTCTGTGTCTCTTTTTCTGTTTTGCATATAGGGTTATCGTTACCATCTTTCTAAATTCCATATATATGTGTTAGTATGCTGTAATGTTCTTTATCTTTCTGGCTTACTTCACTCTGTATAATGGGCTCCAGTTTCATCCATCTCATCAGAATTGATTCAAATGAATTCTTTTTAATGGCTGAGTAATATTCCATGGTGTATATGTACCACAGCTTCCTTATCCATTCGTCTGCTGATGGACATCTAGGTTGCGAAGCACAGGTTTTGTCCCCAGGAGGAAGGATCCTGTTCAACCCAATATGTGTATGTAGTGATTATTTCCCCAGACTTAGTCCAAAGGGCGTGTAGCTAAATTGGAGTAAGGGATGAACTCATACATTTCGAAGACTGTTGGACATAGAATTTGAATCATTATAGGTTGGGTTTCTTGGAAACAAATTAAGATGGAATTTAATGTGTAGGATTTTTGAGACTACTAAGAATTTAAAACTGTGAAAACGAGAGACAAGAAACAAAAGTGTCAGAAGTTGAAGTTGAGTGTTATGATGGCAGCAGAGTTGGTCAACTCTACAAAGTCTACAGAAAGTTAGGGAGATAGAATGCCCCTTCAGAGTTGTCTTAAATTGACCTATTATGGTAGAGTCTTCATCTTCTCTCACTTGATGAGTCCCTGGAAATGGACTGCCCAGAGAAAGGACATGACTTTTGGTAAAGTGACTTTCTGCAGCTAAGGCTGTTCCTGAAGAGATGCCCAACAGCTGGGACATCAAGTCCCTTATCGAAGGGAATATGGATGGCATTTCACCACATCCACCATGAAGTGAACTTTGATGCCTGATCATGATTCCCCCAGTCCTTCCCCAAAGGGTCCTAAGCCATTTATTCAGATAACTTCACACCAGGGTAAAGGGACTACTGAGTCATTATTAGATATTGAGGATATCAGTTTGCTCTGATGGTGATGTCTGGGGACTTGAAGGATTGCAGCAGCATCACTGACCCTATGGTAGAGTAGATGCATACCTATATGCATCTAAATAAAACATTATTGAGTCTAAACCAGACCCAACTCACAGTAGTTCTACTAGTTCTACAGACCCAAGGTTCAATTTCCAAGATGAAAATGTAAAATTGGAATGAACTTACTTACAGATGAGCAGAACCCCAAACACTGGCCCCTTGACCTCTGTGGTAAGAATCATCACAGTGAGAAAAGTCAAGTGAAAGTCTCTATCACAACCCACCCCACCTCTGGCCAAGAGAGTATATCAAAGACAATACTGCATCCTACAGGGAATAATAGAGATTGCTGTTATCTGTTAAGATCTGAATAATGCAGGGATGGTAGTTTTTGAATATATATCTATTTAATTTACTATCTTGAACTTTATAAAAGCCAAAGAGATACAAAAGAATGATAGTGGGTTACCATAAACTCAACCAATAGGAAACCCAAATAAACCTGCTATACCTAATGTGATATTTTTGATGCAATAGCTTAACAAGTTCTCTAATACATGGTAGATGGTCACTGATCTGGTAAATGCATCTTGTTCTATTCCTCTCAAAAAGCAGAATAAACAGTATGTGTTCACTTAGGACAAAAAAGAGTATGTGTACATTTACCATCTTTCCCCATGGTTATATGATCTTAACCTCTATTAAAATATAGTTGGAAGGGACCTGGAAAATCTGGATATTCTTCAAAAGTGTGTAATAGTCACATATTATATATGACATATTGATGACATCATGTTATTTGGAGTGGATGAGCAAGAAAGGGCGAGTATACTGGAAATCTTCTTAAAACACAAGTGCTCCAGAGGGTAGTAGATTAAACCCTAAGTCAATTTAGGCACCTACAGAATCAATAAAAATTTTAGGGCTTCAGTCATCAGGGGAATGCTATCAGGGGAAAACATATCTTTCAAAATAAAGGAAATAAAAAAGAATAAGAAGATAAGCCAGAGACTTGGAAAATATTTGCAGAAAACATATTTGGTTGAGCTTTACTATCCAAATACACAAAGAACATGCTAAATTCAGTAATAAGAAAACAAGCACATTAAAAATGACCTCAAGACCTTAACAGAAACCTCACCAAAGAAGATATACAGATGCCAAAGTTATATTAAAAGATACTCCATGAGATACCACTACAAACCTATTAGATGGCCAAAATCCCAAACACTGACAGTGCTAAATACTGACGAGAATGTGGAGTGACAGGAAGTCTCATTCATTGCTGTTGGAAATGCAAAATGATACAGCCACTTTGCAAGACAGTTTGGCAGTTTCTCATAAAACTAAATATATTCTTACCATATGATCTAGCAATCACATTCCTTGGTATTTACACAAAATTTAAGAGTATATGTCCACACACAATGCATGCCTGCACACAGATGTTTATAGCAGCTTTATTCACAACTGCCAAAACTTGTAAGCAACCACAATGATGTTCAATAGGTGAATGGATTAAAAAACTGAGGTAATCCAGATACTAAAATAGCGGCACTAAAAAGAAATGAACAATCAAATAATGAAAAGACAGGAAAGAAACTTAATCACATATTCCTAAGCAAAAGAAGTCCATCTCAAAAGGCTCCATGCTGTATAATTCTAACTATATGGCATTCTGGAAAAAGCAAAACTATGCATACAGTAAAAAGATCAGGGGTTGCCAGGGGTTAGGGAGGAGGATGTGCTGCAGGCCATGGTGTTGCAAAGAGCTGGACTCAACTGAGTGACTGAACTGGACTGAACTGAACTGAACTGAGGGAGGAGGGTGGGATGACTAGGTGGAGCACAGAGAATTCTTCAAGTAGTGAAAATACTTTGCATGATACCATAGTGGTGGACACGTTATAAGTCTATCTAAAATTATAGAATATACAAAACCACGAGTGAAATCTAATGTAAACTATGGAGTAAGATGATAATGATCTGTCAGTGTAGGTGCCTTGGTTGAATCAAATGTATTATTCTAGTGGTGAATGTGGATAACAGGGAAGGCTATGCATGTGTAGGACAAGGGATATGTGGAAAAAATCAGTACCTTCCTCTCAAGGTGGCTAATTCAGAACCTAAAGTGCTCAAAAAGATTCAATTTTAATATTTTAAAGATAATAAGACTTATTTAGACCTGTCTCATGCCAACAGCAGACTGCACCATAACTCTGAGAACATTGGAGACCTCAAGTAAAAATTATTTGTAATTACTATAAATATGTGAATAAAGTTAAAGACTTTTCTTCTCAAAATGTAACTTCCTAGGAAATTAAAAAGCTTACATTCAAATACTTTTTGTATCAAAAGATAGATTCACTTTAATTCAATAGCTTCAAATGACCTAAATCTGTGCTTACTTGAGATATTTTAGAAGTCAGTTCCCAGAACTGTACATTTATGCTTTGAATCCTCCACTATCAGGAATAATCAGTGTTCTGTCTGTTTAATGCCAGGGAGCAACAGTCTATTTGCCAAACAGAAACCTTTGGTGCAAAGCATGAGCTCAGTCCTGTTAAAAAAATAAAATGTGTGTTGGTGTGTATATGTGTACATGTGTGTGTATGTATAGAACAGAGACTTAAAGAATAGGTGCCAAAATACTGACAAAGATTACCAATATCCATAATTATATTTCATACTAAATTTCTATGTATTTCTTTAGTCAGAAAACAACTCATAATAAATGTGATTTTTTTAAGTACAAAAAAGAAATCAATTCACAGAATAAATAAGAAAACCAAAGGATGAGAAATATACTATGTTCATGTATCAGAAGAATCAATATAGTGAAAATGAGTATTACTACCCAAAGCAATCTATAGATTCAATACAATCCCTATCAAGCTACCAACAGTATTTTTCACAGAACTAGGACAAATAATTTCACAATTTGTATGCAAATACAAAAACCTCAAATAGCCAAAGTCTCTTGAGAAAGAAGACCAGAACTGAAGGAATCAACCTGGCCTGACTTCAGACTATACTACAAAGCTGTAGTCATCAAGATAGTATAGCACAGGCACAAAGACAGAAATATAGATCAATGGAACAAAATAGAAAGCCCAGAGATAAATCCACACACCTATGAACATCTTATCTTTGACAAAGGAGGCAAGAATATACAATGGAGAAAAGACAATCTCTTTAACAAGTGGTGCTGAGAAAACTGGTCAACCACTTGTAAAAGAACGAACTAGAACACTTTCTAGTTTCACACACACACACAAAACTCAAAATGGGTTAAAACTCTAAATGTAAGTCCAGAAATTATGAAACTCCTAGAGGAAAACACAGGGAAAGCACTCTCTGACATAAATCACTGCAAGATCCTCTATTACCCACCTCCCAGAGTAATGGATATAAAGGCAAAAATAAACAAATGGGACCTAATGAAACTTAAAAGTTTTGCACAATGAAAGAAACTATAAGCAAGGTGAAAAGACAGCCTTCAGAATGGGAGAAAATAATAGCAAATGAAGCAACTGACAAAGAATTAATCTCAAAAATATACAAGCAGCTCATGTAGCTCAATACCAGAAAAAAAAAAAAAAAAAAGCAACCCAGTCAAAAAATGGGCCAAAGAACTAAAGAGACATTTCTCCAAAGAAGACATACAGATGGCTAACAAACACATGAAAAGATGCTCAACATCACTCATTATCAGAGAAATGCAAATCAAAGCCACAGTGAGGTACCATCTCACACTGATCATAATGGCTACTATCAAAAAGTCTACAAACAATAAATGCTGGACAGGGTGCAGAGAAAAGGGAACTCTCTTACAGTGTTGGTGAGAATGCAAACTAGCACAGCCACCATGGACAACAGTGTGGAGAGTCCTCAAAAAACTGGAAATAGAACTGCTGTATGACCCAGAAATGCCACTGCTGGGCACACACACCGAGGAAACCAGAATTGAAAGAGACACGTGTTCCCCAATGTTCTTTGCAGCACTGTTTACAATAGCCGGGACATGGAAGCAACCTAGATGTACATCGACAGATGAATGGATAGAAAGCTGTGGTACATATACACAATGGAATATTACTCAGCTATCAAAAAGAATGCATTTGAATCAGCTCTAATAAGATGGATGAAAATGGAGCCTATTACAGAGTGAAGTAAGTTAGAAAGAAAAACACCAATACTGTATATTAATGCATATATATGGAATTAAAGAAGATGATAATGATGACCCTATATGTGAGACAACAAAAGAGACACAGATGTAAAGAACAGACTTTTGGACTCTGTGGGAGAAGGCAAGGGTGGGATAATTTGAGAGAATATCACTGAAACATGTATATTACCATACATGAAATAGATCACTAGTCCAAGCTCAATGCATGAAACAGGGCAATCAAAGCCAGTGTACTTGGACAATGCTGATGGATGGGATGGGGAGGGAGGAGGGTGGGAATTCAGGATGGGAGACACATGTACACCCATGGCTGATTCATGTCAATGTATGGCAAAAACCACTACAATATTATAAAGCAATTCGCCTCCAATTAAAATAAATAATTAATTTTAAAAATAATAATACTACTAAAAGAAAACCAAAGTCTTAATACCAGTCTATTCATTTTTTATGTGGATTTGAATCCAGTATTAAAAATGTTGAACTATAGTGTAAACAATATTTAAATATCACTTTCAAAAGTACCATTGTGAGGGTTATAATGGAAAGAGCACAAATATATACCTATTGGATGAATTTTTAAAAATCAAACAACTGTCTTAATCCAAAGTTTTACAGCCTTGGATTTATTGGCATTTTAGACCAGAAAACTCTGTGTTGTGGGGGACTGTCCTATGCATTGCAGTATGTTTAGGAGTTTTCAGCACACTAGATGACAATAACATCCTGCTCCCAGTTCTGATGTGATGGTCAAAATGTCTCTAGACTTTGCCAAATGTTCCCTTGGGCACAAAATCACACACATACACCCCCCTGAAAACTACTACCCTAAACTTACATGAATAAATTTTATGACCTTATGATGATCTAGAAGGGTTGGATGGGGGGGTAGGTGGAAGGCTCAAAAGGAATGGGATATATGTATACACATGGCTGATTCACATTTTTGTAAAGCAGAATCTAACACAACATTGTAAAGTAATTAAATTCCAATAAAAATGAAAAAAACTTTTCTGAATCCATTTTGATAATTTATGTACTCCCTTTTAGAAAATGAACTACAATCTAAAATATTTAAAGAATTTTGAATCTATAGATTCAAAATTCTTTAAATATTTTAGTATATATATGTATATACACATATATACATATTAGAGTATATATATGTATACATATATATATGTATATATATACACACATATACATACATACACATATATACACATATAAGTATATATACACATATACATATATATACACACACATATATATACACATGTATATACTCAATATTATAACTCTAAATAAAAGACTAGAAGAGGATTCATAAACAAATAGTCATTGACTGGATAACTGTGAAATATAAAAATCTCTGTGTGAGATATGCCATTCAGTTCAGTTCAGTCGCTCAGTTGTGTCCGACTCTTTGTGACCCCATGAACTGCAGCATGCCAGGCCTCCCTGTCCATCACCAACTCCCGAAGTTAACCCAAGCTCATGTCCATTGAGTCGGTGATGCCATCCAACGATCTCATCCTCTGTCATCCCCTTCTCCTCCTGCCCACTATCTTTCCCAGCATCAGGGTCTTCTCAAATGAGTCAGCTCTTCGCATAAGGTGGCCAAAGTGTTGGAGTTTCAGCATCAACATCAGTCCTTCCAATGAACACCCAGGACTGATTTCCTTTAGGAGGGACTGGTTGGATCTCCTTGCAGTCTAAGGGACTCTCAAGAGTCTTCTCCATCACCACAGTTCAAAAGCATCAATTCTTCGGCGCTCAGCTTTCTTCATAATCCAACTCTCACATCCATACATGACCACTGGAAAAACCATAACCTTGACTAGACAGATCTTTGTTGGCAAAGTAATGTCTCTGCTTTTTAATATGCTGTCTAGGTTGGTCATAACTTCCTTTCAAGGAGTAAGCATCTTTTAATTTCATGGCTTCAATCACAATCTGCACTGATTTTGGAGCCCAAAAAAATAAAGTCTGACACTGTTTCCCCTGTTTCCCCATCTATTTGACATGAAGTGATGAGACCGGATGCCACGATCTTAGTTTTCTGAATGTTGGTTGAGCTTTAAGCCAACTTTTTCACTATCCTCTTTCACTTTCATCAAAGGCTCTTTAGTTCTTCTTTGCTTTCTGCCATAAGGGTGGTGTCATCTGTATATCTGAGGTTATTGATATTTCTCCCAGCTATCTTGATTCCAGCTTGTGCTTCTTCCAGCCCAGCATTTCTCATGATGTACTCTGCATATAAGTTAAATAAGCAGGGTGACAATATACAGCCTTGACATACTCCTTTTCCTATTTGGAAGCAGTCTATTGTTCCATGTCCAGTTCTAACTGTTGCTTCCTGACCTGCATACAGATTTCTTAGGAGGCAGGTCAGGTGGTCTGGTATTCCCATCTCTTTCAGAATTTTCCACAGTGTATTGTGATCCACACAGTGAAAGGCTTTGGCATGGTCAATAAACCAGAAATAGATGTTTTTCTGGAACTCTCTTGCTTTATCGATGATCCATTGGATGTTGGCAATTTGATCTCTGGTTCCTCTGCCTTTTCTAAAACCAGCTTGAATATCTGGAAGTTCATGGTTCACATACTGCTGAAGCCTGGCTTGGAGAATTTTAAGCATCACTTTACTAGCGTGTGATGTGCCATTATGCACTAACTAATATCTAGCCCTTTCTTCCTGTAGCTAATGAGCATGGACATGAAAGAAACACACTGACTAAAGCTTATGGTTTTCCAACAAAAGATAAAATCCAAGTGGAAAAAAATTAATTCCAAACCCGGTTACATATCAAGCGGTGCTTTAGAAATGCTTAACATTTTTAAACTAAGACTTTAGAAAACAGACAAGAGTGCCTATTTTAAGAAACAAAATTAACCCCAAGAGATCTGGAATCTTATAATTCCATGAAATCTTAAATTTGTACCAATTTCTTTCTTCATGCTTTGAGAAAATGGAAAGCATTTCACAAATTACATAGTGACAAGTCAGATTTTAGTCAGACTCTGTCCTGACATTTCCTTCTCCAACAAATTAACCAATAGCCAGTTCTGTATGATAGCTTAATTGTGCCAATTTCTAGGTTTTGGTTTGATTGTGCCATGGAATTGGCTCACCACTCAGTAGAGAATATACAAAACCCTCCTGACTGAGAATGGTGCTTGACTTGGCTACAAGGTAACTTCTTTTTTTCCCTTACATCCACTGCTTAAGTTAGTTCCATAAATTCTTCTGCACTATTGTCTTCAAGATTACAATATTAGTTTCCAGATCCCCTGCTGTAGACACTGCTCGTTGCCTGCCCAATACTCTTTCCTCCTCTCTTCTACATTCCATGTGCTGTGTGCTAAGTCACTTCAGACATGTCTGACTCTGTGCAACCCTATGGACTGTAGTCTACCAGACTTCCCCGTCCATGGGATTTTCCAGGCAAGAATACTGGAGTGGGTTGCCATGCCCTCCTTTAGGGGGTCTTCCCAACCCAGCTATCAAACCCACGTCTCTTATGTCTCCTGCAGTGGCAAACAGATTCTTCACCACTAACGCCACCTGGGAAGGCCTCTTCTACATTAATGGCCTTTTTTCCTCCCCCCAGAGTGGCAAGAGTCTCACTAAAACATTCCTTTTCCCAGTCTCCCTTGAAGCTAGGATATCTATTGAAAGTGAAAGTGAAGTTGCTCGGTTGTGTCCCACTCTTTGCGACCCCATGGACTGTAGCCTACCAGGCTCCTCCGTCCATGGGATTTTCCAGGCAAGAGTACTGGAGTGGGTTGCCATTTCCTTCTCCAGGGGATCTTCCCAACCCAGGGATCGAACCCAGATCTTCTGCATCGCAGACAGATGCTTTACCATCTGAGCCACCAGGGAAGCCCCGCAGAAGCCTAATCAGTAAGATGTAATTAGATATCTTTTGGGAGGTCATACCATCTTTTTTTCTTTCTAAGAGAAAATCCTTTGGGTTTTTGTTCTTGGCCCTTAACCCTTGTTCCTTTTTCTTGTCCAAAATGTTAGTGCAATACCTACAGCAGTAGCAGACACTTCGTGATCACAAGCATAAAAGAGTAAGGATGACAGAGAAAATACAGAGATTCTGGGTCACTGCAAAATCTTGAACCAGTGTCACCAGTTCTCAACTGTCTACTGCAGATTCTTCATCACATGATTAGAGTCACCCCTGACCTGCCTACACTCTGCATGTTGCCTGATTTACATAGTGCAATCCCTGATTGGTTTACTGTTCATTTCTGCTTTCTTGTTTTGTGACTTAACCCTAGCCCTATTCAGTGGGACATGTAAGTATCTCCTATTCTGGGAACCATCATTACTGTACACCATTTCCGTACAGTGCACCTCTTCCTCCACATGGCAGCAGCCAGCACTGGTTGTTTTACACATGTTGGATCCATTACCTTCAAGCACTTGATCCTGGCCCAGCTTCCCCAGTAGTTACCCCACACAAATGGTCAGAGTCAGGTTTCCCACCTGAAGTCAATTCTACCTAAGTTATATCCAACTTGTCTGGAAACATGTCAGCCCCCAAGTCACTTGGTCCTCCTTATTACTTTACTTGAGAATTCTTGTTTCATAAATAAACTTTTAATCTTTGTTCTAGCTGTAAAATAGGTCTTAAATGGGGGGTAATTTTGACCCCAGGAAAATATTACACAATGTCTAGTGATATTTTTTGCTGCCACAGGGTTGGGTTGGGGGAGTTACCACTACATTTAGTGGGCAGAGGCAAGAGATGTTGCTAAATATCCTTGAATGCACAAGAACAGCTTCCCACAACAAAGAACCACCCAATACATAAGATCAATAGTACTGAGGCTGAGGTAGTCTGCCCTAGGGCAGATGATTTTTACCTTAGCTGCAAGTTAAATGAAATGGAGAATTTTAAAATAGTCTCTCTACACCAGGGCTCAGCCCCAAGGGATTACAATGTAACAGTTCTGGAATGGAGCTCACACTATTTGAAAGTTTTCCAACTGACAGCCAACATTGAAAACCACTGAGGCAAGTGTAATCCTTGAGTCAGGTGTACTGGCTGGTAGAGAGTTGGCTGGGGATGGTGAAGATAGTGTCTAAGTCGAAAGCAAGGAAGGAAACACAGAAAGTGGGCAAAGAATGAGAGCCATAAGAGGGTTTTCTATAAGGGGGATTAATCTCAAGATGAAAAGCCAAGAAGGGAAGGAAAGATTACCTAAGAAAGTGCTGTGTGTATCAAGAAAAAAAGTTCAAGGATCTAGTTACAGCATAAATAATTCAAAAGTGTTGGAAATCCTCATTTTAAAACTACTAAAGCATATGTCTGGTTATACATCTATAGTTATAGTTTTATGTTTATACCTACTACTACCTAGTTGTCCTTTTATAACCCTGATTATAAGAACAATGTGTATGGATAAATAACAGAAGCTCTATGCCAGGGTAGAAATTGGACTAAACTCTTATTAAAAATTATTTAATATTGTTGTGGTATACCACATCAACAATTTTATAAAAACTTAAAGCCAAACTAATAAGACTTAGTGTTAAAATTTTGAAAAAAAAATTAACAAAATATATAGGGTATATAGATTACCAGCTTACAGAAACAGCTATCATTTTCTAAAATTATTTATTCATCCATTCATAGTGATAGTGTAACCTGATGGCTTAATGGTACTGAGCAGGAGTCAAAATGTCTTTTCCACTTTCATTTTAACATCCTGACTTCAAACAACCCTGCCATAAATACCTCACAATCCAAAATGGGTATAATGTTTCTATTAGCTTAAAACCACCAGCTTATTTTCATCTCACACACACACAAAAAGCAGAGTTTAATGTCACATTATTCCAGTGTAACAGAGTATTGCATGTACTTTGAGTATAAGAATTTTACCAATGAATCCACACTCTGAATCTCTGTGCTCAGGGATTTTTCTTTCAAATTCACATTAACCTAGTTCAGTTAAATGTGGTGATTGCTTCTGCAAATTCACAGGAGTGTAGTTAAGTTTGTTATATATGACCAAACCCATCTTCATTTTGCAGTGTCTACAGCTTGTATTACATCTTTGACTTTCATTTAGTTTCATAATTCATTTGAAATACGGTTGTGAAATGAAAATCTGTGCCTGTAATATTCCAATGCTAATTAAGTAATAGCCAGTTTCTTTGCTCAAGGATGTTTTTCACTAAAGATTGATACATAGATCTCTGACAGTAAAATGATTAAGTCTAACACTTCATTTTTTATCCTTATGAGCAATTCATCAACTATCAGTGAAATCTTGTTTGCAGCACTGAAAGTGAGCCACTTGATCAAATACATTGTGTATATTCCAAAATATACAGTAAATGAACTACTGGAATAAGCAATAACAGTATATACACAGTGTTCTTCAGTTGCTTTTCATCCAGCCCAATGGTTTTTCAGTAACATTTTACCAAAATCTACAGTAAGAAATTCAATTTCCCTTGCAACCCAGGATATATAAGTGAAGCAAATTTTCCCATGAAACATATCTATAATGCATGAAAGGTGCTGTAGTATTTTCCATTCTGTAGATATAAATTTTTAAAAGTCCCTGCCACTAATTAGTGAATTTCAACCTGTAGTTGGAAAAACACTAAATAGGATCACATAAAAGAAACTTACAGAACACGAAGGAAAATTTTGAAAACAGACAAAAAAAAGAACAATGAACCATGGAAATTGAGATTACTAACATTGAACAATATAATGAATATTTCAACATTTTCTTAAAGACTCAACATTATGTGATATACTTTTAAGTATAATATAGTTATGTTTCAGGATGATGTACTATGCCATAGAGTGGTGTACTATGCCAAATAAGACATTGTATCCTGTTGTTAACATTTTCTAAATTATTCTGTTTAATTTTCTAGTTTATTTGACACTAGTGATTGCCAACAAAGGTCCATCTAGTCAAGGCTATGGTTTTTCCAGTGGTTATGTATGGATGTGAGAGTTGGACTGTGAAGAAAGCTGAGCGCCAAAAAATTGATGCTTTTGAACTGTGGTGTTGGAGAAGACTCTTGAGAGTCCCTTGGACTGCAAGGAGATCCAACCAGTCCATCCTGAAGGAGATCAATCCTGGGTGTTCATTGGAAGGACTGATGCTGAAGCTGAAACTCCAATACTTTGGCCACTTCATGCAAAGAGTTGACTCATTGGAAAAGACCCTGATGCTGGGAGGGATTGGGGGCAGGAGGAGAAGGGGACGACAGAGGATGAGATAGCTGGATGGCATCACCAACTCTATGGACATGAGTTTGAGTAAACTCCAGGAATTGGTGATGGACAGGGAGACCTGGCATGCTGCGATTCATGGGGTCGCAAAGAGTTAGACACAACTGAGCGACTGAACTGAAATGAACTGAACTGAGTGATAAAAAATCCACCTGCCAATGTGGGAGATGCAGGTTTCACCCTTGGTTGGAGAAGATGCCCTGGAGTAGGAAATAGCAACTCACTTCAGTATTCTTGCCTGGAAAATTGCATGGACAGAGGAGCCTGGCAGACTACAGTCCATAGGGCCGCAAAGAGTTGGACATGACTGAGCAACTAAGCATACACACACCAACACTTATTTACTCTTAATTATCTAGATGAAAACTCCAAAACTGAAAAATTGAGACTTTCCTTTTCATTCTGATATTCTATCTTTACAACTAACTGTGGTTCATAAAGGACTTAAAAAAGCAGTTATAACAAAGTTCATGAAGAAATATCTAAGTAGCAAAATAGATACATCCTCAGTGTTAATTAAGAATATTCCAACTCACAAAATATATGCCCAAAGAATGAACTATATTTGACAACAAAAAATAATTAGCATACACAAATGTGAGAGGAAATCTTATTTGTTTGTCTTATTGATAAAGGTATTTGTCAAATAACTAAATTTCATTTCATGTAACTGATAGCCTATCATGAATATTTTAATTAAATATGAAACATTCACCTATTCCAGAGAAAATGTTCAATAAATAAGTTAGCATTGTTATTAAAATTAAATAGTATTAAGATTCTTGTGAGAATTTTCTTTCATTAGATGTACATATATAATTAACAGCATAACTATTTCCAAAAGAAACTAATTATACAAACAGCTTAAAACTATGCCTATAATTTTCTCTTATTTTAATTCTTACAATATCAAATGTTCTATACATATACATGAAATTATATGAAAAAGATTCCTTAAGAGAGTTCAGAGCAAAAGAATATGCAATTTTTATCAGCAGCTTCTTAACATTCATCTTAATTTAGATCAATCTTTTGAAAGCAAACTACTGTCTTATCCTCTACTTATGAGTCTTTTTTACTAGGTAGAGTCTCTATGGTTTTAAACCTTCATATCTTTCTATGGATTTGTTTTCATTTCTTCATACATCTTCATTTCACATTAGGCTTTCTCTCCAGAGTAATATCAGATTATCCAGATAAAAAGTTATGAAAATTTAAATTATGCTTTAAGAACCATTCTCTTTAATTACTGATATATAAAATTCAAGATACTATTTGATAAGTCATGTTTTCTTTTTCTATTATAAACCTCTTGAGCTATTTTTAAATAAAAATTTTTTCAGAAGTCAAAATTTATGCCTCAAACCTTGTGGAAGTTTTAGAGCTGGATCACATTCAAATAATGGTGATGGTGACTTGTGTAGGAAAAATAGAGCCATTGATGATGTCATTGATCAGTCGCTAAGTTGTGTCTGACTCTTTCTGATCCCAAGGACTGCAACATACCAGGCTTCCCTGTGCTTCACCCTAGATACATTTTATCATTCTCATACTGACATTTAGGATATGTTTCCTTTAGCTGGGAATTTAGAGTAAGATTAAGAATTTGAAGGTACACTAATTTCTTAACAGAGAATATATATTTTAAGCTGTATTTAAGAAAAAGAAAAACTAAGAGTATCCAATTTCAATACCACTTACTTGGCACAGCAATGAAAATGTCAAATATGTGAAATTCCAGGAAAGACGTCACTATTCTCAGATAATATACCTACATTTACTTTAAAAACCTTGCATAGTTTCAAATATATGCATATATACATGAGTGTATGTACAAATATGCATGTTTATACATCCTAGCCTTTATTTGTTTTTGAAAGACTTATTGCCTTTCAGTTAATAAGTTTCAGGTGTTTTCATATTTCAAAATATATATGTAATTATGTTAAGGTAAAAACTGACAAGCAAGGTGTGAGTTCCACCAGGCCCTGAAAGTAATGACTGTTGGCCTTTGTATAACCTTCTACTCTCAACACTTCCACAAACTCAAACACACCGAGTCAACCTCTGTCATCACTTACTCACTCACAACTCTGAAGCTGATCTGGGCCCTGAGCGGCACAAACTGAGATTCCCCAGGGAGTCAATTAGAATTACACAGCAACTGCGCAGGACAACATCTGGACATGGAATTATAGCCAAGAGTGTGGCTGCCGACTTTGTCTTAGCATGTCCATATTGCTCTCATGACTTCTGACAAAGCGTGAGGTAAGATGTTCAAGCAATTAAAGACTGTTTGGAGCTGGCATTTAATATTGACATCGGAGGTATGCTTCAGCATTTGAAAAACAGAGATACTATTTATAACTTTACCATAAATTGAATTTGATGACTTTCCCACTATGGCAATTTCATATGAACAAAGCAATATCAAAATTTAAATGAAAACTACTGAGTAGCATCAGGGAAAAAAACAAAACAAAACAACTCCGTGTAGAGTCACAGAAATTCACTAGTCCAGCAGACACCAACCGATGTTAAATGAAATCATTTACGGCCAACTCAGTTTAGTTTTACATAAAACTAGGATTACTTTGTCTAAAATCAGTTTAAAATTTGGCATATAACTTTAGTAATTTAATGATATTTAATAAAATTATCTGTGATTGAAAGACTGCAAGTTTTTTATTTAATTTATTTATTTTCAATTGAAAGATGATTGCCTTACATATTGCCTTGGTTTCTGCCATACATATACAACATGAATCAGCTATAGGTATACATATGTGAAAGACTACAACTTTTAATTGAATAGATAATTGAATTTTATATATATATATGTATATATATCCTCAACTTTGTTTCAAATCCAGTTTTCAGAAATGGTGATCAAAATTTGTACAATCAAATACTAATTTTTCTTTATATAGATGTCCCCTTTTTGATAGTAACTTTCCTCATGATCCTTTTTAAAATTTCATTACCTCTTTCCACAACACCTGAAATCACCTGCCTCCACATATTTTTATCACAACTACCACTACCAAACATTCTACATATTTTCAGTTGTATTTGGTCTATCTTCTACTAGAACACAGCCTTGAATCTTTTTGGTCTTCTGTTCATTGGTATATCCTCAATGCCTAGAACTGGGTCAACACATGAAAAGTGAATGAATATTTGTGAATGAATAAACAAAAAATCACTTTCTATCGACAAGGGATTTTACCTAATATCTGGCATGTCTGATTTTGGATGAGGGAAAACTGATAATAACAGCTTAACTCAATAAATCTTTCACTAGTTAACATGAAGTAAGTACATCCTACCCAATCTCTTCTAATGACTGCAGCTATGATATCTGGAGAGAATGCCTGAAGCCACCATTTGAGGAGTCTGGGAAGGAAATAATAGCCAGAAATTGCAGTAGAAAAGAGTTAAAGGGCCACAAATCCAGTAGTGAATTTACCTTTTTCCCCTTTTAGTATCTGGAGGCTTGTACTCAAGGCAAAAGCCCAGAAGTAGGCTTTGGCACAGAGAGAGTCCTAGGATAAGACCTCCAGTTCCAGTTTGATGCACAGAAAATAAATGTTATTTTCCAGTGCACATGAAACTTTCATCATAATAGATCATATCCTAGGACATTAAAAAATCTTAACATATTTAAAAGAATTCATATCATGAAAAGTATGTTTTTAAACTATAATAAAATTAAACTTAAAACCAATAACAAAAGATACAGAAGATTTACAGAAACTAAAAAGCATATATACATTTAAATGCCTCAAGATAAAAGAGGAAACCTCAAAAAATATTGTGAACTGCAAAAAAAAAATGAAATGCAAAACATAAAAATTTGTAGCATGTAGCTATAACTGTTTCCCTGTTAAACTACTAAACAGGGAAACACTGTTTTAAAAGTCAAGTGTTCTACTGCAGAAGAAGAAATATTTCAAATGAATAACCAAAGCTTTAACTGTAAGATACTAGAAAAAGAAGAGGAAACTAAGCCCAGAGCAAGCAGAAGAAATAAAAGAGACAGAACAGAGATAAATGAAGTGGGTGCCTGTATGATTTCATTTATAAAACATGCTCAAAAGACGAAACCATAATGATGGTGAATGGAGCATAGGTAGCCTGGGGTTAGGGATGGGGAAAATATAACTACAAAGGGATAGTACGGGGAGTTTGGGTGGATGATGGAACTTTCTGTATACAAACTAAGGTGGTGGTTATGCAAATTTGTACATGTATTAAATTTCACATAACTGCACACTAAAAATGCCAGTTTTACTGCATGTTGATTAAAAAAATAATTTTAAAGCAATATTACTTTAAAACGCATTATTTATTCTGTTTAAGAGGGGATATAAGAATTTTATAAATGTAAAGTATAATATTAATTCTGAATTCAAACATTAGCTTTTAGATTACTGACTTTAGAACCTTTCTGTAATCTCCTCTAAGTTTTGTGTCCCTTATTCTAAAGGCAAGGACATTACCACTTCCATAAAGGGCTGTAATGTGCAATACTCATCTGAATGGTACCTGGTTGAATGGAGACTCACCCCCTCTACTACTCAAGAAATCTTTCCAAAGTATCTGAAGACCTTTCATACATAAATCACATTCAAGAAAAAAACGTCTCTAAATTTATTTTAGAGAATACTCTGCTGTAATATTTTAAAAGAAAGTTAAAATAAGCATGTTTCACCAAATGGCTACCAATAATTTTAAGAGAAAACTGCCCAGTTTGAAATTTATATAGTCACAGGTGTGGTATAGGTCAATAAAATATGCTCCTTCTCTAGAAAGAACTGTAATCAATAATTAATAGTTTCATCCAAGGTTTTTTCCCTATTCTTTTTGTTGTTGTTGCCTTGCCCTGAGAAATCATTCTGAAACACAATTATGTATTATAAACATGTGTTTAGAATTGGGAAGATTTACTATTAATATATCAATAAACTGCTTGATGGTTTCTCTTTCTCAATAGTTTCAAAATGTGGACAAATGAATATTTTTCACTCAGTATCATAAGATTTCTTCCCTTGACTCTTCAAAGTTCTCTGTCCTCAATCTTTTAAAATCATGAATAGATGTCTCCTTTAATCTTGAGCAAAGGCAAATAGTTATTTCAGCTGTCTCTCAATAAACCTTCTGAATTAACATGTGACTTATAAAGTTGAAAATTATGCTAAACAATTCAATAAACTTCACTGGTGAGCATGAGAGTTAAATTGTCAACTTATTGTAAATATGGACTGGAAAATTATTTTAAACTGCTATTTTTGCTCACACTGGAATTGAATTTAATGCATGTCTCACTGTAGTCTGTAAAGTCAGCACACAAAACAAGCTGGTGAAATTACACTTTCAAATTTTACATCCTCTAATAAATCATTCAGTACCAAACTTTATTTACAATTATGGATTTATACAGATGAATTTTTAAAGCATTCTACCAGAAAATGGAAACCAAAAGATTGGCTCAAATAAAAACTAAATCAAAATAATTACCTCCTGAAATACTTCTTTACATATGTGTATTATATTTTCCAAGGACATTATAAACTGTACCTGGCAGACCAGGAGAAATCATAAAATCAAAATAGAAATCTCAATTATAACATTGAATACTTTTGTGTCATAAGGAGAGATAAATTGTACTTAAACTGGGAATTTAATTAAGTTACATGAGTAAAATTTTAGAAGTAGTGCAGGCCTTTTATCATGATCTTTTATCTTAATAATGTTACCATGGACCAAATTCTCTCTGCCTTTCCACATTACTTTTCATACTGTTGCCTTATCCTTAGGCTCATAAGAGGCTTCTTCTCAAAAGTTCTAGAACACTCTCTCTGATTGGACTCAAAATGGCTATGAAAATCATATTTCATATTCTCAAACCATACAATTCTATCCTATGGAAGAAAAAAATCTCTTCTAGTAACTTCTTTGCAAAAAAAGTATAAATTTTCTTTTTCCCCAAATTCTTCTTGCTTCTAATTGCCCAGATTGTGTCACAGGCCTATTTATGAGGGTTGGCATGGGGAAACAAAGGAGTCACAGCCTGTCTTCCAAGGAGCAAGCATCTTTTAATTTCATGGCTGCAGTCACCATCCACAGTGATTTTGGAGTCCAAGAAAATAAAGTCTGTCACTGTTTCCCCGTCTATTTGCCATGAAGTGATGGGCTTTATTATCTTGGTCTCACTGCAGATGGTGAATCCAGCCATGAAACTAAAAGATGCTTGCTCCTTGGGAGAAAAGCTATGACAAACCCAAACATCATAGTAAAAAGCAGAGACATTACTTTGCCAACAAAGGTCCATCTAGTCAGCTCAGTTCAGTTCAGTTGCTCAGTCGTGTCCAGCTCTTTGCAAACCCATGAACTGTAGCAAGCCAGGCCTCCCTGTCCATCACCAGTTCCTGGAGTTTACCAAAACTCATGTCCATCGAGTCAGTGATGCCAGCCAACCATCTCATCCTCTGTCATCCCCTTCTCTTCCTGCCTTCAGTCTTTCCCAACATCAGGGTCTTTTCAGATGAGTCAACTCTTTGCATCAGGTGGCCAAAATATTGGAGTTTCAGCTTCAACATCAGTCCTTCCAATGAACACCCAGGACTGATTTCCTTTAGGGGGCACTGGTTGGATCTCCTTGCAGTCCAAGGGACTCTCAAGAGTCTTCTCCAACACCACAGTTCAAAAGCACCAATTCTTCTGTGCTCAGCTTTCTTTACAGTCCAACTCTCACATCCATACATGACTACTGGAAAAACCATAACCTTGACTAGATGGACCTTTGTTGACAAAGTAATGTCTCTGATTTTTAATATGCTGTCTGGGTTGGTCATAACTTTCCTTCCAAGGAGTAAGCATCTTTTAATTTCATGGCTGCAATCACCATCTGCAGTGATTTTGGAGTCCAAAAAAATAAAGTCAGCCACTATTTCTACTGTTTCGCCATCTATTTGCCATGAAGTGTTGGGACCAGATGCCATGATCTTAGTTTTCTGAATGTTGAGCTTTAAGCCAACTTTTTCACTCTCCTCTTTCACTTTCATCAAGAGGAACTTAGTTCTTCTTCACTTTCTGCCATAAGGGTGGTGTCATCTGCATATCTGAGGTTATTGATATTTCTCCTGGCAATCTTTATTCCAGCTTGTGCTTCATCTATCTAGTTCCATGCCCTATTCTAGTTGCTGCTTGTTGACCTGCATACAGATATCTCAGGAGGCAGGTGAGGTGGTCTGTTGTTCCAAACCGTTGAAGAATTTTCCAGTTTGTTGTGATCCACACAATCAAAGGCTTTGGCATAGTCAAAAAAGCAGAAGTAGATATTTTTCTGTAATTCTCTTGCTTTTCTATGATCCAACAGATGTTGGCAATTTGATCTCTGGTTCCTCTGCCTTTTCTAAATCCAGCTTTACATCTGGAAGTTCTTAGTTCACATACTGTTGAAGCCTACTTGGAGAATTTTGAGCATTACTTTGCTAGCATGTGAGATGAGTGCAATTGTGCAGTAGTTTGAACATTCTTTGGCATTGCATTTCTTTGGGATTGGAAAGAAAACTAACCTTTTCCAGTTCTGTGTCACTGCTGAGTTTTCCAAATCACTGGCATATTGAGTGCAGCACTTTCCCAGCATCATCTTTTAGGATTTGAAATAGCTCAACTGGAATTCCATCACCTCCACTAGCTTTGTTCATAGTGATGCTTCCTAAGGTCTACTTGACTGCATTCCAGGATGTCTGGTTCTAGGTGAGTAATCACACCATCGTGGTTATCTGGATCATTAAGACCATTTTTGTATAGCTCTTCTGTGTATTCTGTGATATATATGATATATATATATATATCATATATTTTTATATATAACAGAAAATACATACATATATATTAAAGCATGTGGATCACTTCTATATGAAAGTGTTGCTTGACCTATTCATAAACCAATCTGATTCCTCTTTCCCTACAGATGTTAGGACAATCACTTTTATCCATAGTTCTTATAGAGGAATTTCCAAAAGGGACATTCTTTTGAATAGACTCTTTCTTAGAAGGAGTAATTATTGTTGCTATAACAACTTAAACTCAGAAAATAAAATTTTTATGTCTACGCAAGACTTTGAATTTGGAAACAAGAAACATTTTCCACCTTTGTCTCATTAGTTGACAATATGTTCAGGAGGCCAAAATAATAAAACCTTTGTCCAAACCCTTATTTGCAAAACTACAATTTTTAAGGTCAGGAAAAGGTTATAATGTTTCTGGATGGAATAAAAAGGTTTATCAAAATGTGTTATAATTTATCCAATTATATTTTCATCCATGAAATAAAATACAGCCATTAACAAAAAAGGGTAAATTTTTAAGTGCTCATATATAAATATCTACAGGCTGTATTCCTAAGTGGGAAAAGCAAACTAAAGAACAGTACATATAAAACTATTATAGTTCTCATTTTAAAGAGAGAGAAAGGAGAAAGAGAATTTTACCTCTGCTACGTATATGAATTTCCTGGATGACTGGGTATAAGGCCAGAAAGCAGGCAGGAGCCAATTATACAAGGCTCTGTGGCATTAATGAGAAGTTTAGAGTTTACATTAAGAGAAAAATGAGCCACAAGAGGGTTTTAAGAGGAGGTCAAAACAGTTTGACTTGAAATCTTAAAGGAAAATTGTATGAACTCCAATTCTGGATAAATTACGAAAACAGGAACTGGATATGGCCTTCCTTTTGAAACAACCGGAAGCGGGGAAAGTGTCAAAATATTTGAATCAACAGTTTTCAAGGCAAAGGAAATTAGGAGTGGAGGACAGTTATCCCTGAGAAACAGGAAACAATCCTGCCTTTCATTGCCCTAGCTTCCCTCATAGCTCAGTTGGTAAAGAATCCACCAGCAATGCAGGAGAACCCGGTTAGATTCTTGGGTCAGGAAGATCTGCTGGAGAAAGGATAGGCTACCCACTGCAATATTCTTAGGCTTCCCTTGTGGCTCAGCTGGTAAAGAATCCACCTGCAATGCGGGAGACCTGCGTTCGATCCCTGGGTTGGGAAGATCCCCTGGAGAAGGGAATGGCTACCCACTCCAGTATTCTGGCCCGGAAAATCCCATGGACTGTACACAGTCCACGCGGTCACAAGGAGTTGGACACGACTGAGCAACTTTCACTTTTCCTACCTCGAGAAATTGCAGACTACAATGAAGGGAGAGGGGAAAGCAGGTAAAGCTGGGTAGCTGCCTCGAGTTGAGGAAACGAAGCTATGTATTTAAGGAGACCAAGGAGGCTAGAGTTTACAGGTCATAGTAATGGTAGAAGAGGACTAGCCACAGAGACAGGGCTTCCCTGGAGGTGTTAGTGGTAAAGAATCCACCTACTAATGCAGGAGACATAAGAGATGTGGGTTCGACCCCTGCGACAGGAAGATCACCTGGAGCGGTGCATGGCAGCCCACTCCCATGGGCATAGGAGTCTGGTAGGCCACCATCCATAGGGTCAGAGTCTGACACAACTAAAGTGATTTAGCATGCATGCATGCACACACAGAGAGAATCCAAGAGACCTGAAGATAGTCTCTCTTGAGTATTCAAGAGAGTATTGATGATTGCATGCATGGGAAGAAACTACTCAATTTTGGGGAAAGAACAATGCAAACACATTGGAGGGAAGAGTGACCAGATATCACATAGGGTGAGCAGTAGTGCCTTTTCCCACTATCCAGCTAGAATAATTCATAATTCATGGAGGATTAAGCAGAGTATTCAAGAAGATCTTCGCTTAGAAGTGGAGAGAGATTAGCCCTAGATGGATTCCTCTTCTGCAACTGCCTAGAAAAAATCACAAAAGCAAGACTAGAAAGGAATGAAACTTTTCTAGAAACTTAACCACATTCCAGAACTCAAGAATATTTATAGGAATACAAGAATATCTAGCACTCAACAAAATAAAATTTACAAGCCTGCATCTAACCAAATATTACAAGGCATAAAAGGAAGCAGGAAAACACAACTTGTAATGAGAATAATCAATTAGCTGAAACTTAGCTAGAACTGACACACATGTAAGAATTAGGAAATAGGAAAATTAGAAGTTACTATCATTATTTTTCACATACGCTAAAAGTTAGTAGAGACATGAAAACTCTAAACAGCACATACAAAACTCCAGGAGATGAAAAGTACAAAATCTGACTTAAAAATCCATTGAGTAGAAATAACAACACTATGTGTGCTCATTTAGTCGTGTTCGACTCTTTGTGACCCCGTGAACAAGTAGCCTGCCAGGCTCATCTGTCCATGGGATTTTCCAGCAAGAATAGTAGATAGAGTAGGTGGCCCTTTCCTTCTTCAGAGAGCAACAGTATAAACCAGTTCATTAGATTGATGAGCTTGAATACATAATAATAGGAAAATGAAACACAGAGAGAGAAAAGAGTTTTTAATAAGGGCATCAGCCTCCAGTGAGAGAACTTCAAGCATCCTAATAAACACTTAATTGTAACCAGTGATAGAAAGGAGAGGGGAAGATAGGCAAAATACTTGAAGAAGTAATGAGGAAAATTTGTCCAATTTTGATGAAAACTATACACCCACAGACCGAAACAGCTCAATAAACTCCAAACCCAAGAAAAATGAAAGAAAAATAAAACACAATAAGGCATGCCATAAAATGATAAAAATGAATAACAGATAATCCAATAGGCAGTAAGACAAAAAAAGACATTCACAGAAGAAAAAATATATATACAGTAAATTTCTCATTGATGATAATGTAAACAAGAAGATAGTAGGGCAACCACTTAAAATATTTTTAAAAATCCACCTAGAATTTTAAGCTCAGAAAAAAAAATTTTAAGGAACAAAACAAAAAAATAATTGTAGATGCACAAAAGCAGAAACAATTCATTGCCAGCAGATGAATACTGTAAGAAATGTTAAAGGAAATCCCTCTGACAGAAGGAAAGTGACTCCAGGTAGAAATAGAAATCTACAAAAAAAAAAAGAAACTATAAAATAATAATTATGTGGATAAATATGTATGATTTTTCTTATTATTTAAATATCTTTAAACAATAATTCACTATAAACAATATGTAAGTGATGTAGATATTACAACATATACAGAACAAAATATCTTACACTGAGACAGAGGTTGGGAGGGACGAAATATAAGTACACTGTTAAAAGGTTCTTTTACCATAGGTAACACTTTATATATATATAAATTTATAAAACTACAGATATATATACATCAGTTAATCACTCAGTTGTGTCTGATCTTGGTGACACCTGGTGGACTGTAGCCCACCAGGTTCCTCCATCCATGGGGTTCTCCAGGCAAGAATACCGGAGTGGGTTGCCATTTCGTTCTCCAGGGGATCTTCCCAACCCAGAGACTGAACCCAAGTCTCCCACATTGCAGGGTGTCTTTTTACCAACTGAGCCACCAGGGAAGCCCTTACACACACACACACACACACACACACAGATCACATGAAGGGAAACTCTGAAAAGTTAAATATATACACAAAATATAAACCAAACAAAATAATAGAAATACAGCTGGCATAGAATTACAGGTAATAAGTGAACAAAGAGATAAATTGTAATAAAAAATTCAATCCAAAAGATGTCAGAAAAGGAGGAAAAAATATCTAAAGGAAATGGAGCAAATAAAAAATAAATAGCAAAATGATAAACTTAGAGCTAACAATGTTTAAAAAAATCACACTAAATATGAATAGTCAAAAAACTAGAATACTTTCGGGGACAACAGACAGGTTAACTACCTCAAATGTGGTTCTTTTTGTTGTTCAGTCGCTATCATGTCTGACTCTTTGTGACCCTGTGGACTGCAGCATGCCAGGCTCCGCCATCCTCCACTATTTCCTGGAGGTTGCTTAAATCCATGTCCATTGAGTCAGTGATGTGATCTAACCATATTATCCTCTGACACCCCCTTCTTTTTCCTTCAATCTTTCTGAACATCAGGGTCTTTTCCAATAAATCAACTCTTTGCATGAGGTGGCCAAAGTATTGAAGTTTCAGCTTCAGCATCAGTCCTTCCAATAAATACTCAGCACTGATTTCCTTTGGGATTGACTATTTTGATCTCCTTGCTGTCCAAGGGACTCTCAAGAGTATTCTCCAGCACTAAAATTCAAAAGCATCAATTTTTTGGCACTCAGCCTTCTTTATGGTCAACTCTCACATCCATACATGACTACTGGAAAAACCATAGCTTTGACTAGACAGACATTTGTCGGCAAAGTAATGTCTCTTAATGTTGAGTTTTAAGTCAGTTTTTTCACTCTCTTCTTTCACCCTCATCAAGAGGCTCCTTAGTTCCTCTTCACTTTCTGCCATTAGAGTGGTATCATCTGTATATCTGTTGATATTTCTCCTGGAAATCTTGTAATTCATCTATCCTGGCATTTCCCATGATGTACTATGCATATAAGTTATATAAGCAGGGTGACAGTATGCAATCTTGTCATACTTCTATCCCAATTTTAAACCAATCGATTGTTCCACGTCTGGTTCTAATTGTTGTTTCTTGACCTGCATACATGTTTCTCAGAAGACAAGTTAAGATGGGCTCATACTCCCATCTCTTTAAGAACTGTCCACACTTTGTTGTGATCCACACAGTCAAAGGCTTTAGCATAGTCAATGAAGCAGAAGTAAATGTTTTTCTGGAATTCCCTTGCTTTCTCCATGATAAAATGAATGTTGGCAATTTATTCTCTGGTTCCTCTGCCTTTTCTAAATCCAGTTGTACATCTGGAAGTTCTTGGTTCACATACTGTTGAAACCTAGAAGGATTTTGAGCATTATTTTGCTAGCATGTGAAATGACAGCTCATGAGCTCAGCAAATGCAGCTCGCAGGCTTTTTGTATGGCAGTTTGACATTCTTTGGCATTACCTTTCTTTGGGATTTAAACATTCTGACCTTTTCCAGTCCTGTGACCACTGCTGGGCTTTCCAAATTTGCTGACATATTGAATGCAGCACTTTAACAGCACCATCTTTTAGGATTGATTTTAAATAGCTCAGTTGGAATTCTATTACATCCACTAGTTTTATTCATAGTAGTACTTCCTAAGTCCCACTTGACTTCACACTCCAAGATACCCAGTTCTAGGTGAGTGACCATATCATCATGGTTATCCAGGTCATTAAGACCTTTCTTGCATAGTTCTTCTGTGTATTCTTGCCACCTCTTCTTAATGTCCTTTGCTTCTTTTAGGTCCTTACCATTACTATCTTTGACTGTATCCATCCTTTTATGAAATGTTCCCTTGATAGCTCCAATTTTCTTAAAGAGATTGAAAAAGCAATTGTGGTTATGCTTTGTCATATTGTACACCTTAAAAATGCAGTTTACTGTGTATAAATATACTACAATAAAGGTGTTTAAAAAATAAAGGACTTATCGGATAGTCCTTTTGTAATGTGGGAGATGTGAGCTCCATCCCTGGCCTGGAACTAAGATCCTACATGCCTCAGGGCAACTAAGCCTGTGAGCTGCAGTTGCTGAGGCTATGAGCTCTGGAGCCTACACACCACAACTAGAGAGCTCATGGGCTGCAAGTAGAGAATCCGTGAGTCATAACAAAAGATCCTGCATGATGCAGGGAAGATCTCGTGTGCCATAACTAAGATCCAACACTGCCGAAATAAATAAATTTTTAAAACAATAATAATACATAAGAAACCATTAATAATAGCTATAACTAGGATATGAGAATGGGAGTAGAAATGGCTAACAAGATTTCTTTTGATATTTTTAGAGTTTACCTTCTACTCAGATGGTAAAGAATCTGCCTGCAATGCGGGAGACCTGGGTTCCATCCCCAGGTTGGGAAGATTCCCTGGAGAAGGGAATGGCTACACCTCTCTAGTACTCTGGTCTAGAGATTTCCATGGACAGAGGAGCCTAGCAGGCTACGGTTCATAAGATCTCAAAGAGTTAGACACAACTTAGCAACTAACAATTAAATCTATACATTTGAAAATAAAAATAAATGAAAAAGAAAAAGAAAAAAAAATAAAGGTACATCTGTATTAGCTAAAAAAAAAAAGAAAATTGCCAATAATATATGTAACTTATTCAAAAATTTTAAACTAGTACAGAAAATGCATGACAAATTAGGAATATATTCATAAGTGGCTATATATTATATATTTTATATAAAATAATATGTGTGTTAATAACAAAATTACTGTAAAATGTTCTTGAAAAATAGAAAAAAGTAGCAAAATTTCAAATGACTAAAGAACATGGGAAAACAAAACAACAAAATAGACACAAATGGTCAATAAAAGTATAAAAAAGCTACTCTGCCTTTTTATTACTAAAAATGTATGTTTAGAAAACAGTAAAATAAGCCTACTTTGCCTATCTAATTGTCAAATATTTAAAAGCTAATCATGTCTACACATTAGTGAAATCATAAAAGAAATATAATTCTAAAAATAATTTTAACTTTTATATAAAACATTTTAGCTAACATGTTAACAAATTAATTTCTCTTCTAGGAATTTTTAACATCTAACAGAATAAGGGATGCTCATTGAGCATTGTAAAAAATAGCAATAAAGTTTAAACAATCCAAACATTCATCAATAGGACTTGGTTAAATAAAATGCATTATCCTTCTAGCTATAATATGGAATACTGCAGATTGTTACATAAAGAAGAAGGTGGTGAGTTAGACCTAGATCTATAAACCTACAATATGCAATTTAGTGAATGGCTTTTGAAATAGCATGTATTTCATGTTCTTAGTGATGAATATGTGTGTATATACATTTGTAGATAAAGCTGAAATTTATATACCTCCCTGTCCTAACCATAGCTATTTCTTGGCAGTAGGAGTGAGGTTGGGAAAGAAAGTGTGACTAGTATAACAATAGAATTTCCATTTATTATGTATTTCTCTATAGTTATTTTTTTACCATGGACAGATATAATAAATACATATTTTCATTTTAAGGGAAAAATCAATCCAGCAGCCTAATGAAGATAGAATAAGACCACCCTTTTGGGAGAATGCAAGCTATTTACCATTGTGAAAATGGAGCATAATTTAGAATCACACAATGGGTTGTAATCTTTCTCTACCATTTATTAGCTCTGTGAATCTGGACATTTATATAAGTTCTCTGTCTCAAATTCTTGATTGGTACAGAGGAATACCACTGTCTACCTCAGAGAGTTATTGAGATGATTATATAAGTTAGTATCTATAAAGTGTCTACCACAGGTGGTGAAGAAATGTTACTTTCCTGACTTTTAATGTCAAGAGGATATTATTTAATTTCATCATTAGGTCTTTATATAATCAAGGTATTTCCTAAGTATCTGAAGTACACCCAAGAAATATCTGAAAAGTGCACTTGAAATTGCTTAGGGTACCAGGCTTTAGAGGTTAGACAAGGAAATCACTTTACAATATAGCATTTTGATATTTCAGATATATCGATAAGATGGGATTTAGGAAGTGTAGCTTCACACTGAATTCCTTCTACACTAATGGCATTAGGCAGAATCGTAATGAGAAGAGAAATGTTATTGAATTCTCACAAACTGAATACAAATAAAGGCGGTGCTGAAACTACAGAAATATATGACAAAGAGTGAAAGAGTATGTCTTTCAAATGGGCACGTGCCCTTTGCCTACTGTTGCAGGCGACACGCACTGGTCCAGGTGGTCCTTGGTAATTGCGTGCATAAAAGAACTGAGTCATTTTCTGATTGGTAAATAATATGCAATGTCAGACTCCCCACACCATCTGTGTCACTCAGCACCACAGTTTTCTCCAAAACCGCCAGCAGCACATGCTCAGCGCCTCACTGTGGGAGAAGTCACAGGAAGAAGTACTTGGCACCTTGGCAAAGCTTAAATCTGCTCTCAGTATTGAACCTGACATATGCCCCAAAGCAGAGCGTGTATGCTACTCTAATGATCTCTCCTGCTGTTTTATAATCAGAGACATAGATGGAGGGAGTGCTGCCATTTTTTCATTTGGCACCAATCAGACTCCTGGACTCTCTTTTTGGCAAAACAGAAAACCTCTCATATTTAGGAAAATTAATGTTCCGATTGCTAAACACAACCATGTCGCTAATTTTCATTGCTATTTCCTAGCTATGAGACTTGTGCTTTTATTTTTAAGACTTTGCTTCAGCTTTCTTCAATGTTAGGGAATCCTCATTTATATGAAAGTAGAGCTGCTAGCTGACAGTTCAGACAGACTTCTTGAAGTCTGGGAGAACCTAGCTGGTAGTTGCCTTGTCGATTTCTTTTTTCATCGGAGGAAAGGAACACTTCATCTGAGGGCATGTCTTGGCTTCCTTTTTAAGACGTCTGGTATTGACAGAAGCTAAAAAGCAGAGCCTCAGCATGCATCAGGCAAGGAAAGTCCTGGAAAGACTTCTTCCTTCTCTCTTTTTTGTTGTTTTCTTTCCTATTATTCACAATGGGCCATATCCATATGGTGGTAGCCCCAGATCCGGGAGTTATTAATTTTGTCAAATCTCTTTTATACCAGGCCTTTCACTTTATTTTTTGGTTCTAAAACCAGCTACAAATGTTGATATGCTTTTGAGGGATCTGTGATTTCTATGTAACAAGCACCATACTAAAGTTTATTCAATAGAGAAAAATGCAGAGCTTTGACCACAATTATTTTTTAATAATCCACACAGAGTTCATACAATTCTAAATTATAAGTAGATTCCCATAAGCCAACAACAGCTAAAACAACTTAGAATCTAGATCTGAGAAAATTAAAAACCAGGGAAGGGACACATGTGTACTATAAGAAATCTGATATAAATAGGTCTGCTTTGGAGATCACCATTCACTTTATTTTTTTAGTGTGCTAAAAATACAAGTCATGATTACTATATTCATCCATCTAATGCTCAACATGATTGGACTTTCTTTTACTAAAGATAATTCTGCAAAAAAGATGTTTTAAAAATGAGGCATCATGATATCACTGCACAAAAGTCCATGTTTCTTATAAATAAAATGTGGACTAATCTAATCAAAAATAAGGAAATAAAATTAAAGTCACAATTATAAAATTAAAGCATTTTATGTACCTGAAAAAAATTACAGCTCTCAGCTTTGCAAATATACAGTTAATACCATACTAGTTATAATTCACATTATTATACATTATTTCCATGTAAATCTAAAAAGTACACATTCTAGAGGCAGAAATTATAGGAATTCCCTGACAGTCCAGTGATTAGGACTCTGCATATCCACTGCAGGTGGCCTGGGTTTGATCCCTGGTCTGAGAACTAAGATCCTGAAAGCCACACAGTGTGGCAAAAATTAAAAAATAAAAACAGAAATTATTTGACTCTGATTTCTATCAGGCTATGGGACTGTATCCTTGAATATATTTTTATAAATATTTAGCTCCTATATCCTTATTCTCTCATTGGATTGCTGAAAATTTGTTGTTGTTGTTTGTATTCACAGGTTTGTGAAGTAGCTCTTTCTTTTCTGTTCAGTTCAGTTCAGTCACTTAGTCCTGTCCGACTCTTTGCAACCCCATAGACAGTAGCACACCAGGCTACCCTGTCCATCACAAACTCCCAGAGCTTGCTTAAACTCATATCCACTGAGTCGATGATGCCACCCAACCATCTCATCCTCTGTCATCCCCTTCTTCGGCCTTCAATATTTCCCGCCACAGGGCATTTTTCCAGTAAGTCATCTCTTTGCATCAGGTGGCCAAAGTAATGGAGCTTCAGCTTCAACATCAGTCCTTCCAATGAATATTCAGGAGTGATTTCCTTTAAGATTGACTGATTTGATCTCCTTGCTTTCCAAGGGACTCTCAAGAGTCTTCCAACACCACAGTTCAAAAGCATCAACTCTTTGGCACTTGGCATTCTTTATGGCCCAACTCTCATATCCATACATGACTACTGGAAAAACCATAGCTTTGACTATGTGGACCTTTGTCAGTAAAGTAATGTAGTTTTTATTTAAAGATTTTGTGCAGTGATTTGCTGAGTGTTAACACTAACTTGATCCAGGTTCTAACTCCTCACTTCTACAATAGAGTTAATTAGAACTGCCTCTACAGTTCACAGTCTCCTGCTGCTATTAGCTCTCCAGGCAAGCATCTTAGGGAAAGGGGTTGTGTTGTCTGTGTTAAGAAACAGTTGAGATGTAAATACCCACCATGTTTTAGTGCATACGGAAATAGCTCTTACCCTATACTCGCTCACAACCAAAAATTCATTGAAGACATCAAGATTTCGGGGCCTGTAGGTAAACCCTGTGTGATACAGAGAGGTGTATGAGAGCCATCAACAGAGACAAGTGGTGAAAAAGTATTCATCTCCTCCGATTACTTCTAATAGCAGGTGAGGTCATTAGCCCCCACAGCACTTGTTTGAAACCTAAACAGGTACAGCAACTCACCATTAAGATCAATCCATTACTGAATTAGAAATATGACTGAATTTAGCAACAAATTTGTGCCAACATTACTTCTAGCAGCAGTAGGTTTTCAGCAGCAGATTGGCACTGTGACAGGGTCCATAATTTTCACAGTATGTGTTTCATAATTTGTCATGCACACTCTGATTGCTTGGCATATTGGCAGGGTCCACAGTGCTCTCTAAATGTCACCAAACGCATTTGAGGATTTGTCATGCACGGTCTGAGTCAGTGACACAACACAGCGGAGTGGCCAGGTTCAGAGCTGATTTTTGCACTCCCTGTAAGTGTTCTTGAGCTCAGCCACCAGTGACGAGGGCCTGATGGGAACTGCAGAGCCCTTCTCCTGGAGCTGCTGATTTTTAATTTTGCGTCAAGTGATCATATAGATGCTTCCAGGAGAAAATACTACTACACTGCAGGTGTGATTTGCACAGCCTAGAAATTCTGCCTGATAATATTCTTTTCAAATCATTCCTTATAGTGTACTTAACATTTTTTCATACAAGCATAAAGAGCATATCACAAATTTGGAGTAGGAAAAGGAGAGTAATAAATATGAATAGAGAGTGGAGAAAGCCATATTCAAGAAATTATCCAGCTAAGAGATCAAAAACTGCTGTTTGTAACAGAAAGGTAGAATGGTGTCGGGATCAGAGAATCCTGGGCTAGGCGTTAATTTGGTTTCTGTAGGAACAACTTGTGTTTAGGCAAACCATCCATCCTATTTTTGGCCTATAAATGAGGAGGTTGGAGGAGAGCATCTCTAAGGGCGCTTTCATGTCTAAACATTCCATTGTTCTAAGAGAGGAGCATGAGTTTATTAATACCTTTCAGTCATCTTTCCCCTTTGCCTGCAATGACTGCAGAATGCTCTTGCAGGGTTTAGTAAAAGCTTCAAGAGCTACCTCTGCTGGAAGCTGTTAGTTGTCTAAGATTCTGGCCATTATCTTATCACTTTTAGTCACTGTCTTTTAGGAGGAAGAAGGAAATTAGTCTTTTTTATACATTTGGGTCCCCTGGATGCACCTGTTACTATGAAATCTGTTTGATGATAAATAACTCACATATGCTCAAGAGTGTTGTCTTGACATGTGCAGTGAGAGACTTTCAGAGACATATGTTGTAAAAAGCAATAGCTGTGACTTTGTATGGGCTCACACAGTAGAGGAGTGAGTGGAAGCTAACAAAGACTGTAGGCAGGGGGAGAAGCTGAGGAAATTTTGAAAATTTCAAACCTGACACTGCACTTAAAAAAAAAAAATAGACATAAGAAGTCCACATTACTCACAAATATGTATCTATTGGCCTAAACTGCCATATATAAAGCCATATTAGATGCAGAATTTTTACTTTAAAGAAATTGAGAAGACTAGAATCACTTCAAGGTTAATAACTTTTCAAAAAAAAATTTTTTTTCTCTTCCAAAAAAGCTGCCATGATTTTGCCTTTATTGAAAATATTTATTTTAATTTTCTGTGCTCAACTTGATGGAGACAAGAAGAAACACTGCCATTCTTCCTTTATTTCTAGGAAAAAGTTTTGGTTTTTTTTTTTAATGAATCTTATTTATGGGCAATTTTCCACCATTCACTCACACTGCCACTCCCTGGATAAAAATCGGGTGACTACTGAACACTTATACTCAAATCTTACCACAGTACAAGTGAACAAGTGAAGATTTAATTTGTCTTAGTTTTCTTGCCCCAACACCTGATGAAAATTAGGCATCTTACCTTTCAAACTCTAAATATCATTGAGAGATTGATTCATATAACTGCTTCTGTACCTTTCATTAATTTTGAAATTGATTTGTTCTGATCCTTGAAGATTCTATTGTATTATTCTAGAATATACCACTATTCTGCTTTCCAAATATCCTTTTAAAATTATATACCAAAGTAGAACACTATATAACTTTCATATAGATATAGATATTCTTCATATTCAGGTATTGAACTATCCCAAAATAGTATTGACCTGAATGTATTAAGAAAAATAGGTTTAATACTTTTTGCAACTAATTTCTTCTCTGACTTGCCATTCTCAAAATGTTTGTGAAGACCCCTATAATTATCTGTAGTGCCTGTCCAATTAGCCACACAAAACTCTCTCAAATCTATAAAAATCTTTTTATATGCACTTATGAAAAACACTCATGTTCAATAATGCCTTCAGTATATACACAAACAAATATGCCTACCTAAAACAGTTTAGTCAATAAATGAATAAGTTGAAACGTTTGCTTAATTTGAAATAATATTTGCTTTCAAAATTGTATCATTTTTTCTATTAAAAACAGTTAGAAAACAAAGTCAAACAGAATATGAAGCGCACGTTGAATCAAAGTAAAGCAAAAGATTTTATACTAAGTTGTCAATCAAATTCTCAAAAGAAAGTGAGTGTTCAGTTCAGTTCAGTCACTCATTCATGTCTGACTCTTTGCTAACCCAGCATGCTAAGCCTCCCTGTCCATCACCAACTGCCAGAGTTTATACAAACTCATGTCCATTGAGTTGGTGAGGCCATCAAACCATCTCATCCTCTGTCATCCCCTTCCCCTGCCTTCAATCTTTCTCAGCATCAGGGTCTTTTCCAATGAGTCACTTCTTCGCATCAGGTGGCCAAAGTAATGGAGTTTCAGCTTCAACATCAGTTCTTCCAATGAATATTCAGGACTAATTTCCTTTAAGATGGACTGGTTGGATCTCCTTGCAGTCCAAGGGACTCTCAGGAGTCTTCTCCAACACCAAACTTCAAAACCATCAATTCTTTGGTGCTCAGCTTTCTTTATAGTCCAACTTTCATATCCATACATGACTACTGGAAAAACCATAGCCTTGACTAGATGGAACTTTGTTGGCAAAGTAACGTCTCTGCTTTTTAATATGCTGTCTAGGTTGGTCATAACTTTTCTTTCAAGGAGTAAGCGTCTTTTAATTTCATGGCTGCAGTCACCCTCTGCAGTGATTTTGGAGTCCAAAAATATAAAGTCAGCCACTGTTTCCCCATCTATTTTCCATGAAGTGATGGGACCAGACACCATGATCTTACTTTTCTGAATG
The DNA here is from genome assembly GCF_910594005.1 of Cervus elaphus. Lineage (NCBI taxonomy): Eukaryota > Metazoa > Chordata > Mammalia > Artiodactyla > Cervidae > Cervus > Cervus elaphus. Next base: position 26,624,064 of record NC_057845.1, read on the forward strand.
TTGAGCTTTAAGCCAACTTTTGACTCTCCTATTTGACTTTCATCAAGAGGCTCTTTAGTTCTTCACTTTCTGCCATAAGTGTGGTGTCATCTGCATATCTGAGGTTATTGATATTTCTCCTGGCAATCTTGATTCCAGCTTGTGCTTCCTCCAGCCCAGCGTTTCTCATGATGTACTCTGCATATAACTTAAATAAGCAGGGTGACAATATACAGCCTTGACATACTCATTTTCCTATTTGGAACCAGTCCGTTGTTCCATGTCTGGTTCTAACTGTTACTTCCTGACCTGCATACAGGTTTTTCAAGAGGCAGGTCAGGTGGTCTGGAATTCCCATCTCTTTCAGAATTTTTCACAGTTTATTGTGATCCACACAGTCAAAGGCTTTGGCATAGTCAATAAAGCAGAAATAGATGTTTTTCTGGAACTCTCTTGCTTTTTCGATGATCCAGCAGATATTGGCAATTTGATCTCTAGTTCCTCTGCCTTTTCTAAAACTGGCTTGAACATCTGGAAGTTCATGGTTCATGTATTGCTGAAGACTGGCTTGGAGAATTTTGAGCATCACTTTACTAGCGTGTGAGATGAGTGCAATTGTGCAGTAGTTTGAGCATTCTTTGGCATTGCCTTCCTTTGGGATTGGAATGAAAACTAACCTTCTCCAGTCCTGTGGCCCCTGCTGAGTTTTCCAAATTTGCTGGCATATTGAGTGCAGCACTTTCACAGCATCATCTTTTAGGATTTGAAAGAGCTCAACTGGAATTCCATCACCTCCACTAGCTTTGTTTGTAGTGATGCTTCCTAAGGCCCACTTGATTTCACATTCCAGGATGTCTGGCTCTAGGTGACTGATCACACAATCATGATTATCTGGGTAGTGAAGATCTTTTTTGTACAGTTCTTCTGTGTATTCTTGCCACCTCTTCTTAATATTGTCTACTTCTTTAGGTCCCTGCCATATCTGTCCTTTATCAAGCCCATCTTTGTATGAAATATTCCCTTGGTATTCTAATTTTCTTGAAGAGATCTCTAGTCTTTCCCATTCTATTGTTTTCCTCTATTTCTTTGGATTGATCCCTGAGGAAGGCTTTCTTATCTCTCCTTGCTATTCTTTGGAACTCTGCATTCAAATGGGTATATCTTTCCTTTTCTCCTTTGCTTTTCACTTCCCTTCTTTTCACAGCTATTTGTAAGACCTCCTCAGACAGCCATTTTGCTTTTTTGCATTTCTTTTTCTTGGGGATGGCCTTGATTCCTGTCTCCTGTGCTATGTCATGAACCTCTGTCCATAGTTCATCAGGCACTATGTCTATCAGATCTAGTCCCTTAAATCTATTTCTCAGAGAATCATAGGTGAGTAATACATGCTGATCACATGATGCATTTGCAGAAGTAATCAGGAAATAACACTTTTTTCTTATCCATGTTACAAGACAAACTAATAAGGAGAAAGCAAGTTGAAGACAAATTTTAAAGATTTTCTCACCCAAATTTAGCCAATAACCTTTCATCTTCTCTTACACTGCAATGTAAATATAACAAGGTTCCTGCTATTGTGGAGTTTATATGCTCATGGGAAAGAAAGATAATCAGTAAATCATTAACTTTTATGTATACACATGGGCTTATAAATATGCATGTGTTGTGCTGCGCTTAGTCACTCAATCATGTCCGACTCTTTGCAATCCCATGGGCTGTAGCCCACCAGGGTCCTCTGTCCATGGGATTTCACAGGCAAGAATACTGGTGTAGGTTGCCATTTCCTCCTCCATGGGATCTTCCTAATTCAGGGATTGAGCCTGGGTCTCCTGCATTGGCAGGCAGATTCTTTGAGCCACCAAGGAAGCCCATACATACCATAATATATATAACACATATGCATATAAACATTATATATGTACAGATGCGTACATATCTTACATATGCATAAATTCATATTTCACATATGTATGTATAGCATATTGGACCCTAAGATGTGAGTCTTGATATATCTAGATGAGCTCTATACAATAGAACTTTCTGCAATGATGGAAATGTCTGACAATCTACACTGTTCAATACGGTCACCACTGACCATAAAGCATTTGAATTGTGCCTAGAACTAATGAGCACTGAATCCTTAATTGTATTTAATTATAGCAGATTTAAATTTAAATAGACACATGTAATTAATGTCTAACATATTAGACAGCACCAGCACCAATCAGAGCATTTCCTTAACTCTCACCAGTGATTCTTGTAGGGATGGATATTTGACAGAATTTTGGCTAGTTAGATATGAGAACGAGTCTGCCAGAAGGCTTCTGGCAAAATTCACCCTCATAAAAACAGGAGAAAGAAAGGGACCTTCTTCTGTCCTCTGGACATTGTACCATGCTATGATCCTTAGAGCTGTTGTAAGGAACAATGGAACTGATGATCCATGAGGGTGACAAACCTCAGGACAAATGCCTATATATTTGAGGTGATCCAATAAAAAATATGGAAATAATCTGAGTGCTCAATTGTATCTGAAAAGGGCTGCTGAATTAGCAACACTTGAATCTCTTTTCTTCTGGATTTGTGTGAGATAATAAACCTACTTTAAAACCTGGTGGCTTAGAATTTCTATATATTTAGGTTAAAAGTATCCTCAACAGTGAGTATTTTCAAAATTCAATATTTATTTTTTTACTTAGAATGATTTTTTACATTCCTGATTTCATTTCCCTCCAATCTATCATTCATAATTCCTTTACAGTGCTTTTTTCCCCATAAGACTTCAAATGGCTTGTAACGAATGTCTAGTGATTTAGTTGTGTGCTTTTTCATGGACTGCCCTCACACAAGCTTTTAACCTCTGGACCACAGACATAACAAATGCCTGACTCACAACTGTACACATCCTGACAGCGTGTGCAGCTCCCTAGGTAATGCAGTGGTAAAGAATTTGCCTACAGTGCAGGAAACACAGAAGGCTTGGTTTAGATGCCTGAGTCTGGAAGATCCCATGGAGGAGGAAATTGTGATCCACTCAACTATTCCTACCTGGAAAATCCCATGGACAGAGTAGCCTGGTGGATTACAGTCCATGGGGTCGCAAAGAGTAGGACACAACTGAGCAACTGAGAATGCACAGAAGTGGCAGTATATGTAATTTGGCAAACAGATATTGAATTAATTAAGATTATAAAGTACAGCTCTGACCGTGATTCTGCCTTTTTATTTTTTTTTTAAGCTTGCAAATTTGACTGTCTTTTCTTTCTTTTTAATTTTTTCTTTGACCACACTTCATAGCTTCTGGAATCTCCCCGACCTGGGCTCAAACCCAAGCCCCCTGCAGTGGAAGCACAGAGTCAATCACTGGACCTCCAGGGAAGCCCCTGATTCAGCATCTTTAGATGCTTCAATTTTTCCACACAGATTATCAAATGAATTCCAAATTTCCTAGTCTAACATACAAAAGTCTTCACTATTTGGCCAGGACTGTCTGTGCATCCTCTTCTATCACTGCCTGCCTATGTACAGTTTCAGAAATTATAACTACTCACCCTTAGATTTTGAACTGTGGTGTTGGAGAAGACTCTTGAGAGTCCTTTGGACAACAAGGAGATCCAACTAGTCCATCCTAAAGGAAATGAGTCCTGAATATTCACTGGAAGGACTAATGCTGAAACTGAAACTCCAAAACTTTGGCCACTTGATGGGAAGAACTGACTCATTTGAAAAGTCCCTGATGCTGGGAAAGATTGAAGGCAGGAGGAGAAGGGGATGACAGAGAATGAGATGGTTGGATGATATCACCAACTCGGACATGAGTTTGAGTAAGCTCCGGGAGTTGGTGATGGACAGGGAAGCCTGAGATGCTGTAGTCCATGGGGTCACAAAGAGTCAGACACAACTGAGCGACTGAACTGAACTGAACTGAGAGAGGGCAGTATGGACTTAAAGCCCTTCACTAGCCTGACTAGTGGTATAAAGAGAACATTTTCACTTGTTGTTGATCCTCTAACAAGTCTTGATGGTCTTGTAGTAGAAAAAAAGCATAGCTGACTCACTGTTGAATGAGCCAGGGTCTTCCCATGGACACCTCGATTTCAGTAAATCCAAGTTATGGCAATTCTCTAATCAGAATTTCTCAAGATTAATTCTTACTTTCTCTTGCTATTGAGAAGACACACCCAAATCTAGTGTTTTTTACCTGTAGATTTTGCATATTTGATTCCTGGCTTCTACAGTATTCTTGCCTGGGAAATCTCATGGACACAGGAATCAGGGGGGGCTACAGTCCATTCGGTGGTAAAAGTGGGACACAACTTAGTGTCTAAAACATCACCAGCATGTGAAATATATATGTATATACACAACATGGTCCAGAAAGCATGTGGAGGAAACAGTACTGTGGAGGAAACAGTAAACTAGGTAGATTCAGTCATTTGTAAGCCACAAGTGGATATACCCAATTTAAAAGGTAATTAAGAGAGAAAATACGCTATCATATGGCAGTAATACAATCTACTAATAACAGCAGAGTTAATATAGTTAAGTACTGAGAAATATCACCTAGAAAGAAATTTTTAGTCATGAAAAGACTAAACTGCTATCCAGTGAAAGTTAATTCCAGAGCTTAGTAATCAGCTGAGCTTCTCCCAAGTGACGCTAGTTGTTAAGAACCTTCCTGCCAATGCAGGAGACATAAGAGACCCAGGTTCCATCCGTGGGTTGGAAAGATCCCCTGGAGAAGGAAATGGCAACCCACTGCAGTATTCTTGCCTGGAGAATCCCAAGGACAGAGGAGCCTGACAGGCTATAGTCCATGGGGCCACAAAGAGCTGGACATGACAGAAGTGACAGGATGCATGTATGCACTACCAGATATCCTTTTGTTAACCTGAGTTCTATGTAGAAAGAGAATCCATAAATGGCTTCAGGAGGTTCATGGATATGAGCACCAAGCCTGGCTCTGAATAAGAGATGAGTAGATGATAATTATGAAGAAGGTCATGGCAAACCACTCTAGTACTCTTGCCTGGAAAATCCCACGGAGGGAGAGGCCTGGTAGGCTACAGTCCAAGGGGTCGCGAAGGGTCGGACACAACTCAGAGACTTCACTTTCCCTTTTCACTTTCATGCATTGCAGAAGGAAATGGCAACCCACTCCAGTATTCTTGCCTTGAGAATCCCAGGGACAGAGGAGCCTGGTGGGCTGCCGTCTATGGGGTCGTACAGAGTCGTACACAACTGACACAAATTAGCAGCAGCAGATGATGATGATGATAATTATTCTCCAAATTATTCTTTACTACAAGTTCCAGTGAAGTGAAGTCACTCAGTCATGCCCGACTCTTTGCGACCCCATGGACCATAGCCTGCATCAAGCTCCTCTGTCCATGGGATTTTCTAGGCAAGAGTACTGGAGTGGGTTGCCATTTTCTTCTCCAGGGAATCTTCCCGACCGAGGGATCGAACCCAGGTCTCCCTCATTGTAGACAGACGCTTTACCGTCTGAGCCACCAGGGAAGTCCCTCAAGTTCCAGTAGGTGCAGGGAAAAAATAGACGTAAATGTATATTAGGTGCTGCTAAGCCATAGATTGAGAGTTTCTTAGTGAGTTCCACACAGTCTAGGGAGCACAAGTATCTCAGAATTTACAGAACAAAAACCCTCTCTCATAGCTATCCCACTTATATTATTGCCCTCAAATTTTCTTTCTATTGTTTTATTTCTAAAATTGAATTTTTGCCACTTTAATGTTTTGGGTCATTGTGGCTTATGGTGTTATTTGGTCACAATCATTTGCTTCATCCCTAATTTTAGCATATTTCATTATGGTTGGAATATGCTTGCCTACCTCACTGTCTTTGGACTTGGTCATGTGACTTTGGTCAGTGGAATGTGAATGGATGGGACTTACACCATTTTCAATCAGAAACTTTAAATGTACCTTTTCAATTTTGCTTTACCCCCTTGAAATTCTGCCCTCAGTTCAGATCAGTTCAGTTGCTCAGTCATGTCCGACTCTTTGTGACCTGCCCTATGCTGCAAAATAAAGAGCATGACCCAGATAATGGCTGTTCCTTCACCTTGAGTTCTAGAACAAAAGCCATATGGATCCAAGCCCAGCCAAGTCTGTCTAGACTAGTGGATCCTGGCTGAGCCCAGCAGTGTCATAGCTTGCCCACGGTTTTCATAAAGCTTGAGTGACAAGTAAATATTTGTTGTAAGAAGCCACTATGATTTTGGAATTGTTGGTTTCTACAGCAAAATTTAGCAAAATTTTCCATTTTTAAAAATCCATGAATCAAATTAGGTAAATGTTATGTTAGGTTTCATTCAAGCCATTTTCTTCATATAAATTTTGCAATTAATTTGTGTTGGTTCATTTCAGTCACTCAGTCATGTCGAACTTTTGCCACCCCATGGACTACAGCACGCCAGGCTTCACTGTCCATCACCAACTCCTGCAGCTTACTCAAACTCAGGTCCATTGAGCCAGTGATGCCATCCAACTGTCTCATCCTCTGTTGTCCCCTTCCACGGTATTTTCCAATGAGTAAGTTCTTCGCATCAGGTGGCCAAAGTATTGGAGCTTCAGCATCAGTCCTTCCATTGAATATTCAGGACTGATCTCCTTTAGGATGGACTGATTTGATCTTGCAGTCCCAGGGACTCTAGAGAGTCTTCAACACAACAATTCAAAAGCATCAATTTTTTGGTGCTCAGCTTTCTTTATAGTCCAACTCTCATATCCATACATGACTACTGAAAAAACCATAATTTTGACTAGATGGACCTTTTTTGGCAAAGTAATGTCTCTGCTTTTTAATATGCTGTCTAGGTTGGTCATAGCTTTTCTTCCAAGGAGCAAGGGTCTTTTAATTTCATGGCTGAATTCACCATCTGCAGTGATTTTGGAGCCCAAGAAAATTAAGTCTGTCACTGTTTCCATTGTTTCTCCATCGATTTCCCATAGAGTGATGGGACCAGATGCCATGATCTTAGTGTTGGTTAGCAGTGAACCATTTTTTTAAACAAGCCTAATACCGTTTCTTTTTTAAGAAATTCCATGTTTAGGGAAATAATTTTGATTTTTGAGACAATATTAAATTCTGGGCATATAGTATTGCTATTTTAAGGTATTTAATACAATCAAGATAAAATTATTACATTGCATTCTTAGAATATATGCTTTCTACCAACTTTCTCCAAACAGGTACCTTCTAATGCCTAATAAACCTTTCCTTAGGTCTGATCTTAATACTTCAAATCTTGAGATCTGTTATCTCCCTCCTAAACTTCTTAATTTCTCTCCAGGAAATCATAAAATTGACCATATAAACATTTTCCACTTCCTTATCTTCCTTAACCTGCAGAGAAAGGTAATATTTTTAAGTATTGACAAAGGTTGAAGCTTTAATATATTTCAGTAAGGTGATAGCTTTGAAAAAGCCACCCATCAAAACACCCCTATAATTAGTCATCAGAAATAATAAATTGTCACCATGCCAGCCTTGACAGTCTCCAGCAGCACTGACCTGAAACATCGTGTGTCCCTTGTGACTGCCAATCAAAGCCAGACAGCCCTGTTGGAGAGCTGAACCCATTCAGCAAAAGTGGAAACAGGACCTGCAGCTATTTAACATTTAGTCACAAAAAAATGCTTCAGAAAAAAAGAGAGCAAAATGTAGCAAAAGTCAGCCTGAAACCAATAAAAATGGAAACTTGTAAACACACACTGGTGTGAAAGTACTGATCTTAAGGGTCTGGAGAACTGGGAAAGTAACTACTCTTAGGAGACTAGTCATTGTATATCTTCCCCTTGGTTTCCTCAAATTCACTATTAACTCCTATCATACAGCTTTCATGGGGATGTTAGTGAATGACTGAAGAACCTAAATTCTCTAGCCATAAACAAATACACACAATGTGAATACAAATTTCCTCTCTTGTACTGGGACATGGTGGGGGTGGGTGGGTATTGCCCCCAGGCAATCCTGACTAGTCTGCTGATGCCAACCATGTCCAAGTTGAAGTTCACTTTGAAATCTGTCACATTGTTTTGAAAATACATAGTCCTTTCTCGTGGTTATTATGGTAATTTTAAATGGAGAGACATTAACAGCAGGGATCTTTAAGATTGAACACAATAATGACTCTTTTCAAAGAAGCTAGGTTTTAGACTGATACTCCTGAAGGTGTACCTAATTCTGATTTAGACTTATTTTGCAATCTAAGGCTAGTGACAAAACATTTCAACGTCTCTAAGAGAACTATAAAATTTTGATGGGATGCTATTTTACAGAAGTTTTTAAAATTAACTTTTGCTTGATTTTTGCCTTTATCTTTCCAAGATATTCCAAATATATTCCCACTAATGTCTAGTCCCTATCCCTACTCTCATATTTATAAACACACACAAATTCTGTCTTATTATAGTTATAAAAAAACAATAGACATGTATCAAGTATCTCCCAAGTATCTTTCAGTCATTTGCACAGATTCAATAGGCACATTTATGACAGCAATTTCGTGTTCTACATTCTAAATAAATTCTTTCTTGGAGCAAATACCAACCAGCACAAGGCAACATCAAAAGAAAATGATTACAGACCTTTTATGATAATTTTAATATAGTTGTCTCAACAACTTCTTGACAGAAACCTAATAGTTTCTTATGACATGATAATCTTTCAGCTTATAGACAAGTTTTCTTCTTTGGTCTACTGTATTAATAGGTATTTTTCTTGCATAGTATAAAATTACCCTTCAATTCCAACATGATCAAAGAATATTTAATGGTTTTTCCAGTAGTCATGTATGGATGTGAGAGTTGGACTATAAAGAAAGCTGAGCACTGAAGAATTGATGCTTTTGAACTGGGGTTTGGATAAGACTCTTGAGAGTCCCTTGGACTACAATGACCTAACAGAAGCAGAAGATATTAAGAAGAGTTGGCAAGAATACACAGAAGAACTGTACAAAAAAGATCTTCATGGCCCAGAAAACCATGATGATGTGAACAATCACCTAGAGCCAGGCATCCTGGAATGTGATGTCAAGTGGGCCTTAGGAAGCATCAGTATGAGCAAAGCTAGTGGAGGTGATGGAATTCCAGTAGAGCTGTTTCAAATCCTAAAAGATGATGCTGTGAAAGTGCTGCACTCAAAATGCCAGGAAATTTGGTAAACTCAGCAGTGGCCACAGGACTGGAAAAGATCAGTTTTCACTCCAATCCCAATAAAAGGTAATGTCAAAGAATGTTCAAACTACCGCACAATTTCACTCGTCTCAAACACTAGCAAAGTAAAGCTCAAAATTCTCCAAGTCAGGCTTCAACAGTATGTGAACCGTGAACTTCCAGATGTTCAAGCTGGATTTAGAAAAGGCAGAGGAACCAGAGATCAAATTGCCAACATTTGTTGGATCATGAAAAAAGCAAGAGAGTTCCAGAAAAACATCTACTTCTGCTTTACTGACCACGCCAAAGTCTTTCATTCTGTGGATTACAACAAACTGGAAAATTCTTCAACTGGAAAATTCTTAAAGAGATGGAAATACCAGACCACCTTACCTACCTCCTGAGAAATCTGTATACAAGTCAAGAAGCAACAATTAGAACTGAACATGGGACAACAGACTGGTTCCAAACCGGGAAAGGAGTATGTCAAGGTTGTTTATTGTCACCCTGCTTATTTAACTTATAAATAATTATGTCAGGCAAAATACTAGGCTGGATGAAGCACAAGCTGGAATCAAGATTGCTGGGAGAAATATCAATAACCTCAGATATGCATATAACACCACCCTTATGGCAGAAAGCAAAAAAGAACAAAAGTGCCTCTTGAATGTGAAAGAAGAGAGTGAAAAAGTTGGCTTAAGATGCAACTTTCAAAAAAATAAGATCATGGCATCCAGCTCCATCACTTCATGGCAAATAGGTAGAGAAACAATGGAAACTGTGACAGACTTAATTTTCTTGGGCTCCAAAATCACTGCAGATGGTGACTGCAGCCATGAAATTAAAAGATGCTTGCTCCTTGGAAGAAAAGCTATGACCAACCTAGACAGCATATTAAAAAGCAGAGACAAGTATACTAACACATATATATGGAATTTAAAAAGATGGTAATGATAACCCTATATGCAAAACAGAAAAAGACACACAGATGTACAAAACAGACTTTTGGACTCTGTGGGAGAAGGCAAGGATGGGATGTTCTGAGAGAATAGCATTGAAACAAGTATACTATCAAGGGTGAAACAGATCACCAGCCCAGGTTGGATGCATAAGACAAGTGCTCTGGGCTGGGAGCACTGGGAAGTGCTCTGGGAAGACCCAGAGGGATAGAATGGGGAGGGAAGCAGGAGGGGGGATCAGGATGGGGAACACATGTAAATCCATGGCTGATTCATGTTAATGTATGGCGAAAACCACTACAATATTGTAAATTAATTAGCCTCCAACTAATAAAAATAAATGAAAAAAATAAATAAATAAAAAGCAGACACATTGCTTTGCCTACAAATGTCCATCTGGTCAAAGTTATGATTGTTACAGTAGTCATGTATGGATGTGAGAGCTGGACTATAAAGAAAGCTGAGCACCAAAGAATTAATGCTTTTGAGCTGTGGTATTGGAGGAGACTCTTGACAGTCCCTTGGACTACAAAGAAATAAAACCAGTCAATTCTAAAGGAAGTCAGCCCTGAATATTCATTGGAAGGACTGATTCTGAAGCTGAAATTCCAATAGCTTGGCCACCAGATGCGAAGAGCTGACTCATTGGAAAACACCCTGATGCTTGGCAAGATTGAAGGGGACAATGGAGGATGAGATGGTTGGATGGCATCACCGGCTCAATGGACCTAAGTTTGAGCAAGCTCTGGGATTTGGTGATAGACAGGGAAGCCTGATGTGCTGCAGTCCATGGGGTCACAAAGAGTTGGACATGACTGAGCAACTGAACTGAATAATGAAAAGATAATAATTATAACAAAATCCTGATAAAATAGTAAATAACCAGCACAGCATTTCCAATATTCTAGGAATAATTTATAATAATTTGATCCTTATAACAAGGCTATGAGGTAGATACTGCTATTATCTGCACTTTATAGAGCAAAATGAGGCTTGGAGTGGCATAAATGTTTGTTCAAAGTGGCATAATATCTTGCCCCAAACATACCATTTGTAAAAGAGCCAGAATCTGAACTCCTGCAGTTTGGCTTCAAATTTTACATTAACTATTTCATTGTAATGCCTCTCTATGTTTAACAAGGTTTACATGCAAATAACTATGACTTTGAAGACTAGGTGTTAGAAGCTGGAACAGAGAGGAAACATGCAGGAACAGATTAGTTATGAGAAGGATCTAGTCTGCTTTCCTGAAATGTAGAAAAATGATTCTTTATCCAAAAATTCTATGTCCAGAAAATACTTTAAAACTGTGGTCGAATACACCCAGTCATATTATACAGTCACTCTTTCCCCAGGTCTTGCCACTTCCACCGGTCACTGTGATTTTATAGGTCACAATCATCTCCAGACCTATGGAGTATTTCCTTCTTTTGCATCCTGTTCTAGTCAGGGAAATCTCCCTTCTTACTCTTGCTTTTCAAAGACACTCTGGTTATACCTTCAAACCCCTTTCTACATTTCACCTCCATGAATATGATGTGAAATCTCCTAAAGACTCAGTACTTTAGGGGCCTCCCAGGTGGTCCAGCGGCTAAGACTGTACGTCCAATGTAGGGGGCCCAGATTCTATCCCTGGTCAGGGAACTAGATTCCACGTGCTACAGCTAAGACCCAGCACAGCCAGATAAATAATTTTTTAAAAAAACAGTCAGCACTTTAAACATGAATCTAGAAAAACCAGTCAAGTTCCTTCCCTGATGCAGTGGTGTACAGAGCAGTTCTCCCAACTGAAGTCATGAAAATGATTGGGAAAGCAAAGAGGAAAACAACATAAATCAAAGTCAAATGGAGTTCATAATTTTCGTTACAACATCGGGGAACTATTGAAAAGTTTCAAGCAGATGACTAACATGATTGCATTTTGCTTTAGGGAAATAAATCTGAGCACAGTATGGAAAAGATCAACCTAGAAGCAAGGAGACCATCAGTGAGGAAGCTGTTAGGATAATCCAGGACAGAAGTAGCTCATACACTGTTAGTGACAATTGAAAATAAAGTGTATCTACAAGAGACATTGAAGGGGCATGATACTGACTTTCATAGAGGTTATAATTTATTTAGAAAGATTATAATAACAATACCTAGATTTATTGAGCTCTTCTTACATGCCAGGTTCTCTACTAAGTACTTTTTATGAAATAACTTAAAATATCTCATTGGTAATTTTCATACTGATTACATGTTGAAATGATAATAGTTTGAATATATTGAGTCAAGTAAACTGGACAATTGGGCTTCCCTGGTGGCTCAGCGGTAAAGAATTTGCCTGCAATGCAGGAGACATGGGTTCAATCCCTGGACCAGGAAGATCCCCTGGAGGAGGGCATGGAACCCACTCCAGTATTCTTGCCTGGAGAATCCTTATGGACAGACGGGCCTGGAAGGCTACAGTCCATGGGGTTGCAAAGAGTCTGATATGACTAAAGCGACTAAGCACAGCACAGCACAAACTAGACAATCAAAAGTAATTTCACTGTTTCTTTTTTATTTTTTATGTGGCCACTAGCACATGTGGCTTGCATTTGTAGTTTTCACTTCATTTCTATCAAATAACACTGATCTAAATATACAACCCCTTCCTTCTCCTATGGTCATTCTCTCCTTTGGTTTATGCCCCTTTAACCATGGAGACAATTTCTATCTTTGCAGAAACAAAATTAAAGGAAAAAAATACCTTCAGTCCTTCCTCTTTCATTAAGTTGTCCCATTTCTTTTTATTTATTGTCCAATTTTTAAATAAGGAAGATAAGAGAATGTTTTATTTTTATTGAGAGTCTCCTATGTGCCACTATCAAGGCTAGACACTTCATCTGTCATTTCTAATTCTTACATCAGCCAGATAAATTCTGTCCATCACTCCACTTTACATAGGAAGAAACTGAGTGGGTCTCTGAGAAATTGTTTTAAACAGGGTGTCACAGAAAATAGGTATGTATGAACTGATGTTACAAAAATTCCTAAATACGTATTTTGATTCCAAACCTTCCAGATTCAAGATACTTCTTGAGAAGACAATTCTGTATGTGCTTTCCTAATTTTGATATGCTAAATATCAAGGTATCTAACAGGAGCAATTTAGGGCTGTCTCTAGTTCTTTCAGAAAAGCATACACATTTCAAAAACACCTTGTCAGAAATAATTCTACTCACTAGTCTTACAGTTTATGAGAAAAATAGCAAGACATTTTTATATAGTAAGGAGGATGGAAAAATGCCATAGAAATTTGATTTAACAGGGGTGAGTCTTTATTATTATCTGGTATATTATACTTAACAACTGTCTTTATATTTTACCCCCAAGTAGTATATAAAGTTATAAAACCAACCGAGTATGATGGGTATCTGGTGAACACCCTCTTCTATGTTATAGACCGCCAACTTCTCACACAGCAGAGAGCAGAGAAACAAACTCTCACTTCTCTTCTTCAAAGGAGGAGATTCAAGAAATCAAAGGATTCCAAAATTTCAAAGGATTCCAAAAAAATTCAAATGATTCAAAAATCCATCACTAAATGTGTGGATGTGAGAGTTGGACCATAAAGGAGGCTAAGTGCTGAAGAATGGATGCTTTTGAATTGTGGTGATGGAGAAGACTCCTGAGAGCCCCTTGGACACCAAAGAGATCAAATCAGTCAATCCTAAAGGAAATCAACCCTAAATATTCATTGAAAGGACTGATGCTGAAGCTGAAGCTCCAATACTTTAGCCACCTGATGCTAAGAGTCAACTCACTGGAAAAGACCCTGATGCTGGGAAAGATTGAGGGTAGGAGGAGAAGGGGGTGACAGAGGATGAGATGGTTGGATGACATCACCAGCTCAATGGGCATGAGTTTGAGCAATCTCCAGGAGATAGTGAAGGACAGGGAAGCCTGAGATGCTGCAGTCCTTGGGGTCGCAAACAGTGAGACACAATCTGGGAATGAACAGCAACAAAACCCATATGTGAGGGCTCTAATCACCTCTGAAAAGCCTATCAACTAGTAATTGGCCCTTGCCATTGGCACTTGCCATCTACCTCTATAAGGATTAAGTCATATGCTGCTAATTTTCCATACCTCCTGAAAGGAGTTCATGGTAGAGAGCAGAAAAGAGGCATTCTGTGCTCAAAGGGGAAAAGTGGCAGAACAGGACTTCAGATAGTTAGATATTCTCAGGAGTCAATTTTATGAAACCAATTATTTTATCTCCTCATACCTGGAAAAGCACTAAAATCCATGGTGACGAATGCTCCTCATGACTAGCAGAAATCTTCTGCCAATATATGTGTGTGTGTGTGTGTGTGTGTGTGTGTGTGTGTGTGTGTATGCATGCTTCATTGCATGTATTCCTCATTCACCCAAAATCACATATATATGACCATTCCCACACCCCCACTCCTTGGAGCAGTTTCTCAGAGCTATCTGAGGTGCTGTCTCCTGGGCTATAGTCCTCATTTAGCCCCAAATCAAACCTAACTCGCAACTCTGAGAGTATGGTTTTCGCCTGGTCACTCCTGCCAGTAAAACCAAAGCAACCCAGTGATTGTAGAGAAAATTATAAATACTGTTTCATTATCAACATTTATGTGGTCCTTTTTAAAATTAAGCATAAATACTCTACTGTAACTGACTGTACCAATGTATTATGATGGGCTTCCCAGGTTGCTCAGTGGTAAAGAATCTACCTACCAATGCAGGAGACATGGGTTCGCTTCTTGGGGTGGGAAGATCCCTTGGAGAAGAAAATGAGAACCCACTCTTGCCTGGGAAATACCATGGACAGAGGACCCTGGTGGGCTATAGTCCATGGGGTTACAAAAGAATTGGACACAACTTTACAACCAAAATAACAGCTCACATTGTGCAGTTTTTTAAAGTCAGCACCTATCTCCTAATACCATCACAGAAGGAATTAGGGTCTCAACATGTGAATTGGAGTGGGACACAAACATTCAATTCATAACACCCTCTAATGTATGTGTAGGAGAAAAGACCTCATACGAAGAGTTGAAGGAATTAGGAGAACAAGGACTAGCTTCCCCTGAGTGAGAAGGAATTCAGCCAGCAGATTGCTTTTAGACTTGAACTGCAACTCTTCCCTGGGTCTCCAGTCCATTGGCCTACACTGCAGACTTTGGATGCACCAGGCACTGCCAATTGTATTAGTCTATTCTTTAAAATAAATCTCTCAACATACATACACATCCTTTTGGTTCTGTTTCTATGGAGAACACTGACTGGTACAAATGGTTAAAGTTTCATTTCGGTTCAGTTGCTCAGTCGTGTCCGACTCTTTGTGACCCCATTGACTGACGTAGCATGCCAGGCATTCCTGTCCATCACCAATTCCCAAAGCTTGCTCAAACTCAAGTGCATAGAGTTGGTGATGCCATCCAACCACCTCATCCTCTGTCGTCCCCTTTTTCTCCTGCCTTCAATCTTTCCGAGCATCAGAGTCTTTTCCAGTGAGTCAGTTCTTCGCATCAGGTGGCCAAAGTATTAGAGTTTCAACTTCAGCATCAGTCCTTCCAATGAATATGCAGGACTGATTTCCTTTAAGATGGACTGGTTTGATCTCCTTGCTGTCCAAGTGACTCTAGAGAGTCTTCTTCAACACCACAATTCAAAAGCATCATTTCTTTATTGCTCAGCTTTCTTTATGGTCCAACTCTCACATCCATACATGACTACTGGAAAAATCATAGCATTGACTAGATGGACTTTATTGGCAAAGTAGTCTCTGCTTCTTAATATGCTGTCTAAGTTGGTCATAGCTTTTCTTCCAAAGAGCAAGCGTCTTTTAATTTCATGGCTGCAGTCACATCTGCAGTGATTTTGGAACCCAAGAAAATAAAGCCTGTTACTGTTTCCATGGTTTCCCCATCTATTTGCCATGAAGTGATGGGATTGGATGCCATGATATTCATTTTTTGAATGTTTATTTTTATAAATAAAAATTATTTTATAAATAAAAATGTTTATTAACATTTATAAATATTAATGGTTATTAAACATCTATTATATGAAAGTGTTATTTGTTCACTCCTGTTTAACTCTTTGCAATCCCTGCCAGGCCTTCCTGTCCATGGAATTCTCCAGGCAAGAGTACTTGAGTGGGTAGCCATTCTCTTCTCCAGGGGATCTTTCCAACCCAGGACTGAACCTGGGTTTCTTGCATTGGAGACAGATTCTTTACCATCTGAACCATCTATTATATGACAAGTCCTGGTGTTCTAGTCATTTTACAAGTATTAACTACCTCATTTAATCCTCACAACTAAGGGTGGTTAGATAGATAGTGGTTAATGCTAGCTTTACTTTACAAAAGAGGAAAAAGAAAAACTCCCAGATTAATTGGCCAAAATTGCACTGTTTGTGGTAAATTTTGTATGTAAACATAAGCAGTCAGAACCTAGGGCCCATACACATAATCATCCCTTGTTTCATCCCTTGCCAAAGTCCAGGCATTAGAGGAGACATGTTATCAAATCTCTCAAAAAAGACACTGGTCAAATAGAGCCATTTTCTTATTGCACTTAGGAAATGTCTATTTGAGAAAATATATATTTATGTTGTTAATTAAGTAATATAAAAAAGATGTTTTGTACCAGGACTGCAATCAGCCCCATTCAAGACTTTAAAGTTCAGAGCCTGAATGGAGTTGATTGCAGGCAAGACTCAACATTCATCAGACAGTCAAATCACTCCATTTTCCTTAGACATTTTCTTGTTTAGCTGAACCATAAGTGACATCTTCAGGGCAGATATTTCAGATGATTTTTTTTTTTTACCTTTTAGTTATGCCTGGTTGAAGCATTGTTGTAGGCCAGAAAATGAGTCTCTACAACCTTGAAAAAGTAAATGACCTTATTGTAAGCTTTGACCTTGCTCGTAGCATCTTTTCCGTTGCTTTGTTAGCTCTGAGTGTGGTGTATTGTTTCAGTTGAGCAAGGTCTTTGAAGCTACACTTTTTGCCACCCCTCCCTCCCTAATGATTTCAAGCTGTTCAAAGAAATGCTTTGAAACACAGGCAGGAGCCAAATGTTTTGTAGTAAGGCTGATTTAAAACAAGCTTCAAATAATGCTTGCTTTTAGGGAACGAGGGGGGGATGTGAATAAATGGACAGTACATGCTCTTTCAAAATGTTAGGTTTGCTTGATCACTCAGAGATGGGTTTGTCTTTCATGCAGTATGCAAACACACACACACACACACACACACACAGACTTCTGGAATTTATAACCAAGTAATAATGTTACACTTGCTTTCCTAGGCTTTGAAAGCAGTGCACATGAGACTTTTATAATATGCAAACAATTTCAGGGCAACCATGATGCCAGCAAAAGAATGAAATCCTTTATTTGTATTGATTTTTCTATTTAGGGAAGCCTAGAAGGCAATCTATTTGGTTCTTTAAAAGATGCAACAAAATCAGAATTGAATTTGTGTAGACACTTCTTACCAAATTAGAGCAACAGGAAAATCACTGTCATATTACTTTTATTTAGTACATACTAAATAACAACTATGTCTAACATATGCCTACAAACGGATATAGCAAGGCCTAGTTTGTTTATTTTTGCTTGATGTTTAGTTGCCAAGTCATGTCCAACTCTTTAGCGACCCCACAGACTGCAGCCCACCAGGCTCCCCAATTCACTAGCATCTCCTGCATTGGGAGGAGGATTCTTCACCACCGCTAACCCACCAGGGAGTGCCTCTGTTTATTAGAACCTGTCAATTAGGTTGACAAATTGCAGAAACTTGCTCTTCAACAGTTCTATAATCTAGAAATTGTTTCTTATACATCTATGTGTAGCAGTACATAATATTATACCCTACACATAGTGGGTGCTTAATAATGATTTCCTGAATGAATAATATTAGCAAAATCAAGAACAGGCTTTTTATTAAGCCATAAGAAAACAGAAGGCTCTCACACCAGAGAAGTATAAAAGTGAAAGCAGGAAAAGAAAATAAACCTTTTTAAAAGAACTGGTGTTCAGCATCAATCTCTAGATGATATGCCTAGGGTTGGTAAGAATTACTTTCCCTTATGATCATGCAAATTCAGCGTAGGAAAGGGCAGGGTAGAATTATAGCACCTAATTCACTGTGGTGAGGAAACAATTCCATGAGAGAGAGAAATAAAGAGTGGATGGAAGGCATGAGAAGGAAGGAGAAGGCATGAAACAATGGAGATAACAGACTTCCAGCAATGGTGGCAAAGAGAGAGTATATTCGTTTGCTATTGTTGCTATACCAAATTATTGCAAACTTACTGGCTTAAAACAGAGCAACATTTATTACCCTACAGTTCTGTAGGTGAGAGAAGTCTTCAGTTTGCTTGACTAAGCTAAGGCAAGCTGCAAAAATAGACTACTGGAAACTCTAGGAGAGATTCTTTGCCTTTTTCAGATTTTAGAAGCTGTCCAGAATTTTGGCACCTGGTTCCCCTTTTCCTTCAATGGCATCAATGGTTTAGGGTGTGTAACAGAGTTGTAATAAAAGACAAATAATACCTTCTGATGGAAAGATTCTCAAACATCATCTGGTGGTAGCTGAAGTTATACTTCCAGAAAAAGAAGACAGGAGATTTGGTTATCTTTGTTTTTTCTACTTATCTTCTGTCTACTTGGTAGAAAGTAAATTTTAAGAGAAATCGGACACTTAAGTATGTGATAAAGAGCTTTGGAATAAAAGACTTGAAGAGGACAAATCTTTTCTTTTTTGATCCTTGAATAAGCAGATTATGACTAGATGTCTCCAGGTAGCCAGTATCCCCACCATATCATGTATTCCTGTCTGCAGTATGAAAGAAAGAAACCAATGGCCAAGAGAAACTAAATAAAGAGATGAAGGGAGAGAAAGATAACCTTGTTTGGGTCCCTGGATCTAAGCTCATCTGAAGTCAGCCACATTCTCAATTACCAAATTAAATGCACTGGTAAGTTCTTTTTCTTGCCTAAGTTTGTTGAGCTTGTCTTCTACTCGAAATTTGTCCCTGTTTTCTACTTCACTACGTTACAAATACATATTCACTACAACACGGATAGACGTTGTTTAGAAATAAATTCAGCACTTTCCTTTCTTGCACAATGCATAAGAAGTTTTAGCAAAAATAAACATAAGAAAAAGAAAATTCTATGCCATTTTATTTCAACTTCATAGACTTTCTTGAATGCCCTGAACATGTAGGAATGTGTTCATTTGCATGGATACTACTGAAGTATATAATGATGATTTAAAATGAGACAGGGAAAAGCCTGGATGAGATCCAAGTTCAAGCTTCAGTAAAGAGACTGCTTGGAATTAAATCCCCAAGCCTAAGTCTCTTGGACTTTAATTATGTCTCTCAGTGAAAAGCACCTGAATGGTTTCATACCCTAATCAGTTCTACCCTAGCTCTGACAATACAGAACAAAAAATTCAATCAGGTTAAATGCTATTCTTGATAATGGTATCCAATAAACTTTATACTTTCTGAATCCTTCTGTAAATATATCAGCCCTTCAGCTTCTTCTCTTTGTTTTTCATCACTCTCAAGCACCAAGGTCGATAAAACATTTGGAAGAAATGAATATGCTGTACATATCGAAAGATATACTGTATGCATCTGAACAAAAGTCTTGTAGTGCAGCATTTTATTGAACTCTTATTTCATTTCAGAAGCTGAGTGGAAGAGAGGACCACTGCAGATCTATCAAGTATGTGGGCTTTAATATTTACTTTAGTCATAAAGAGCAAGTGACATGATGAGGACTCACTAGCATAGTAGAAACTCAGGTTGTCAGTACCAGAAAATGAAATTTTTATTTATGGAAGTTGTAAGCTCTAGAAATGATATGTATTATTTTTCTGTTCCTTCTGATTTATAGATTAAATGAATTAGTAGTCACTAGGTTGCAGTTTCATATTTTTTCTCCTTGGAAACCAAGATTTTAAAAATGCCTCAGTGGAAAGTTTTTCAAGAGACAAGAGATAAACTGATTAATATCTTAAATTTTCTTTAGAAGAAAAGGGCAGAATCACCATGAATGCAGACATGGAGAGATGTAGCTATTATGCTTTAGTTTTCCAGATGATAAACAACTTTAAATAGTCCTTTTTGATGTGTGAAATACATAATATGTGAGTACACAATATGTGAAAAAAATGTATTTTATTTTTAGAAATAGCATTCATTTTCTAAGTCTCTTGAGTTTTAAATAGTGTTCCCAGGTTAAAATGCCTATATTATCTCCATTTTTAAACAGATAATTTGAACATATTTATAAAACTTGTTTAAATAAGAGACAGGCTTCTGTTTTATTTTGAAATTATTTTTATTAAACCATTCTGTTTTAATACCTTATTTGTACAAAATGAGTATCTGAAACTATTAACAAAAATACATGCTGTTGGAAAACACAAGAAAAAACACTGAGAAATTATTGTACTTATTCAAGTTGTTCATTTTAGCATAAGTAATTTTTGTTCTCCTTATATAATATTTCTGAACAATGCAATTTGAGGAGAGAAATATTTTTTTCTCTTTCACTTAATTTCTTAATGGAAGAGTGGAATAAGGACTCTTACTGTATGCCAGACACTATTCACAGAATTAGAGATTTAGTGGTGCATAAGAATGACAGATTTTTTCCTTCATGGAGAGCATTGCTTAGAGGGAGAAAAATAAATAATCAAATTAATCCCTCCTCCAGGGGATCTTCCCAATCCAGGAATCAAACCCAGGTCTCCTGCATTGCAGGAGGATTCTTTACCAGTTCAGCCACAAGGGAAGCCCAAATTAATCAAATAGACACTATGATTACAAATTGTAATAAATATGATGATCTGCATGATATATCAGAAAGTAATTGGCTGGGGGATAGACCATACTAAATTAGACAAGATTGTGAAAGAAATTCTTTTCTGAGGAGATGACACTGAATCTGATTCATGAAGAATGAAAAGGTTCCAGGCATGTGGTGAAAAGTTGAAAAATATTTTAAGTAGACGGAACAGCAATTACAAAGGCTCTGAGGCAGGGAAAACTTGGCAAAATTACAAGGCTGAAAGGAGACTGGTTTGAATGCATACAGTAAGGAGCTGTGTTGAGAGGAAACGGAATAGGGAGGCTTCAGCCCGATAACACCAGGCTATTAAGGTCTGAGTGTGTCCCTTCTAAATTCACATGGTGAAAACTAACCCCCAAGGACAATGGTATTAAAAGGTGAGGCTCTGGGGAGGTGATCATGTCTTGAGGGCTCTGGGCTTAGGACACCTATAAAAGAGACTCAAGAGAGAGCTCCCTTGTCTATTCTGCCACATGAGGATACAAAGAAAAGTCTGTGACCCAGAAGACGACCTTCACCGGACCATGCTGGCACCCTAGTCTTAGGCTTCCATCTCCAGAACAGGGGGAAATCATTTTTTGTTGTTTATAAGTTACCCAGGCTGTGGTCTTTTATTGCGGCAGCCTGAACAGACTACAACAGTGACCTTAGATGCTATGATCATATGTTTGGGTTTTGTTCTAAGAGCAGAAAAGTTAAAGGCAGTACAACCTCAAAAAAGTTGTAAATAAAAGTAAAACTATATTAAAGAAATATGATATGCCTCATGATTTAAAGTCATTTTGGATATCTGTTTCACCACAATGTGAATTCAGTTAAGAGTACTGAGCATTGCACTTAAAAATGATTAAGATGGTAAAAAAAAAAATTGTCAGTGTCCTTATTTATTCCATCCTTATTTATTCTGTCTAAATACAGAATCTATTGCACCATTTTTAAAAAGCCTTTCTTTGTTGTTTAGAGAATAGATTCTGGGAGAGGAAAAGTGGAAGCAGGGAGACATATTATGTTATCACCATGATCCAGAAAGGAAATATTAAGGGTACATTTCACGCAAGGAAGGGCATGATAAAGGACAGAAATGGTATGGACCTAACAGAAGTAGAAGATCTTAAGAAGAGGTGGCAAGAATACACAGAACTATACAAAAAAGATCTTCACAACCCAGATAATCATGATGGTGTACTCACTCACCTAGATCCAGACAATCTGGAATGTGAAGTCAAATGGGCCTTAGGAAGCATCACTACGAACAAAGCTAGTGGAGGTGATGGAATGCCAGTAGAGCTATTTCTAATCTTAAAACATGATGCTGTGAATGTGCTGCACTCAATATGCCAGCATTTTTGGACAACTCAGCAGTGGCCACAGGACTGGAAAAGGTCAGCTTTCATTCCAATCCCAAAGACAGGCAATGCAAAGAATGTTCAAACTACCTCACAATTGCACTCATCTAGCTAGCAAAATAATGCTCAAAATTCTCCAAGCTAGGCTTCAACAGGATGTGAACTGAGAACTTCCTGATGTTCAAGATGGATTTAGAAAAAGTAGAGTAACCAGAGATCAAATTGACAACATCCATTGGATCATAGAAAAAGCGAGAGAGTTCCAGAAAAACATCTACTTCTGCTTTATTGACTATGCCAAAGCCTTTGACTGTGTGGATCACAACAACTGGAAAATTCTGAAAGAGATGGGAATACCAGACCACCTGACATGCCTCCTGAGAAACCTGTATGCAGGTCAGGAAGCAACAGTTAGAACTGGACATGGAACAACAGACTGGTTCCAAATAGTAAAAGGAGTACGTCAAGGCTGTATATTGTCACCCTGATTATTTAACTTATATGCAGAGTACATCATTAGAAATGCCAGGCTGGATGAAGCCCAAGCTGAAATCAAGATTGCTGGGAGAAATATCAATAACCTCAGATATGCAAATGACACCACCCTTGTGGCTGTAAGCGAAGAAGAACTAAAGATCCTCTTGATGAAAGTAAAAGAGGAGCATAAAAAAGCTGACTTAAAACTCAACATTCAAAAAACAAAGATCATGGCATCCGGTTCCATCACTTCATGGCAAATAGATGGGGAAGCGATGGAAACAGTTACAGACTTTATTTTCTTGGGCTCCAAAATCACTGCAGATGTGACTGCAGCCATGAAATTAAAAGACACTTAACTCCTTGAAAGGAAAGTTATGACCAACCTAGACAGCATATTAAAAAGCAGAGACATTACTTTGCTGACGAAGGTCCATGTGTTCAAACTATGGTTTTTCCAGTGGTCATATATAGATGTGAGATATGAAACATAATGAAAGCTAAGCATTGAAGAACTGATTATTTTGATCTATGGTTTTGGAGTAGACTCTTAAGAGTCCTTTGGACAGCAAGGAAATCAAACCAGTCAATCCTAAAGGAAATCAGTCTTGAATATTCTTTGGAAGGACTGATGCTGAAGCTCCAATACTTTGGTCATCTGATGTGAAGAACTGACTCATTGGAAAAGACCCTGATGCTGGGAAAGATTGAAGGCAGGAGGAGAAGGGGATAACAGAGGATTAGATGGTTGGATGGCATCACTGACTTGATGGACATGAGTTTGAGTAAACTCCAGGAGTTGGTGATGGACAGGGAAGCCTGGCGTGCTGCAGTTCATGGGGTCGCAAAGAGTCGGACACGACTGAGTGACTGAACTGAAGTGTTTGAACTGACTGAACCAGTTCCAAGTGTTTGAGCACAACCTCTGACTAAACATTAGCTACCTGTGAAGATATCTAAGATATATAAGTATAAAGACTGACCCTAAGAACTCAGGATAAAAAATAAAAGTAATAATAAAAGTAAGTGCTGGCAAGGGTGCAAAGCAAAAAGGAACTCTTTCTTTGCTGGTGGAAATGCTAAGTGGAACAGCCACTTTGAAAGACAATTTGGCTGCTTCTTAGAAAACTAAACTTCCTACCATACTATCTAGCAATCATTATCCTTGTGTTTACCCAAAGGAGCTGAAATTTTACATCCACAGGGAAACCTGCACATGAATATTTATGGCAGCTTTGCTCAAAACTTGTAAATAACCAATATGTCCTTCAGTAGTTGAATATATAAATAATCTGTAAGGAAATGAACCATCATGCCTTAAAAAGACATGGAGAACATCATGCCTTAAAAAGACATGAAGAAAGTTTAAATGAATCTTACTAATTAAAATAAGACAATATGAAACCAAGTAAATAAACTTTCAAGAAAAAGTAAGTGTATAAAGACTGAAAGCAGATTAGTGGTTTCCTGGAGTTGGGGTGGGGAATAAGCACTGAATACAAGGCATAAGAGGGAGCTCTTAAGGGTGATGGAAATATTCTAAAATTAGAAGGTGGTGTTGGGGGCATAGCTCTAAAATTTACTAAAAAGCATTTGATTGTCTACTTATAAAGGGGCATTGTTATGGTATAGAAATTATACCTCCATTTTTAAAATAAAGAGCTAGAAAGGACGGTTTGGAATCATTTAAGTAAATTTTGATATGAACCTTCTATTAGATAACATTGTTATATCAATGGTAAATTCCTTGTATTTTTGGGCAACTGTACTTATTCTCGTCCATAGTATTTACAGGTGAAATGTGATGATTGCAATTTATTTTTAAATGTTCAGTCAAACTAAGGCATATAAATAGAAACAAATGTTGCAAGTATATGTTAACAAGTTTGTGTTTACTATTAGTCCTTGAACATTTTTGTAAGTCTGACATTTTTCAAAAGAAGAGTTGGAAGGTAAAGAAATCCCTTCTAGGTTTGTTTGTTGTTTTTACCTATATTGAAGTGGGGAAGACTGGTGGAAGAAGAGGCTGGGTGTGGAGCAGGAGAGAAAAGTGTTTTCCTCTGGACAAGTTTCAAAGGCTATGAATCATCTAAGTGCTGAGGGATGAAACACAGAGAGAGGATTTTGAAGCTTTGAGTGTTAAATCCTTGATACTGTGGGGATCACCTAACCAGATAGTACAGATCAACACAAAATGAAGCTGCTAACTGTGAAAAATGGCACTGAGACTGTGTGTGATAAAGAGAAGGGTGTCTGTCGGGTTTGACTACTTGAAAATTATTAGTGACATTAATTATATCTGTTTCAGTGGAATAAGACAGGGGTTAGAGTGGTTTACCAACCCAGTCCATCCTAAAGGAGATCAGTCCTGGGTGTTCATTGGAAGGACTGACGCTGGAGCTGAAACTCCAATACATTGGCCACCTCATGCGAAGAGTTGACTTATTGGAAAAGACCCTGATGCTGGGAGGGATTGGGGGCAGGAGGAGAAGGGGACGACAGAGGAACATATAAATAAGGTGGTAGCTATAGGAAGATATATGGGAAAGCTGGTGGCTCAGACAGTAAAGCGTTTGCCTGCAATGCAGGAGACCAGCTTTCCCATATATCTTCCTGTAGCTACCAACTTATTTATATGTTCCTGTTCAGAGGAAGAAGAGATGGTTCATGTTTTTTGTTTGTGGGTTTGTTTTTAATATGAGATACTAGAAACATGGTTTTTTAGAGGATTATGAGAATAAAGAGAATGGGAGGGTGAGCAGGAGGGAGAGAAGGACAAAGAGATACAGAGAGAGTGAAAGAGATTGTTGATGAGAGGGAGAGATAGAGACAGAGAAGATGGAAGAAAGAGAATTTTCTTATTGTGCCTGGTTGCTTTTAGTGAAGTGTCTTTTTCATCCTACAAGTACTTTAAATAATAGCTGGAGAATGCTATCCGTTAAGATCCAAGTACAGTTTCTTTGAACTCCAATCTAAGTTCAATGAAAGTCTCTGAATACCTCCCAAGATATCTTGAAGGATGGAGATACTGTGAGAGGAAATTATATTTTTTCTTGCATATTCCTTTTCTGCATTTAGACTTAATTGGTTTGGTATATGGGTCATCTCCTGAGCCTACTGTATTGCCTAACTCAGAAAACTCAGTGTTCATTTTTGTGATTTACGGACACACACAAATTAATGTACAAACAAAAATGTGTTTGGATTTGAAACAGATTGTACTGAAAAGCTGAAGGTGGTAGAACATTCAAACAACTTAAAACAGCTTAAAATTGAACATATTTCTTTTTAAAGCTTCTTTACCTTGTTCCTTTTTCAGATCTTCATTATTACCCACAAGAGCAGCTGAACTAATTTTTTATTTTATCCATTTTATCATCCCTTTCCAGCCAATGCTCATAGGTAGTCATTTTCCAATTTTAATTGACTTTCAGAGGATTATGAGAAGAGAAAGAAAGGGTGATTTACTGAACAAAACCACTTTCTTTCATAATCGGTTTATGATATTCTTTGCAAAGATTTTTTTTTTTCAGAGCTCCAAAAAGTTGGTTTTCCTCTTTCTAGCCTTGGTATGTCTTCTACACTCTTGCAATGTAATCAATGCCAAATAAATCTGGAATTGGTAAATCACGACAGTTTTCTCTGTAAGAAGACTTTTGAAGACTAGCCAAAATCTTCAGTCTGTGTAAAATGCAGGTGTGTGTTAACAGCTATTATAATAAATTGGAACACCTGTTAAGTCTGTATTCCAGCTTTCTCTTTAATTCCAGATGCAATTCAATGTCTTCACATGTCCATTATATTATGCCAGAAAACATTACATAAAAGAGTAAGCCAACATTCTCATCTGTTTCTAAGCAGCATTTTCAAATCTGTGCCTTCCTTCAATTTTGCATTTATGGAAGGACTTCCAGAATACTGAGCAAGTGGTTTTTGAGGATTTGATAGAGAAAGCATATGGTGGTTCAATATAGGGGTATTATTATTTGTGTTTTCCATTTTCCTTCTTACTGGTACAACCCCCAATTTAAAAGTCAAATTTATAAAGACAATTAATGTATGCATTGTTTAACACAAGCATGTTAAGTGTAAGTTTATTTTTAGTTGTTTTGGGTTTCATAAAAAATTCTTTTTGTTTTCTTATTCTTCATTTCCATGACATAAGTGAGTCTTCCGGGGATAAGAAAAAAGTCCAATATAAATAATTTATCTTTCATTTTTGTTTGATGCACATTTTTCTTAAAAGTGGAGTAATTCATATATTTAGAAAGGCATCTTGGTAGGATACATTAAAAGAAAAATCATTTACATATTTTTTGAAGTATATAGTATGATAACTTGGAAATTTTCCCTAAAGAAAACTGAACATAAAGCTAATGAAAGAAATATTCTTGAGTGAAGATGCTCTTGTTAGTAAAATAAAAAATAAAATAAAAAATCTATGCCAATACAACTAAAGCTCTGTATGTATATACACATCTTTTTAACATAACATTCACATATAAAGCAGCTGGGTGATTGTTACTAAAACTGATTGCTTATTTGGTATGGTTGCCTTAATATATCAGTTATGTGTTATAACAGGAACTTGTATTGAGTCTCTAGCTGACTCCACAAGCTTTTTTTTTTTTTTCTTAAACAGAATAAGGTAGTAAAGTACATCATTTAAAAGAAACCAGCAAGCTAAAGTTTGAAATGCACATTTATTTTCAATTTTTTTCTAATTTTATGTTTATGGTTTGAAGTATGTATTAACTATTTTGAAGTAATCTACTGTTTTTTATGATGCCTATCATAGCTTGATGACAAATATACAGAACTAAAATTTTAAAAATAATAATTTCAGGAGCCCAAAGACATTCTAAAAGGTAATTAATAATAAGAGAGCAATAAATGTTATAAAACCCCAAGTAAGGGCAAATGAAATTGATGTTTAACATGAGGACAACTTGGCAGCCAAGAGAGAAAAGTATGCCTTCTTATAGACAACCAAGACTGACTGTGAAATGCCAAAAATGATTGAGTACCAGGAGAAATCATCAGTCATCTTTCTGAGTCACCTGGAAAAAAAAAAAATGCTTCAAGATGTCCAACAGGGCAAGACGCTGCACTTAAAGGAAATTGAAACCTTAGTACCCATGAAGACTGCCAGGCGGCTGATCATGCGAAACCAGCCATAGTGTTAAGATTCCAGGGACAGACAAAAAAGAGTTTTAACTATGGAAAATGAAGTCACTCAGTCGTGACCGACTCTTTGCGACCCCATGGTCTGCAGCCCACCAGGCTGCTCTGTCCATGGGATTCTCCAGGCAAGAACACTGGAGTGGGTTGCCATTTCCTTCTCCAGTGAAGTGAAGAGAAGTCGCTCAGTCGTGACCGACTCTTTGCGACCCCATGGACGATAGCCCACCAGGCTCCTCGGTCCATGGGATTTTCCAGGCATGAATACTGGAGTGGGTTGCCGTTTCCTTCTCCAGGGGATCTTCCCGACCCAGGGATAGAACTCGGGTCTCGCGCATTGTACGCAGACACTTTACCATCCGAGCTACCAGGGAAGCCCTTTAACTATGGGCCCAGACTCAATTTGATATGGAATTTACTATCAGCTTACTATCTGAGATTTAACATTTTAATTTTGTCTTGAAATAGGAATATCTGCTTAAACCAGGAATAGATAAATTCTTTCTGTAAAGGGTCATATAGCAAACACTTTAGAATTTGCAGGATATACTTATTGTTGTTGTTCAGTCACTCAGTTGTGTCCAACTGTTTGTGAACCCATGGACTGCAACATACCAGACTTCCCTGTCCTTCACCATCTCCCAGAGCTTGCTCAAACTCATGTCCATTGAGTCAGTGATACCATCTAATCATCTTGTCCTCTGCCGTCCCCTTCTCCTTCTGCCTTCAGTCTTTCCCAGCATCAGGGTCTTTCCTAATATATCAGCTCTTCACAACAGATCGCGAAAGTATTGGAGTTTATACATCAGTCCTTTCAATGAATATTCAGGACTGATTTCCTATAGGATTGACTGGTTTGATATCCTTGCTGTCCAAGGGACTCTCAAGAGTCTTCTCCAACACCACAGTTCAAAAGCATCAACTCTCTGCTTTCTTTATGGTCCAAGTCTCACATCCATACGTGACTACTGGAAAAACCATAGCTTTGCCTATACACACCTTTGTCGGCAAAGTAATGTCTCTGCTTTTTAATATGCTCTCTAGCTTACTCATAGCTTTGCCTCCAAGGAGCAAGCATCTTTTAATTTCATAGCAGCAGTCACCATCTGCAGTGATTTTGGAGCCCCCCCAAAAAAACTCTGTCACTATTTCCATTGTTTCCCCATCTATTTGCCATGAAGTAGTGGGACCGGATGCCATGATCTTCGTTTTTTGAATGTTGAGCTTTAAGCCAGTTTTTTCATTCCTCTTTTTCATTTTCATCAAGAGGCTTTTTGGTTCCTCTTCACTTTCTGCCATGAAGTTGGTGTTATCTGCATATCTGAGGTTATCAATATTTTTCTTGGCAATCTTGATTCCAGCTTGTGATTCATCCAGCCCAGTGTTTCTCATGATGTACTCTGCATATAAGTTAAATAAGCAGGGTGAGAGTATACAATTTTGATATTCTCCTTCCTCAGTTTTGAACCAGTCCATATAATCTCTGTTGAATTTTCTTAACACTGATGCTGTAACATGAAAGCAGACTTCAGTTCAGATCAGTTCAGTGGCTCAGTCATGTCCAACTCTCTGTGACCCCATGAACCACAGCACGCCAGGCCTCCCTGTCCATCACCACCTCCTGGAGTCCACCCAAACTCATGTCCTTTGAGTCAGTGATGCCATCCAACCATCTCATCCTCTGTCGTCCCCTTCTCCTCCTGCCCTCACTCTTTCCCAGCATCAGGGTCTTTTCAAATGAGTCAGCTCTTTGCATCAGGTGGCCAAAGTTTGGAGTTTCAACTTCAACATCAGTCCTTCCAATGCACACCCAGGACTCATCTCCTTTAGGATGGACTGGTTGG
The DNA here is from genome assembly GCF_910594005.1 of Cervus elaphus. NCBI lineage: Eukaryota > Metazoa > Chordata > Mammalia > Artiodactyla > Cervidae > Cervus > Cervus elaphus. The sequence goes on from NC_057845.1 coordinate 26,653,905, forward strand.
ATCTCCTTGCAGTCCAAGGGACCCTCAAGAGTCTTTTCCAACACCACAGTTCAAAAGCATCAATTCTTTGGCGCTCAGCTTTCTTTATAGTCCAACTCTCACAAACATATATGACCACTGGAAAAACCATAGTCTTGACTAGATGGACCTTTGTTGACAAAGTAATGTCTCTGCTTTTCAATATGCTGTCTAAGTTGGTCATCACTTTCCTTTCAAGGAGTAAGCATCTTTTAATTTCATGGCTACAATCACCATCTGCAGTGATTTTGGAGCCCAAGAAAGTAAAGTCAGCCACTGTTTCCACTGTTTCTCCATCTATTTGCCAAGAAGTGATGGGACCGGATGCCATGATCTTAGTTTTCTGAATGTTGAGCTTTAAGCCAACTTTTTCACTCTCCTCTTTCACTTTCATGAAGAGGCTCTTTAGTTTTTCTTCACTTTCTGTCATAAGGGTGGTGTTATCTGCATATCTGAGGTTACTGATATGAAAGCAGACTTAAGCAATACATAATAAATGCCATGAGTGTAACCCAGTAAAATATTGCTCAGACACTAAATTTTGAATTGTATACATTTTTCACATTACATGAAATATTTATTCTTTGGATTTTTTCAACCATTAAAATGTAGAAGACATTCTCAGTTCACAGTCATACAAAAATCAGTGGCTGACTGGGCTATAGTTTTCTCACCTCCAGCATAAAAATATATATTGATATGATAGAAAGATTATGCAGATCTAGCTATTAAGTGCCTCAGTTAGCTTTTTGTTCAGTAACAAATCATCTCAGAACTTTAATGGTTAAAATAACCACCATTTCTTGTTCATACATATATACAATGGAATACTACTGAGGTATGACAATGAACACCTCTCAGTTAGTTCTAATGAGGTGGATGAACCTAGAGCCTATAATACAGAGTGAAATAAATCAGAAAGAGAAAAACCAATATCGTAAATTAATCTGTATATATATGGAATCTAGAAAGATGGTACTGATGAGCCTGTTTACAGGGCAGCAGTGGAGATGCAGACATAGAGAACAGACATATGGACATGGGCGGAGGGGGGAAGGAAAGAGAGGATGAGACAAACGGAGAGAGTAGCAATATACATTACCATGTGTAAAACACATAGCCAACGGGAATTTGCTATATGAATCAGGGAATTCAGACTGGGGCTCTGTAACAACCTAGAGGGGTATTAGAGGGTGGAAGGTGGGAGGCAGGTTCAAGAGGGAGGGACATATGTATGGTGGTGGTTTAGTCGCTAAGTCATGTCCCACTCTTGTGACCCCATGGACTGTAGCCTGCCAGGTTCCTCTGTCCATGGGATTCTCCAGGCAAGAATACTGGAGTGGGTTGCCATTCCCTTCTCCAGGGGATCTTCCTGACCCAGGGATCGACCCAGGGATCAACCCAGGTCTCCTGCATTGCAGGTAGATTCTTTACCAACTGAGTTATGAGGGAAGACATATGTATACTATGTCTAACTTATGTTGATGTATGGCAGAAACCAAACCAATATTGTAAAGCAAGTACCCTTCAATTAAAAATAAATAAATTATAAAAAAAATCATCACCATTTCTTTTTCTTGGTTTTTAGGATCAGTAATTTGGATTAAGCTGAGGTAGATCTGATCTGGGCCAAGCTAGAGTAATCTTAGCTGGGCTCACTCTATGTTCAAGGCTTCATCTGGAAATAGTGCTTTATTCCAGGACATTGGTTTATTTTGTAACATCCAGAATAGCTGCAACCATCAGAACCTCTGCAGCCTGGCCTCTTGCTTCCCAGTTTAGGCTAGTTGGAATCATTCCTAGGACAGTTAAGGGGTTCCAGTAGCATGAAAGCAAAAACCTCATAGTCCCCTTGAGGCCTAGGCTTAAAAGCTGTACAGTGTCACTTTTCCTGTGTTCTGCTGGTCCAAAACAAGTCACAGAGCCAACCCTAATTCAAGGAGCAAGGAAAGAAACTATCACTTAAAAGGAGAAGCTGTTAAAAACTGTGGCCAGTTTTTACAATCTACTACACTGAGCTCCCAAAAACCTTTGAACAGGTATTATTGGAGCAACATCTGAAATTGAGACAATTAAAATAATGCACGAGGGTCAACTACAACAGTTGGAATGATGTGACATAAAGAGGATTCACATCTATGCCCCCAAAACCAATACCATGGATGTCTTGGAGTTATCCATTTGCTTATAAATATCTTTTATTCTGAACTTCAGTTTTGCCATAACATTTGCTACATCATAAGCTTGTATACTGTGATGTGCTAAGTCGCTTCAGTTGGGTCCGACTCTTTGTGACTCCATGGGCTGTAGCCCACCAGGGTCCTCTGTCCATGGAATTCTCCAGGCACGAACACTGGTGTGGATTGCCAGGCCCTCCAGGGGATCCTCCTGACCTAGGGATTGAACCTGAGTGTCTTAAGTCTACTGCAGTTTCAAGCAGGTTCTTTACCACTAGCGCCACCTGGGAAACCCACATCATAAGCTTAGTTCTTCAAATTACAGGTGTTCATTTGTACTTGATCTGCTTTCCCTATGGGTAACACTGCATTAACTACTTCAAAGTAAGCAGCAGCAGATATATTTCACTACCCCAGATAATAGAATGACAAAATTTTATATAAAAAGAGAGTTATTAGAAGGATGTAAATTATAATTGCTCAATATTAATTATAAGAATTATAAAAAATCATTACAGCTTCAGCCTTCTTCTATTTTTAGTATTTTTATTAAATGTTATTTAACAGTAAATAAGGTGGTTTCCTGATAGCTCAGTTGGTGAATCCGCCTGCAATGCAGGAGACCACAGTTCAATTCCTCAGTCGAGAAGATCCGCTGGAGAAGGGATAGGCTATCCATTCCAGTATTCTTGGGCTTCCCTTGTGGCTCAGCTGGTCAAGAATCTGCAATATAGGAGACCTGGGTTTGTTCCCTGGGTTGGGAAGATCCCCTGGAGAAGGGAAAGGTTACCCACTCCAGTATTCTAGCCTGGAGAATTCCATGGACTGTATAGTCCATGGGGTCACAAAGAGTTGGACACAACTGAGTGACTTTCACTTTCAAGGTGGTTCAGTGGTAAAGAATCTGCCTGCCAAGGTAGGAGATGCCACATGTTTGATCCTTGGCTTGGGAAGATTCCCTGGAGGGAGGAAATGGCAATCCATCCCAGTATTCTTGCCTGCAAAGTCCCATGGGCAGAGGAGCCTGGTGGACTATAGTCCATGGGGTTGCAAAGAGTCAGACACAACGGGGAATGCACACTGACATATAAGATTTACCTCAACCAATGACAGATATTTACATTTGCCTTTTTTTAAAAAAAAGTTATTAAGTTCTTAATATTTAAAGAAGGATTTTTCTTCAAGAGCAAGGTAAACTAACTTACAAAGTGAATAAGCCTAGTTAATCAGTAGTCACTGACTGCTAACTCCACGTTCTAGGTGACTGCTAAAGATGAAGTAGCTAATCAAATGGTTTAAATCTGCTTTATCACCAATCATGGCACTATCACACTCAACATGAGAGCTTCAGAGGAACACCTGTGCAAAAATGGGGACTTTTGAGGACCCAAACACTACTTTCAACAGCCCTCAATTATTTGCATAACCTGCACTCTCTTGTTTTCATAATCTGCACTTGTTTGTTCTCTGCCCTTCAGAGTGTGACTCAACAATTCCAGCCCCTTTGCTCTGCCCCAGCCCTGGAATTTCTGGTCTCTGCTTCTTACTCTAAGTTCTGTCCTTTCTTCCAGGGGTCATGGGGCTGCTACCCTTTTGAACTTGGCGTCTTTTTTTTTTTTCAATCATCCACTAGTTTTCTTTTAGTTTTTTGCATTATAGAATATATCAGACCTATAGAAATGTACAGATACAACAGGTTTCCATGTACTCACAACCTTGGTTTCAAAGATGTGGACCTTTCCTAATTCTTCCTGCAAATCACTTAAAAAATAATGAAAATGAACATGTTCAGCTAAAGCTTCTCAATCTTTCTCTGCCTCCCTTCTCTACAATTATGGGGTTGATTTGCATCATTCTCATGTGTGGTTATTTTATTTTATCAACTATTTTCTGATTAATACATTTATTTCTAAAGCAATATATATATATATATATATATATATATATATATCAGGGAAGTAAAGTACACCTGATACTTGAAGGCAGCAAAAACTGTGAAAGTGTATATGAATGACTGAAATGTGGGAAACATTTCTTCTAAACACAGCTATTTTCAGGAGATTGTAGAAAATTAAGCCATAGCCAGCTATATTATTTTAACAGGGGTCAAACCTCAGTCACTCATAATAGATCATGGAACTCTTTCTAGCTAATACTAAACATGATTCTCCTCTAACACCATGCTCCACAAAACCACTACTAAATCGTGGAAGTCAAAATCTATTTGCCACCTAACATGAACTTGTTTTTCAACACCATGGCTAAGAAAGATTTAATGTAGAGATGTGGGAATTGGAACATATGGCAGCAGGACAGTGGATGGCAGCATAGAATCTACAGGTATGGGGCGGGCATAGACAGCCAGAAGAAGCAGTGAGGTACTTGGCATTTAAGGCAAGAGACTGGAACCAGAGCAGAAAATAGGCAAATCAGTCATAAATCTAACAATGCAGCTTTCCTTTTCCCAGTCATCTTAAAGTCTTTCTGTTTTTCACAGGATGAGGTCCAAATTCTCTAGCTGACATCCTAGGACTCCATAATTTGGTCCATCTATTCATCTTTAGCAGCCTGCCAATATGCCTTTTCTCTATATGCAATCTTCCTTCTCATCACTGGACTATCACCTATTCTGCACATTCTTTGTATGCTTATGTCTCACAGTTAACTTGACATCTCTTTACAAAGAATCCTGGCTAGATACTCTGCTTCTGCCTTGCCCTGACCTAACCCCGACCCATTCTTCTCTGTGCCTACTAAAGTCTACTTCTCTAAGTCTCAGCCCAGACTTTAAACCACAGAAAACATCCACAACACCTGTTCCTTCTGATTTTCTGTAGCACTCTGCTCATTTCTCTGGTTCAACAGCTCTGATGTTACATGGCGATTATCCACATTATTATCCACATTTGTTGGTGCCTATTTCAGGAAACACAACTACTTCTGAATCTCTGATACCTAACACTGCCCATAGTACAAAATATGTCTGTTTTTTTGTTGGTTTTTTTTTAAGTTAGCATGCATAACATCGTTAGCCATTACACTAATAGTACAATTAACAAGGGGCTTCCCAGGCGGCACTAGTGGTAAAGACCCTGCCTGTCAATGCAGGAGACATAAGAGACGTGGGTTTGATACCTGAGTCGGGAAGATCCCCTGGAGGAGGGCATGGCAATCCACTCCAGTATTTTTACCTGGAGAATCCCATGGATCGAGGAAACTGGTGGGCTACAGTCCATAGGGTCACATAGAATCTGACCTGACTGAAGGGACTTATCATGCACGCACAATTAACAATACAATTAGTATCACTATATACCTACTAGAATGACTAAAGTTAAAGACTAAAATATATACATTTTGAATCAATGTATCACAGTTTTGTCTAGAGAAGACCCTATTTTGATAGCAGCAGCTGCTGCTGCTAAGTCACTTCAGTCGTGTCCGACTCTGTGTGACCCCATAGACGGCAGCCCACCAGGGCTTCCCTGTCCCTGAGATTCTCCAGGCAAGAACACTGGAGTGGGCTGCCATTTCCTTCTCCAATGCATGAAAGTGAAAAGTGAAAGTGAAGTCGCTCAGTCGTGTCCGACTCTTAGTGATCCCATGGACTGCAGCCCACCAGGCTCCTCCGTCCATGGGATTTTCCAGGCAAAAGTGCTGGAGTGGGTTGCCATTGCCTTCAAATGATAAGGAAATATTTTAATTTTTAGTATTATAATTACCCCTTTCCCTGCCAAAAAGTCTGTGCTTTGCTAGTGATGCTGCAGAACAAAAACAAGCCTTTTTCCACCAGGGGTTCGTTGTAAGAAATCACAAAGTAGACATGTTAATTTTTATGAATAATAAAAGCATACATGAAAATTTCCTGGCAGTCCAGTGCATAGCCATGGGTTCAATCCCTGGTTGAGGAACTAAGATCCCACAAGCCAGATAGTATGGCCAAAAACAATAAAAAATAAATAAATAAAATCATGCACAATGAAGATATCTGAAATATGGCGGTGAAGAGAATAAACATTTCACCATCTCAAGATAGAAGAACCATCATAGAACAAGACTGAGTTCACAAATAAATGAATTAGTCATTGAATTAGGTTGGTTTATATATCTGAAAGCTACATTTCCTGGTACAGACAGACATCAAGTAACAATTCAAGAGATTATCTTTTTAACTTGGTTTTGGTTCAGTTAAATTTATAATGGCTGTGAATAGATGTTTAGGATTAAAACCTATTTTGTTTTCTGAACTTTCCTCCTTTCTCAATGTGAATCTATACCATCAATTGTGTATTTTATATATAAAAAAAACACTGATATTTGTTGGAGGAGCAAATAAGTAAATAAATTTTTCATTATCCTCTGTGTTTTCTCTTAAAAAAAAAAAAAGAGTATAGTATCTTTAGAACTTATTTCTCTGCCCCGAACTTCTAATTTGCAGCTACAGAACTTACATAGAATTTCTAACAACATCCATTTCCATTTTCACAAACATATTATTGTTTACTGTCAAGTATATTAAGTATCTAATCATAAACAATTTTTAATTTACTATTATTTATCTTCATTTTTTTTCTCAGAGATTACCCTTGAGGTATTTACCTATTTCCCATTAAATATAGGTTTTTAATATTCACTTCTTTTGATAAAAGCACACTTAATTATCCTAAGACATTTGCAGTTTTCAAAATCTCTGACTCTGAATTGAAGATTAAGCTCAATTCTGACAGAGAAAAGCAAAAAGATCTAATAGAGATAGAGATAAATTTAAAATATATATATATATATGACTAAAAGTAATTATGCAAAATGTTAACAGTTGCCGTTGAGTTGTGAAATCAGTTTTTCCTTCTGTTCTTTACAAATTTTCTAGAATGAGCATGTATTAATTTTATAATCATGAAAGATTAGCATTTAAAATTAATTAATCTGAATTTACTGATGACAACTCTATCTTGAAATTAATTCAGCATAATGATGGAATAATGTGAACACCCTTTATTACTCTCTGTTGTGGAGCCTTCCTATTCTGAATGTGCCCCAAAATCATTCACTGCCTTATATGGGGTTCAGATAATCTATCACTTGCATCGCCCTTGGAAACATGATTCTGTCATGATGTAGACCTTTGTAAAGTGCAGACTAGATTTTTGTCTTAAATTTTCCTATCTAGGATTACCCTTATTAAAGACCTACTGGAATGATTATTTGTTCTCATAATTAGCAGTTCCCCTTCTGAAAATTAAGCAGGTTGGACATAATCCATGTGACAGCCTGCTCCAGCTAGCCATTTGTTCCCATGTGCATTTCTAAAGTGATATTTTAATTTATGTAACCATATGCTATTAGACCTCTGTTTTACTCTACCAGAGGTTCCTACTACAATTCGCAGGAAAAAGGAGAAGAGAAATTTCCAAAGGGGGTTTATTTCAAAAGATTCCTACTATGATAGAAAAATGGAGCTGTTTTCTTCCTTTCCTGATTATGGAAAGGGAATTTTATAGCATTAAAATTTAGTGCAAGTACATGGGAAGAACCTAATATCAGAATTGATCACAAATCTAAAGCAGTACTTTTTAAAAACTCAGTTCTTGCAACTGAGGTTGAACGTTAAGAAATGACTAGAAAGACGATCATGCTAAAAAAGAAATCATAAAATATGCTGTCTTTTATAATTTTCCAAATAATTTTGAAACTCATTTTGCTGCATAATACAACCAATAAACAACTATCACTTATCTTTCCTGCCAGCTTCTGTTTACTGTAGAATAAAAATAAAAATACTGCCAAGTATGAAAATGTAACAAGGGACACAGATAAAAATAGAAAATCTAAAATATACTTCTGAGACTTGATTTTAGCATTTATTAAAACCAAGAAAATCTTCTATGCAATAAAATTACTTAAAAAGAAACATATCTGACTCGCCTCCTTTGGGAGTTTCTTAACTTAAAAACTATTGATTCTGTACTGTTTTTTTTTTTTTTTAATCTAGAGTAACCACTTCAAAAGAGCTAAAACTATAAAGAGCCGAGAATTTCAGAGCTGAGCGTCATTGCATATCACTATGCATTTGAGACTGTTAACCCAGATTTGATTATGTGGAACATTCAAAGAACTGTGGCGTGTCCCTTTTCTTCCTTGCCTGATGACAGGATGCCTTAATGGATTCCTTTTCCATGACTACAGTTCAGAGAGCAGTGCTCTTATTTGCTTTCATTTCATCAACTCAACATATCTTGAAAGGTCAAGACTAGACAACATTACCATGAATTTTCAGTATCGCAAATATCAGTGATTGGGACTCTGCAGCCTGTGGGCCAAATGCAATCATCAACTTTGTTTGGATGGTCTGAAAACTAAGACTGGATTTTACACTTTGAAATGGCAGCAGTATAATCAAAAGAATAATGTTTTATGACATGTGAGAATATATAGTATTCAGATTTGTGCCCATAAATGATGTTTTATTGGAACACAGTCGTGCATGTTTGCCTATATATTAGCTATGACTGATTTTTCATACAGTAATGGGAAAGTTCAGTGCTTAGAAACCGTTTGGCCACCAAGTCTAAAATAGTTGCTGTCTGGCGTGTTATAGACTGAATTGTGTCTCTCCCAACCCCTAAGTTGAAGTTCTAACCCCAGTGTGACTGCATTTGTTGACAAGGACTTTAAGATTGTAATGAATGTTAAATGAGATCATAGGATTGGGGTCCCAGAACTACAGGACCATGTCCTCCTAAAAGAGAAAGAGATACCAAGAGTGCATACACACATAGTAAAGGCCATATGAGGACACAGCAAGAAGGTTGCCATCTGCAATCAAGAAGAGAAGCCTCAGGAGAAACCTTAGGTATAGGTACCTTGATGTGCACTTCTAGCCTCCAGAATTGTGAGAATATAAGTTTCTTACAGTTGTTTAAACCTCCTAGCTTGTAGTATTTCATTATGATAACCTTACTAGACTCACGAACAGTTGTTTACAAAATATGTGCCAATACCTGATCAAGATGGAAGCCACAACTTTTAAAATTGTTAAGCCAAATCTAAAGGCCTAAGGAACTTAAAAATATTTATCTGGTATGGTACAACACAAAGCAGAAACCTTAAGAGAAAGAACTCAATCAGAGAAAAAGGGATATTTTCAAGGAAAGTGCCTTTCTGTTAGCATACTATTATGGAAATAACAAATTTGGATTGGAATGGTTTCTGTGATGAAGATGTTACATGGCGTCTGTTGTCTTTGTTCAGTTGCTAAGTTGTGTCCAACTCTTTGTGGACCCATGAACTGCAGCACATCACGCTTTCCTGTCCTTCACTATCTCCTAGAGTCTGCTCGTATCCACCGAGCCAGTGATGCTATCCTCTGTTGCCCTCTTCTCTTCTTGCCCTCGGTCTTTCCCAGCATCAGGATCTTTTCCAATGAGTCAACACTTCGCATTAATTGGCCAAAGTATTAGAACTTTGGCTTCAGCGTCAGTCCTTCCAATGCAAGCAACATCTTCCAATGATACAAGAGATGATTCAACACATGGGAATCACCAGACAGTCAGCACCAATATCAGATTAATTATAATCATTGCAGCCAAAAATGAAGAAGCTATCTATATACAGTTAGCAAAAGCAAAACCTGGAGCTGACTGTGGCTCAGATCATGAGCTTCTTTTTGCAACATTCAGGCTTATATTGAAGAAAGTAGTGAAAACCACTAGGCCCTTTAGGTATGATCTAAATCAAATCCCTTATGATTATATGGTAGGGGTGATGAGTAGACTCAAAGGATTGGATCTGGTACAAAGAGTCCCTGAAGAACTGTGGATGGAGGTAGCATTGTACAAGAGGTGATGACCAAATCCATCCCAAAGAAAAAGAAATGCAAGAAGGTAACGTGGTTGTCTAAGGAGGCCTTACAATTAGCTGAGAAGGGCATCTGAAGTTTGGTTTAATCATTTCTCTTTCTCTACTGCCTATGGCCTGAAAATGTGTGTGTGTTCACTAGAGATTAATTTGTTAGTTTACCTAAAATGACAGACAATCTTCTGAGTGAGAGATTTCTATTGTTCTTTCAACTATTTTGCTGCTTCTCATCTAAAAACAACAACAACAACAAAAAACCTTCATTTCTGTGTTTGAATTATTTTTGTTTTTTCTTCTGAATTTTTTAAAGTTATGCTTGATCTTCTTTAAAAAAAATCAGAATTGAATTTCAGATGGTTTCATTTAATTGTGTACCAGATGTAATGTTTTACTGTTTCTGGTTTTGTTTTTTGTTTTTTTGTTTTTTTTCTATGTGCCAGAAGCATATAGAAATATAGCTCAGGGCTGGTTGCTGACAAATCAAACCAAACCCAAGCAGTTCAATTTTCATATAGAGTCCTCTCAAGATGTAGAAACCTCAGGATGTTTCAGGATAACTGAAAATCAGAACACTCTGCCTATGGCTGAGTTTGGTTTAAATACACAAAACTTTAACTGATTGCCACTCTTTTGTATAATGGTGACCAGATTTTTTTCATAGAGAAAAGGAAACAATCTACTTTCTGTTCACAGATTCATAGAATATTAGGAATTGAAAATAACCTCGGCAATCATCTAATCTAATTCACCCTCATAACTTTAAAGATAATAAGAGATATAATTTGATCTGCCTTAATCAGTCAGCATAGTCTGGGTTAAAAACCAAACCCTCAAAATTGGTATTAACAAAACAGTTATCCCCCCCCCTCATTCTGCATAATCACGTGGGTGGGTGGACGGTCGATCATTTTTGCTTAGGGGCTGTCAGAAGCTGTTTCAGCAGGAGTTTCCATGGGCGTCATGGCTGAGAAAAGAAAGCACTGTCTTGTCCTGCTCCCACATCAATAGCCAGAGGAAGCCACAGATTACATGACAGCCACAAAGGCAGCGGGACCCACCATCCTTCCCTGTGCCTAGAAGGACAACCAGAACACTTATGTGTAGCCTCAGTGTCTGCCACAAAATACAATGTTTCTGGTGTGTCACTGGTTACAACTAAATCAACAGATACTCAGTACATCTTGCCTCTGCACTGAAGGAGACAGATACGGTATTTCCCATAAGACATTTTTTAAACATTAAATTTTTCCTCTTAATATCCCTGCTGTCTCCTGCACAAAAATACCAGATGAGCTATAAGCTGATAGAGGGATATATACACACATATATGTCAATATAAAATGGAGACCCATTTCTAAATAAAGTGGAGAGAAAAGCAGAAAATCTGCCTATTGTTTTGTTTCTTTCTTTGTGCATTCAGTCCTCCTGATCATGAAGGAATTCTTTATAAAATACGTTCAGTTCAGTTCAGCTCAGTCACTCAGTTGTGTCTGACTCCCTGTGACCCCATGAACCGCAGCACACCAGGCCTCCCTCTCCATTACCAACTACCAGAGTCCACCCAAACGCCTGTCCATCCAGTCGGTGATGCCATCCAGCCATCTCATCCTCTGTCGACCCCTTCTCCTTCTGCCCTCAATCTTTCCCAGCATCAGGGTCTTTTCAAATGAGTCAGTTTCGCATCAGGTGGCCAAAGTACTGGAGTTTCAGCTTCAGCATCAGTCCTTCCAATGAACACCCAGGACTGATCTCCTTTAGGATGCACTGGTTGGATCTCCTTGCAGTCCAAGGGACTCTCAAGAGTCTTCTCTAATACCACAGTTCAAAAGCATCAATTCTTCAGTACTCAACTTTCTTTATATTCCAACTCTCACAACCATTCATGACCACTGGAAAAACCATAGCCTTGACCAGATGGACCTTTGTTGACAAAGTAATGTCTCTGCTTTTTAACATGCTGTCTAGGTTGGTCGTAACTTTCCTTCCAAGGAGTAAGCATCTTTTAATTTCAAGGTTATAGTCACCATCTGCAGTCATTTTGGAGCCCCTAAAAATAGTCAGCCACTGTTTCCCCATCTATTTTCCATGAAGTGATGGGATTGGATGACATGATCTTAGCTTTCTGAATGTTGAGCTTTAAGCCAACTTTTTCACTCTCCTCTTTCACTTACATCAAGAAGCTCTTTAGTTCTTCTTCACTTTCTGCCATAAGGGTGGTGTCATCTGCATATCTGAGGTGATTGATATTTCTCCTGGCAATCTTGATTCCAGCTTATGCTTCATCCAGCCCAGCGTTTCTCATGATGTACTCTGCATATAAGTTAAATAAGCAGGGTGAAAATATACAGCCTTGATGTACTACTTTTTCTATTTGGAACCAGTCTGTTGTTTCATGTCCAGTTCTAACTGTTATTTCCTGACCTGCATACAGGTTTTTCAAGAGGCAGGTCAGGTGGTCTGGTATTCCCATCTCTTGAAGAATTTTCCACAGTTTATTGTGATCCACACAGTCAAAGGCTTTGGCATGGTCAATAAAGCAGAAATAGATGTTTTTCTGGAACTCTGCTTTTTTGATGATCTAGCGAATGTTGGCAATTTGAACTCTGGTTCCTCTGCCTTTTCTAAAACTAGCTTGAACATCTGGAAGTTCATGGTTCATGTATTGTTGAAGTCTGGCTTGGAGAATTTTGAGCATTAGTTTACTAGCGTGTGAGATGAGTGCAATTGTGTTGTAGTCAGCATTCTTTAGCATTGCCTTTCTTTGGGACTGGAATGAAAACTGACCTTTTCCAGGCCTGTGACCACTGCTGAATTTTCCAATTCACTGGCATATTGAGTGCAGCACTTTCACAGCATCATCTTTCAGGATTTGAAATAGCTCAACTAGAGTTCCATCACCTCCACTAGCTTTGTTCATAGTGATGCTTCCTAAGGCCCACTTGACTTCACATTCCAGGATGTCTGCCTCTAGGTGAGTGATCACACCATTATGATTATCTGGGTTGTGAAGATCTTTTTTGTACAGTTCTTCTGTGTATTCTTGCCACCTCTTCTTAATATCTTCTGCTTCTGTTAGGTCCATACCATTTCTGTCCTTTATTGAACCCATCTTTGCATAAAATGTTCCCTTTGTATCCCAACTTTTCTTGAAGAGATCTCTAATCTTTTCCATTCTGTTGTTATCCTCTATTTCTTTGCACTGATCACTGAGGAAGCCTTTCTTATCTCTCTGCTATTCTTTGGAACTCTGCATCAAATGGGTATATCTTTCCTTTTTTCCTTTGTTTTTTGCTTCTCTTCTTTTCAGAGCTATTTGTAAGTCCTCCTCAGACAGCCATTTTGGTTTTTTTGCATTTCTTTTTCTTGGGGATGATCTTGCTCCCTGTCTCCTGTACAATGTCACAAACCTCTGCCCCTAGTTCATCAGGCACTCTGTTTATCAGATCTAGTCCCTTAAATCTATTTCTCACTTTCACTGTATAATCATTAGGGATTTGATTTAGGTCATAACTGAATGGTCTAGTGGTTTTCCCTACTTTCTTCAGTTTAAGTCTGAATTTGGCAATAAGGTGTTCATGATCTGAGCCACAGTCAGCTCCCGGTCTTGTTTTTGGTAACTGTATAGAGCTTATGCATCTTTGGCTGCAAGGAATATAATCAATCTGATTTTGGTGTTGACCAACCATTCAATATCATGGTAATCCAAGGCTATGTCCCAACCAGTAGTGACGAAGAAGCTGAAGCTGAACAGTTCTAAAAGACCTATGAGGCCTTCTAGAACTAACACCCCAAAAAAGATATCCTTTTCATTATAGGGAACTGGAATGCAAAAGTAGGAAGTCAAGAAACACCTGGAATAACAGGCAAATTTGGCCTTGGAGTATGGAATGAAACAGGGCAAAGGCTAATAGAGTTTTGCCAAGAGAATTCACTGGTCATAACAAACACCCTCTTCCAACAACACAAGAGAAGACTCTACACATGGATAACACCAGATGGTCAACACCATAATCTCTTTTATTAGTCTCACTAAAAAAAGGTTGGGGGGAACATTATAGAGTCTAGCTATATGATCTGTTGCTTGAGATTTTAGAGCTCTAAGGATTCAAAGTGAAAGGCCCAAACTATGAATATATGTCTATAATAACAGGAAGACAAGGCAATTGCAGAATTCAAGGGAATAAGAGAGACACCCACACCCAACTTCCTGGGCAGTGGTTGGCTATAACTGTTGTACATGTGATGGATCTGACAAAGGTACACACAGATAGGTACATAAATTGTGAATTATAAATTGTTACATTTGTGTTTGATTGTGTAAAAATTCTAACTTCTTTCATTAAGCCAAAAAATAAAAACAAAAACTGAGATCTAATTTGAGCACCAGCATCCAAAGTCAAGAAAAATGTGTCATCTTCCAAAATGATGATTCATTATGGCAAACAGTAGCTCATGTGGAAATATTCGCTCCCACAGCATTGAGATTTTACTGTCTATACTGAAAAGGTGACTTGGGTTAACTAAGTTGTCCCTTGTGGCTTAGCTGGTGAAGAAACAGCCTGCAATGCAGGAGACCTGGGTTCGATCCCTGGGTTGGGAAGATCCCCTGGAGAAGGAAAAAGGCTACCCACCCCAGTATGCTGGCCTGGAGCATCAGACAAGACTGAGCGACTTTCACTTTCTTTCTAAAGGCACACAAGTATTAAGCAGTCTAATCAATGCTAGTACTGTATGTTTCTGACTGCTGGTTTGAAGTCTTTTATTCTGCTATCTTATTTTTTAGCAGTTAACTGTGTAATTCTACCAAGGTTCTAATCTATACCATTTCTGAAGATTTCTAAGAAGTAATGTTCCATATTTATAGTATTAAATGCCAGTACTATAAATATAAATCACTTAGCCAATTTGCATAAAATATCTGAAGAATTCTGTGAATTATGTCATTGTTTCAGTTTTGACATTACTGTGCCAGGTTACCTTTACTTCTTCCCAATATATTTATCCATTTCCTTGCACATTCTAGGACTACCAAATAATTACTTTCCTGTGATTGCCCATAATAAATAACCATAAAGTGGATAGTTTAAAAGAATAGAACTTTGTTCTATCACAGTTCTGGAGGCAAGAGTTTCTAAATCAAGGTGTGGGCAGAACTGCACACTCTTTGTAGACTTTAGTGGAAAGCTTTCATTGCTTCTACAAGGTTCTGATATCTGTTTCAATGTTTCTTGGCATTCCTTGGGTTGGGAGCACATCACTCCACACTGTAAAGTCATGGACCAACTATTGATATATGCTAAAAATATTTTTTAAAGATTTGACAAATCATGGAGATAAAAAAATATTAGATCTCAGACCACAACCACAGCCTTCTAAGCTCCTGCCTGGAAAATATTTAGCTACATTTCGTTATTGACATATTGCTTTAGGATCTTGAAACATGCATTTAGTATACTTCAATTCTATTTTATAATAATTCATTGAGTCTCTTGTATGTGTATTGTAACAACAGACATTAAGAAAATATCAGAAAGGTGTTTTTCAGTACACATATTCAGTAACTTCATCCTAACTGTGGAGTTATTTGATAAAGACTCAATCTATGAACCAGTTGATTATATCTGAAAGCATTTAATTCCAACAGAGCTTGAGGAAGGAGAAGCCCTTTAGGAAGAAACTATAAATCAGTAAAGTCAAAAGCAATAAGCCAGTAGTATGATGAAAGTAGAATAATTGTAAACACATTTAATAAGCAGATTAAACACAAGGAGGAAATTGTTAAGGAATTCTTAATGATTCATGTTGATAGAATGCCTAAATAACAAAGTAGACAATTAATCAAAGACAAGGGAAAATTAATGTTTGTGATTTGTGAAACCAAGTTGGAGGTCTAGTAAGAAAGGTGGAATGGCCACATAAAAGAGAAAAAAAAACTGAATAACTATTGTTTCTTTTGAGACAAAAAGTTGATAGGCTGCAGGAAATCTCTAGGTCAAATCAACTCATTTCTAGCCACTAAATCCAAGATAATCATTTAAAATTACCTGGTTACTTTAAAAAAAAAAAAAAAAAAAACCTAAATGCAAGGCATAGAAGAGACATTGTGACTTTACACAATGTAAGCAATTACACTGTAACATTTATAACATTCATCTGGCCCTCCATTAGGTTGAAGTGTATATGTACTAAAAGTTCTGCTCACACCCTGGCACAGAATAGCTATGATCTACTGGAAAGACTTTCATTAACCTTCATTCACTGTTGTATAAATTTCCTCTCCTATAATGGTGTATTTTATACACAGTCATATTGTATAAATATATCTATGCTTCTTTTGTATTGAGATAGAGCCAAATAAAAATAAAATCGTTGTCTATAGTTTATCTGTTGAGGGGCCTCTCTTTGACTTATTTTTGCTCTCCCAGATTCTTTTTCTGACAGAGGAACCCTTCTCACTGTTGAACTATCTTTTGCTAAATGGAAATATTGGTGTCACATTTCTGCAGTGTCCATGGATTAGAACTTCTGGGGTCAGGTTTAGCTGAAGAATGCAGACTGGTGGACAGTGGGGGCATCAAGAGCTGTCTTTGCTTCCCTTATTATTATTTCATTTTCTTCAGACATGTTTCTGCAAAGGAGGCATGGGCTTTTGTTGTGTATTAATTACTTTACTTAACCTCCAATGTCATAGGAATCATAAATATGTTCCAGATCTAGTCCCTTGTTCCCTCCCAAATAGCAGACAAGGAGACACTGTTCACATTTACCCCATCATCAACCAGAAAATCATGACCTATTCCATTCCCTACTTTTATGCTTCCTTGTTGAGAATTTAGTTGAATTTCTTCACAATATTGCTGCTTCAGCATCAACTTTGTGTGGCCAAGTGGTCGCAGGGGCCTTCAGCTAACACTAGACCCTCTTATAAGTTCGTGTCCTAGGTAGCAGGTAAATGTAAGCTCCTCAAACAACCCCCTAGCTGCCCTTGTGAGAAGAATTTTCCCATACCTCCCAGGGCTTTCCCCTTGAGCCTCCCTTGGATAAGACACCCTAGATCCCAAAGCTTCCCGAAACACATTTCGTTTTGATTAAAATTAATGTCCAACCTTGGCCTAGAACTCCTACTCCACCCAAGGATGCTTTCCCCCACTCTCTTGCCTACACTCAGCTCTCCCTGCCTGCACTCTGCCTTGACATCCCCATGTGGCCCCTTGAGGCTTATTGGGTACCTCCTCCATGACCTGTGTGTGATAAATCTTTCTCTTACCTGTGAGTAATAATCCTTTCCCTTTCAGTCTTTTGTTGAACGGTGGTTCACTATCCAACACAGACCCAAGTCCTTTCTCCACATATGTTAATTTAACAAAGTCACACTTCTTTAACTCATTCTAATCATCATCTGTAAGTTCTTTCTTGGACACAGTTTTGTCTTGAACATGTGATAAAAGTCTAAAATCATCTACAAGTCTTGAGAATGTCTAGCTTGTCTTTTTGTCCTCAGTCTCTGTCTGACAAACAGATATCAAAAATATTCCTCAAACTCCAATTCTTTATCAACAATCAAGTTAACTACTTTTCTTTAAGCTGTTATAGTACATTCTGTATAATTCCTGAAAAGCCTAAACTGAAGTCTATTTTAAACATTATAATGTTATGGTATCCAGCTACTAGTGATAATTTTTCTATATCCTGTCAAAAGAAATAAATGTTCTCTTGTCTCTGCATTCCATAGCACCTCATGAATATATCTATTATTGCATGAATCACGCTGTAGTATCAGTGTTTGTTTATACATCTGTCTCCGTCACCAAACTAAGAACTGTTTGAAAGTTAAGGACAAGTCTTATTCATTTTTTTTGTTCCTAACAAGTCATTCAATTCTAAAGAATCATTTGAACGATTAGGCAAAAGCTGGCTGAGGGCATATTCTAACAGTGCTTTTATGACTGAGATATTAGTCTGTGCTACTTAATCTTTCTCTAGCACTTAGAACACTCCCTTCTTTATAGTGTTTGAAAAACCTTGAAAAGATGAACTGACATCTCAAGGTCACCATTGGTGATGGGACAGAGCTTGATCCTAGGTCTCTACACTTCTTAAAAATCCTCTTCTGTACTCTCTTCTCTAGTCTAGTAAACAACATATCCTCTTAAGAAGAATTCTTACATTTTAAAATGAATTTCTTAAACTTCTTACATATATTAATTTTGTATTTCTGTACAACACTTGTCTCAGAATGTTATAGATAATTATTTTAAGTTTGTTCCTTATACATTAAATATAAATAACCTTCTTTCAAACATGTTTCATTTGGGGGAGGACAAGCATAAAGCTCATGTCTGGTAGAATATTTTTCTACTGAAATGAAAGGCTATTTGGACAGACTGATGGATGATAAAATGGAATACCCACCTTCAGACCAAATGAGAGTTGAAAATACAAAGTTATGTTTTTTAAACAGGTACAAGGGATTCTGAAATGAAAGAACAAGATGAAGCAAAGTAGAGGGGGGAAGACCTCTCAAATGAGGAAAAGTAAGAGAATATGGCAAGTTAGAAGAGAGGGAAAACAAGAGAAGGTTTTACAATTTTTTTTGTACGCTGTTCTTAGGGAATCCACAGCCCTTAGGGTAACTCAGACAACTGAAACTAAGCTAATCAATGCTTTCTGTCCCCTTGCCAAAGTAACCAGTTCAGAGATGGCACATGACCCAAACTGAAACAATAAGATCAATAAGAACCAATATTAGGACTTTTGTGTGAGCAATCAAAGTGGTAAGAGTCTCCTTTGATGCACTGTATATTAAAATGATGTAAAATTAAAGCTGACAGGTACTAAAATAAAGAGGATTAGTGATAGACTAAATTAGAGGAAGCAGAACTGAAAAGCTGATGATGTCTTTGAAGCTTTAGGTCAAGAAATCTAAGTGTACCTGAATTTGAACTGTTAAGTTAAATAGATATCTTATTTATTATTATTATTACTGTCAGGTTACATATTCTAATAGTTTTAGTTAATGCTGTATAATTCATACACCCTGGGACAAAAGCAGTCCTTCAGGACCACATATTGGTAGAGAAAGACACAGCACAACATGAGGGAAAGAGAGAGACTTGATATCAAAAAATTATGCCTAAATTTTTATATAAAACTATATGAAACATGTATGGAAAGAATCTCAAACTAGCACTAATGATAAGCACCAGAGTTCTGAAAATAGGAATTTAATACATGCTAGTTCTCTTGTTTCTCTTAAAATGTGGCCCCTTAATGAACCAGAGGTTCCTAATGATAAAGGAAAGGAAGGCTGTTCCCCATGCCCTTGCTGCATTCATGTGTTTAATGAATTACCTGGGTGATCTAAGGCCGAGCTTTCCAACTGCGATGCACCACTTGCTGTGAATGGATTACAGGTGAGGTGAAATACTGACTATTTCAGTCCTTGAGGTGTATTTTAGTTGTGATATTGCTAGAAGCTGTAACAAGCTCCAACATTCCATTGGCATGTTTACATATATAAGCAAATATATATGTTTCAATATATTTGTAATATATATCATATAATAAACACACTTGTAGTTTATTTCTTGCTTATCTTACTGTCAAAAGCTAATTTTCTGGTCAGCAGTGGTCAGCAAGTAGCTTTTCTACATGGAGGGTCTTAGCTGACACAGCTCTCCTCACCTTGGGCTCTGCCACATGTTTTAAACTTCCTTTACTATAAAGGCCATATATTATCTTTATTTACATTCCATTGGTGAGAATTAGTCTCACAAGACCATACATGAATACAAAAAATCCTAAGATATATAGTCCCTAGCTGGGGAGTTGCTTTCCAGAGACAAGTACCCTATAGAAAAGAAAATGCAGATTTTAAGTTAGCCAGTGTTGTCACATGGACTTGAGTTATTTGCCCATTATTTCCAGCCATTAGCAAACATACTCATTGACACAACTTCACCATGTACATATTATGTGTGCTGTAATGTAGAGATGTTTGAGAAGCATCAATCTATGGCACCTGTTTGGTACCGAGGGACTTGAAATTCTGCTTGGACATCCTCAATCCTCTAAATTCTCCAAGCACCAAATAATTATGGATTAGGCCCAACTCCATTTGTGACACTTCATTTTGCTCCTTTTGCCATCGATAAACCTGGTAGCACCCTGGTTTCCTTCCTTACTCCACTTGCTTCTGTCCATTAACTACCTCATGCTACCCATCTCCTTTTATCTTTAGCTATTCTGGAGCTCAGATCTTCTCCATCAAAGTGAATTGCCATTTATCTCAGCATGGAAACTCTCAGCCTCTTAACAGGGAGACCAATGAGAGTGATATAAATCTTCAGATATAAAATAAAGAAATTATGAATCCAAGTTTAATGTCAAAATTATTCATTTTTTATCTTTGAAGTAGTAGCACTGGAAGGGATAAATTTCTGTAAAAGATTCCTTTGTAGATGCCTCTCCTATGAAAATTAATTAAAATTCTACTCTTTATCTCTTTCTCAGTTTAAGTATATTAGTAGTAGTGTTAGTCGTGTCCAACTCTCTGACCCCATGGACTGTAGTCTGCCAGGCTACTCTGTCCATGGACTTCCCCAAGCCAGAATACTAGAGTGGATTGCCATTCCCTTCTCCATGGGATCTTCCTGATCCAGGGATTGAATCCAGGTCTCCCACATTGCAGGTAGATTCTTTACTGGCTGAACACCAAGGAAGCCCTTAAGTATATTATTATGCTAAATATTTCCTTTGTGCAAAAGAATAAACACATAAGGTGCCCTACTGTGAGTATTGGCTAGATATCTCCTAGAACAAATAAGCCTACAATTTCTGTAGCTAAACACGTTATAGATAACTTTCTGTTTGGGCATAGTCTAATGCTTTGCATTCCTTATTATAGGAGGAGGAGAAAGCTTCATTCAGTCCTTTCATTCAGGAATTCAGACCTCAGATACTGGATCATCTTCAGAGCTTCCAAGATCATTCTGATCATCTCTATCCAACAAGAGAAGACAAGAGAAAGAGGAAATTGGAAGATCTCACCTGGGAGTATTTGGGGACCAGACATGGAAGGGTCACATATCACTTCATCTATCTTTCACCTCTGTCCTTCAACCACACTTAACTGCAGAGAAGGGTGGAAATGCAGTTTTGCATACAGTTACTGAATTTGCCACACTATGACCATTGGCCTTTAGCCTTTAAAAAAAATTTCTATCCCTTTTTCTTTTCTCATATATTAAATTTAGGCTTCAGCTTCTTTAGTCCAGCATCAATTCCCACCTCAATTTTACCAAATTAATTTCTCATTATACCCTGCAAAGACCTTCCTTTTCTTCCAAACTAATTTACTTTCTGCTCACCAGTCCTATTATTATGCCTTTCATAGGTCATTTCAATTTACTCCATCTGAATATACTTCCTTCATTTTCTATCAACACCTAATTCCTGTATCCTTAAAAACATGACTTTAATCTTATCTAGAAGATTTTTCAGGAATTCATCTTGAAAGCTATATCCTTGACCATACTCATACATATGGATCCCCCAGTAATATAATAATTTCTTCTCTCTCTTCTCTCATCATATTTCTGGAAATCTTAGAAATAGTAGGAGTTGGGAATGTAAATTCATAACATGCCCTATAATCTGTTATGTGGTACAGGCATGGAACCCTGTACTAACACTGGTTTGTTGAAACAGTATTCTCTTCCTCCAATGGCTATAAACTTGTTCAGAAGCTAATACATCTAATCCTAGAATTTGAACCAGTCTGTTGTTCCATGTCCAGTTCTAACTGTTGAATCTTGACCTGCACACAGGTTTCCCAGGAGGCAGGTAAGGTGATCTGGTATCCCCATCTCTTTAATAATTTTCCAGTTTGTTGTGATCCACACAAAGGCTTTAGGGTAGTCAGTGAAGCAGATGTTTTTCTGGAATTCCCTTGCTTTTTCTATGATCCAGTGGATGATGGCAATTTAATCTCTGGTTCCTCTGCCTTTTCTAAATCTAGCTTTAGTATCTGGAAGTTCTTGGTTCTGCTAGCTTGTGAAATGAGTACAATTGTGTGGTAGTTAGAACACTGCAGAGGCATGGGGCTGCAGAAACCTATCACAGGAAAGGGGCTCAGGCTGCAGCAGACTTGGGAGGTGCAGCATGTGGAATAAGTCCTGTTGGAGGAGGTTGCCATTAGCTCCGCTGTAGAGCCTTTGAGCAGATGACCCGCAAACAACAGAACAATTATACCAAAGAAGTTCTCACACTGTTGCAAAAATTCTAGAGCCCACAACAGATTTCCCAACCTGGGGACCCAGCAAAGGGATCCAGCCAGCTCCTCCCATCAGGAAGCTTCCACAAACCTCTTATTCTCATCCATCAGAGGACAGACAGAATGAAAATCACAGTCACAGAAAACTAAATAAACTGATCTCATTGATCAATGAAACTATGAGCCATGCCGTGTAGGGCTACCCAAGACAGATGGGTCATGGTGGTGAGTTCTGGCAAAACGTAGTCCACTCGTGAAGGGAATGGCAAACCAATTCAGCATTCTTGCCCTGTGAGAACCCCATGAACAGTATAAAAAAAAAAAACAGTATGAAACAATAAATAAACATTGAAAAGGAATGATGTAAAACAAGTAGCTTGGAGCTCAGATAAAGGAGAGATGACATGAGTAATAGTAATAAGGAAAACTCAAGAGGAATGATGAGGAGGAGGCAATCTTGGTAATAAAGCACTACTGTGTGTTCATTTGTTTTGAGGAGCATAGATTTCTTGTTGGAAAAGAGTGGAGAATAAAATGAGATTATTAAAACTAGGCCATAATGCAGGAGACAGAAGTGATGCAGGTTGAATCCCTGGGTTGGGAAGATCTCCTGGAGGTGGGCATGGCAACACACTCCATTATTATTGCTGGAGAATCCTATGGACAGAGCAGCCTGTCAGGCTATAATCCATAGGGTCACAAAAGAGTCAGACATAACTTAAGCAACTCAGCAAGCAGGCAAGTAAAGTCACTTATACCTAAAACTAAAGAATTTGTACATTATTCTATAGGAAACTGGGAAATTTTTTAGAGGAAAGGCAATTAAGGGAGGTAAGAAGTTTTATTAAATTAAAAATAGCTTAAATAGTTGCATTTTACAGAGCACCTAGAAATGCAGAGCAAGTGATAGAAGGGGTGTGGAAAAGAACTTGGAAACAAGGAGATCCATAGAAAATTAGGCTTTAAATGAAATTCAAAGCATCTGAGCAGATAAATGCAAAGTAACCCCAAAGAAGTAAAATGGCTTCAGTACTAAGCAGTCTAATTGAATTAATTGACATTTGTAAAAGCAGATTGCCAGATATTAATATTTCTCCAGCAGAGAGGGTTTTTTAAAAATCTGAAGAGAACTGCAATTTAAGTCTGCAATCACAGTGAACCACATGGAAATGCCCTCTTGGAGAATGCTTTTTAGGAGAGGAAAAGGGAGGTAAGAGGGCTGTAGTAAACAAAGAGGTATGACTTTTCATGGACTGAATCATTCCCAAGAAAGAAAAGGAGTCTTTCTTCTTCCTGTTGGGCTCTACTGTTAACACAGGTCATGCAGGCTCCCCTTTCTGATGTCCCAACTTTATTTTATTGAGGTTTCTGTTTATTAATTTTTTACAATAAGAAAGAAGTTCTCTACTATCTATACTATCACTCAAAAATAAAATACCTAAATATAAATCTAGCAACATATGTACAAAATCTATATTAAAAAAACTAAAATCAAACGAGTGAAGTAAGCCAGAAAGATAAAGAACATTACAGCATACTAACACATATATATGGAATTTAGAAAGATGGTAACGATAACCCTATATGCAAAACAGAAAAAGAGACACAGAAATACAGAACAGACTTTTGAACTCTGTGGGAGAATGTGAGGGTGGGATATTTCAAAAGAACAGCATGTATACTATCTATGGTGAAACAGATCACCAGCCCAGGTGGGATGCATGAGACAAGTGCTCGGGGCTGGTGCACTGGGAAGACCCAGAGGAATCGGGTGGAGAGGGAGGTGGGAGGGGGGGATCGGGATGGGGAATACATGTAAATCCATGGCTAATTCATATCAATGTATGACAAAACCCACTGAAATGTTGTGAAGTAATTAGCCTCCAACTAATAAAAAAATAAATTAATTAATTAATTTAAAAAAAATCAAAGAAGAATGAAATAAACCGATATTCCATGTTCATGGACAGAAAGCCTCAATATTGTCAAGATGCTATTCTTCCCAATGTAATCTATAAATTCAAAGCAATCTCAGTTGAAACCCTAGCATGTTATTTTGTGGATATTGACAAACTGATTCTAAAGTTTATATGTGACTTAGAAGCCCTAGAATAGCCAAATAAATTTTGAAGGAAATGTACAAAGTTGGAAGACTTAACACTATCTGATTTCAAGACTTACTATAAAGCTACAGTAGTCAGAACACTGTGACACTGGAGAAAGAATAGACAGATCGATGAGTGGAACATAATAGTGAACCCAGAAAAAGACCCATGTAAATATAATCAACTAATCTTTGATAATGGAGGAAAGGCAAGTTAGTGAAGCAAGGATAGCTTTTTTAACAAATGATGCTGGAGCAACTGGACATCCACAAATTAAAAAAATAATAATAATCTAGATTCAGACCTTACACCCATCACAGAAACAAACACAAATGGATTGCAGACAGAAATTTAAAATGCAAAACTACAAAACTCCTAGAAGATACCAAATGATAAAGCCTAGATGAACTTAGGTACAGTGATGGGTTTTAGATACACTAAAGGCATGATCCATGAAAGAAATAATTGATCAGCTAAAACTAAAATTAAAAACTTCTGCTCTACAAAAGACAGTATCAAGAGAATGAGAAGACATGCCACAGACTGGGAGAAAATATTGTAGATAATGTAACTATTGACCAAAGTATACAAAGAACTCTTAAAACTCAGCAATAAGAAAACAGACAACCTATTCAAAAATGAGCCTAAAGCTTTAAAGACATATCACCAAAGACATACAGATGGCAAATAAGCATATGAAAAGTGCTCCACGTCATATGTCATCAAGAAAATGCAAATTAAAGCAACAATTAGATACCATTATACACATATTAAAACAGCCAAAATCTGGAACACTGACAGCATCAAATGTTGGTGGGGTTCAGGAGAAATAAGAACCCACATGGATTGCTGGTGGGAATGCAAAATGATAGAGACACTGAAGAGTTTGATGCTTTCTTACAAAACTAGATGCAATCTTACAATCCAGTTCAACAGTCTAACCCCTTGATATTTACACAAAGGAGTTGAAAACTTATGTCAACCAAAAGACCTGCACACCAGATCTATAGCAGCTTTGTTCACATTTGCCAAAATTTGGAAGCAAGCAACATGTACGTCAGCAGGAGAATGGATAAATAATCTGCGGTATATCTAGATCATATGGTATTATTCAGTACTAAGAAAGAAATGTTATCTAGTCATTAAAAGACAATAAGGAAACTGAAATGCATATTCCTAAGTTAAAGAAACCAGTCTGAAAAGCCTACATACTGTATAATTCCATCTATATGACATTCTGGAAAAGAAAAATCTATAGAGACAGTAAAATATCAGTAGTTTCCAGGGTTTGGGGATGTAGGAGGTATAGAGGAAAGGGGAGATGAAGCACAAAGGATTTTTAGGGAATTAAAAATACTCTGTATGATACCATAAGATGGACACATGTCATTTTATATTTGATCAAATCCATAGCATGTACAGCATCAATAATGATTCATAATGTAAACTATGGACTTTGGCTGATAAGGACGTGTCCGTGAAGGTTCAGTAACTGCAACAAAGGTGCCATTCTGGTGGGGATGTTGATAATTGGAGAAACTATGCACATGTGGGAAGAAAGAGTATACGGAAATCTCTGTGCTTCCACTCAATTTTTCTGTGAATCTAAAAATCCTCTAAAAAAGTTCTATCTGAAAAAATTGTTTTTAACTGAGAGACAGAGAAACTAAGTCATATTCCTACAGTTTTATAACCAGTAGGTTGCTATTTAGGGTTTTAGCTTCCCATCTGTCTGGTTTCAACACCTGTGTTCTTAGGTCAGTTCAGTTCAGTCACTCAGTCGTGTCTGACTCTGTGTCCCCATGGACTGCAGCACGCCAGGCCTCCCCGTCCATCACCAACTCCCGGAGTTTACTCAAACCCATGTTCATTGAGTCAGTGATGCCATCTAACCATCTTATCCTCTGTCATCCCCTTCTCCTCCTGCCTTCAATCTTGCCAAGCATCAGGGTCTTTTCCAATGAGTCAGTTTTTCACATCAGGTGGCCAAATATTGGAGTTTCAGCTTCAGCATAAGTCCTTCTAATGAATATTCAGGACTGATTTCTTTCAGGATGGACTGGTTGGATCTCTTGCAGTCCAAGGGATTCTCAAGAGTCTTCTCCAACACCACAGTTCAAAAGCATCAATTCTTCGGCGCTCAGCTTTCTTTATAGTCCAACTCTCACATCCATACAGGGCTACTAGCAAAACCATAGCTTTGACTAGACAGACCTTTTTTGGCAAAGTAATGTCTCTGCTTTTTAATATGCTGTCTAGGTTGGTCATAACTTTTATTCAAAGGAGCAAGTCTTTTAATTTCATGGCTGCAATCACCATCTGCGGTGATTTTGGAGCCCAAAAAAATAAAGTTTGTCAATGTTTACACTGTTTCCCCATCTCTTTTGGAGAGAGTGAACATCGATATTTCAGGAATCAGCAAAATAAAATGGACTGGAATGGGTGAATTTAACTCAGATGGCCATTATATCTACTACTGTGGGCAAGAATTCCTTAGAAGAAATGGAGTAGCCATCATAGTCAACAGAAGAGTCCAAAATGCAGCACTAGGATGCAATCTCAAAAATGAAAGGATAATCTTTTTTCATTTCCAAGGCAAACCATTCAATATCACAGTAATCCAAGTCTATGCCCTGACCAGTAATGCTGAAGAAGCTGAACGGCTCTATGAAGACCTACAAGACCTTCTAGAACTAACCTGTGTCCTTAGCCAATCATATTAACAAATTAAGCATCTGAGCCTGCAAGGCTGGGTAACAAGTCTCAACTCATAGATTTGCCTTGGTCCTTATTACCATTTGCATCTTCTTGGATAATTCACACATTTTCTCATGGTATCCCAACTGTGTAGATCATCTTTTTTCTAAGTTCAAAAACTACCCTCCCCCACAGCCTTTTAAGAAACTACTTTCCCACTAATCTTGGTGTTTGAGCCACTGAAGGCCTGTCAGTTCCTGAAGAAAGCTAAATTCCCTCTTGCCTGAAGACTTAACATCATTCCCTGATCCTAGACAGCTCTACTCTTGGCAGCCTTTTCACATACTGCCTATTTACACTAAAATGCCATAAGAAATCAGATTATTTCCTTTCCTCTCCTGTTTCATTTATCCACAGTAATTTCCCAGTTTCCAAATATCACAGAGCTGAACTCCTCATTCTGTTTCCCACCCTAGAGTGAAGCTGAGAACAAAATATTCATGATTTATGAAAAACAAGCACAAATCCAGTGAAATTCTCTCTTCTTGCTCCTTTTTTCACTCCTTCTCCAAGGAGAAGCCTCAGGATTCACAGCTTTCTTAATAAAACTTCCCTTAAAACTTCCCTTTCCCTAAAGCAAGAGATATATTGTCACCTTTCTTATTTAAATGTTATGCAGAATACATCATAAGAAATACTGGACTGGATGAAGCTGAAGCTGGAATCAAGATTGCTGGGAGAAATATCAACAACCTCAGATATGCAGATGACACCACACTTATTTCAGAAAGCAAAGAATTAAAGAGTCTCTTAATGAAAGTGAAAGAGGAGAGTGAAAAAGTTGACTTAAAACTCAACATTCAGAAAACAAAGATCATGGCATCCAGTCCCATTACTTCATGGCAAATAGATGGAGAAACAATGGAAACAGTGACAAACTTTATTTAGGGGGGGCTCAAAAATCACCGCAGATGGTGACTGCAGCCATGAAATGAAAAGAAGATTGCTCCTCGGAAGAAAAGCCATGACCAACATAGCCAGCATATTAAAAAACAGAGACATTATTTTGCTGACAAATGTCCTTCTAGTCAAAGCTTTGGTTTTTCCAGTAGTCATGTATGGTATCCCATAAGTAAGCTCCGGAGTCGGTGATGGACAGGGAAGCCTGACATGAGTCCACGGGCTCACAAACTGTTGAACACAACTGAGCGAATGAACTGAACTGAAGTGAAAGCAAGAGAAAAAAATGGTTGATTATTTTTGCTTTTCAAAGAAAGAACTGTAAGCCGTCTCTTCCTAGCCTTGCTAAGCCCTAGGTGACAATTAAAACTGGAGTAAAAATAAAGAATAAATATTGAAGTAAAGAGGGTGGTAAGCCACGACAAAGTTAACCATTTCAGATAAGTTTAGTTCAGTTCGGTCGCTCAGTTTTGTCCAACTCTTTGCGACCCTATGAACCGCAGCATGCCAGGTCTCCCTGTCCAACACCAACTCCTGGAATCCACCCAAACCCATGTCCATTGAGTCGGTGATGCCATCCAACCATCTCATCCTCTGTCGTCCCCTTCTCCTCCTGCTCTTAATCTTTCCCAGCATCAGGGTCTTTTCAAATGAGTCAGCTCTTTGCATCAGGTGGCCAAAGTACTGGAGTTTCAGCTTCAGCATCAGTCCTTCCAATGAACACCCAGGACTGATCTCCTTTAGGATGGACTGGTTGGATCTCCTTGCAGTCCAAAGGACTCTTAAGAGTCTTTTCCAACACCGCAGTTCAAAAACATCAATTCTTCAGCGCTCAGCTTTCTTTATAGTCAACTCGCACATCCATACATGACTACTGGAAAAACAATAGCCTTGACTAGATGGAGCTTTGTTGACAAAGTGATGTCTCTGCTTTTAAATATGCTGTCTAGGTTGGTCGTAACTTTCCTTCCAAGGAGTAAACGTCTTTTAATTTCATGGCTGCAATCACCATCTGCATTGATTTTGGAACCCAAAAAAATAAAGTCAGCCACTGTTTCCACTGTTTCTCCATCTATTTGCCATGAAGTGATGGGACCAGATGTCATGATCTTAATTTTCTGAATGTTGAGCTTTAAGCCAACTTTTTCACTCTCCTCTTTCATTTTCATCAAGAGGCTTTTTAGTTCTTCACTTTCTGCTGTAAGGGTGGTGTCATCTGTATATCCGAGGTGATTGATATTTCTCCCGGCAATCTTGATTCCAGCTTGTGCTTCATCCAGCCCAGCGTTTCTCGTGATGTACTCTGCATATAAGTTAAATAAGCAGGGTGACAATATACAGCCTTGATGTACTCCTTTTCCTATTTGGAATCAGTCTGTTGTTTCATGTCCAGTTCTAACTGTTATTTCCTGACCTGCATACAGGTTTCTCAAGAGGCAGGTCAGGTGGTCTGGAATTCCCATCTCTTTCAGAATTTTCCACAGTTTATTGTGATCCACACAGTCAAAGGCTTTGGCATAGTCAATGAAGGAGAAGTAGATGTTTTTCTGGAACTCTCTTGCTTTTTCGATGATCCAGTGGATGTTGGCAATTTGATCTCTGGTTCCTCTGCCTTTTCTAAAACCAGCTTGAACATCTGGAAGTTCATGGTTCACATATTGCTGAAGCCTGGCTTGGAGAATTTTGAGGATTACTTCACTAACGTGTGAGATAAGTGCTTCATTATAATAAACACTAATGTAGACAATCACATACTTGAACTCTTGCTAACATATATATGACCCTTTAATCAATCTGGTCTGACACAAACATACATTTTGAAATACTGGTTTAGCTGTGATTCATTGGCTAGTTGTTTGGAGGATAGAAATTTGATTTTGGATTAAAAACACATAAAATCAGTGTCTGCCTTCTAGCTGATTTTGACCATTGAGTATATACTTCAGTAGGAAGTTAAACAAGACCAGGCATGGGATGTTCTCAACATGTTGAAACCTATAGGTCAGGATACCTTTATCCAGCACTAAAGGTAAAAAATCTAAATAGAATTCACAAGAGAAGTTTGTGGCAGTAATCTCATGGACTTTGAAGGTGCTTTATTCTTTCTACATTCAACATTCAAAAGGAGACTTATCATATCCTGAAGTAGATGGAAAATCTTCAAATCCAACCTAAAAGTTCATGAAGGAGGGTGAGAAAGGGAAGAAGAGCAGGCAAAGAATAGAAGTCACTGGGTCAAGTACAGCAGATCCCCATGTTACTATGTAGACCATGAAGAAAAATATGAAGAACCCGTGCATTGCTTCATTTCAAAGTTCCTCTTACTCTGGCTTGAGTGGCTTCGTTCTGCATATTTTGGTAGTAAAGCAAACAAAAATAGATATATATATTTTTTCCTTTCATTTTGAAGTCTGGATACGAGCCTATTTGACGTTAATTCCTACAGAATACAGACAGGATCAGATAGGCTTTCTCAAGAAATTGGCTGATTTTGGCAGAGTGCAGGGTTTGCAATACCAGTTGCTTACCAGTTCATGCATATAATGATTAACTGTTAGCTTCTTGTGGTTTCCTTTACTATGGGAACTTTGAGACTTTGATCACCTTTCTGTTTCACCCATTGTCCTTTAGTTCTACAAATTATTCACACAAACTATATTTGGTTTTCCTTTCATCTCTTATTCACTGTTCCTTCTACCCACTAACTAATGATTGTTGAATTACTCAGTAATTTAAAGACACCCACCCACCCACCCAAAGTGTAATGTTTTCACAGGCTCTTTTCTTTCACTCAAAACCATAAAGATAAGACCAAAGTTTGCCATGAAACAGCTGTTCCTAACTGTCTTTTTTAGATCTACAGTGTCCAAAATCAATATTAAAACTTCGTGGAACCTCTTATCACTATATGAAATGTTGAGACATCTATAAAAATCATTTTATAAAAAAAAATTCTAAAGACATTAAATATGGTGATTAGTAGCTATAAAGAATAGCAGATTCAAATTTTGGTTAAATAACTTGGAATATCATTGTTATTTACCTTAACAGAGATAATGGTAATTATTTGTTTGAAAAATTAATTCCAGGAAGAGACTCAGAAAAGTTGAACCATAGGCACATCCAAACCATGAATTTTTAATTATATCATACATTTTAAATATCAGACAATATGCCACGTGCTGTGTTGGACATTCTAGCTATTATCACATTAATTCTCCACAATCATATGGGGTAGATTTCATTATTCTGTGCCTTTATCTAAGAGGAAACTAAAAATCAGAGGAGTCAGAAAGCAAACCCAAAGGAAGTGCTCACACTGTAATCTAAGTTATCAGAAGTACACAATCATATATTTCCATCACATTACACAGCCTCCTTTGGCTAGATGGTACCTAAACCAGAATTTTTATTTTCCCCTTTTAAAATTATTTTGTACTTTATGATACTGAATAGCTAGTTTTGTTACATCTTCTCTCTCCTTTTTTGATTCAAATGATTGCATGCACAATGGTCTAATACTTGAATAATGTTACAAGGTTATTTAAAGAAAAAAAAAAAAAAGATGTACCTTGCTCAACTGCCTCTATCCAAGTCCCCCTTTAGCTGTTTCTTTTCACATCTGTGTCCATATTTTAAATAAGATGTTTAAATATTTTTACCTTCGTTATTATTTCTGTTCTTACAAATGTGAAATGGAAGCTCAGTAAGGTAAGGGAGCTTGACCGAAGTCACCCAGCTGGTCAGTGGGGTAGTCAGGATGCAAATCCAAGTTGGATTGACTCTGTAACCCGTATTTTCCCTCAACTTTTAGAGCTTCCAAATGCATCAGAGCAGGAAAACATGTCAGGATAAGCATCTTCTCGCTGTCATTTTTGGCTCTTATTACTGTCTCTCCAGCTTCTTTCCCAAGAGAAGAGTGTATCTGACTTTCAGATTATTTAGATGTCTGAGCATCAGACAAAATCTAGGATAAACCGAAATCCATGACTCCCCTCCAGAGCATTCCCTCCTTCAAATCAGAACCAGCTCTCACCGTGTATTTAAAGGTGATTTTGTTATCTGATGCTGCAGATTGAAGGATGGTGCCTTTCTCATGAGGGAATTCTGAGTGCTGAGCAGAGGGATTCCTAGACAGGGGAAAGGGATTGAAAATGTGTCCTCCTTACTGTGACCTCCTGAATGCCTGGTACAAGGCATACAGCGGTGCTCAATGTGTATTTGATGAATAAAGGAAATTGTGTATGTGTCTCTAAAAAAAAAAAAAAAAACAAAAAACAAAATTTAGACATAGTTTATTTTGCCTTATGAAAAAAAGAGTTAAGCTCTTATGTTTACAATTCACTCAACATATACACTTCCTCCATCCATTTTCTTTGTTTAGAAGAAACTTTTAAATTGATTTTATCTTATTGCAACAATAACAATATTGTTCATAGATAAATCATTTGCTATACTGGAACAACATTTCCCTTCCTTGTGCAATTTTTATTTAGTTTCCCTGTAATTCAAGGTTATCAATTTTAACTGTTCACATCTGAACAGTCAGATATCATCTGCAAAGTGTGCTCTGCATTGTTACAGAGTTACTTGAGATACACTATTAGTGTTCATTTCTCCCCTATCCTCTTTGCCCACATTGTTTTCTACTTTTATTTTTTCCTTTTTTATTTTATTTTAAAGAAATTTTAGGGAAAGTTTAGGATAAATTAATTTTAAACCAGCTGTGATTGATCCCAAGTCCAATACACCCTGAATACACAAGTCCAATACGAAGAACTTAGGATTTACCAGAACAACATGTAATGTTGCTTTGTATAATAATTTGTTTTGCTTTTATAACATGGAACAGGGCACTTATTTTCTGTTTCTTTGGATCTAAATTTGTATTGAGCAGATCGCATTTTACAGAGCAGTCACTTTATGGATTCCTATTGCTGGCAATCAATGGCAGCAGTCAACCAATTCATCACGCCATTTTTTGAACCTGAAATGTTAAATGGGACAGCTGGTAGTAGAAAGAGTTTTCCTTAATAAATTAAGTATAGTAATAATTTTTAAAAAACTTTTATTTTAAAAATTGTGTTTTTTACACTTACATTTTATATATTTTAAAAATCAATTTGAGATTTTAAAATGCTTCATGACAAATTATATGGGAGAAGGGACTTTCCAATTTTTTAACACCAAACAAGTAAGTTTATTTGATTTTTAACCAATTTGCCATTGAACCATTTTAGCAGGATAAATTATTCTGCCCTTCAGCAATATTGTTGGCAATTATATTAAAGGAGAACAGGAAGGATTACATATAAATTTCCTTTACAACTTCCCTTTTGAAGTAGCAGAGCCAGTCTTTATAAGAATCAAGCACGGAAGAACTTGTTTTTGTATCAATACATGAAACAGAAGTCTTCACCTGTTTAAAAAACTTCATCCACTTTTCGAGAAGAAAATATTTTCTCTTCAAATATAAAGAAAATTCAAATTAAAAGAGAAAGATATTAAGAGTGAGTTGTTTTATAAATTATTTATTAATTTATTTCAGCAGAAACACAGGTTCCCAGACTTATTTTTATTTATTATGTCTTTTGTTAAAGGAATTTTGAAACAAGAAAATGGAAGAAAATTAAAATATCAATAAAAGACTGTGTTTTTTTTAACTTTTAAACCTCTCAGGATTATTTTATTTTATTTTTTTTTTTCCTCTTTTTTTTTTTTATTATTATTTTTTTTTTCCAGTGGGTTTTGTCATACATTGATATGAATCAGCCATGGATTTACATGTATTCCCAATCCCGATCCCCCCTCCCACCTCCCTCTCCACCCGATTCCTCTGGGTCTTCCCAGTGCACCAGGCCCGAGCACTTGTCTCATGCATCCCACCTGGGCTGGTGATCTGTTTCACCATAGATAGTATACATGCTGTTCTTTTGAAATATCCCACCCTCACATTCTCCCACAAAGTTCAAAAGTCTGTTCTGTATTTCTGTGTCTCTTTTTCTGTTTTGCATATAGGGTTATCGTTATCACCTTTCTAAATTCCATATATATGTGTTAGTATGCTGTAATGTTCTTTATCTTTCTGGCTTACTTCACTCTGTATAATGGGCTCCAGCTTCATCCATCTCATTAGGACTGGTTCAAATGAATTCTTTTTAATGGCTGAGTAATATTCCATGGTGTATATGTACCACAGCTTCCTTATCCATTCATCTGCTGATGGGCATCTAGGTTGCTTCCATGTCCTGGCTATTATAAACAGTGCTGCAATGAACATTGGGGTGCATGTGTCTCTTTCAGATCTGGTTTCCTCAGTGTGTATGCCCAGAAGTGGGATTGCTGGGTCATATGGCAGTTCTATTTCCAGTTTTTTAAGAAATCTCCACACTGTTTTCCATAGCGGCTGTACTAGTTTGCATTCCCACCAACAGTGTAAGAGGGTTCCCTTTTCTCCACACCCTCTCCAGCATTTATTGCTTGTAGACTTTTGGATAGCAGCCATCCTGACTGGCGTGTAATGGTACCTCATTGTGGTTTTGATTTGCATTTCTCTAATAATGAGTGATGTTGAGCATCTTTTCATGTGTTTGTTAGCCATCTGTATGTCTTCTTTGGAGAAATGTCTGTTTAGTTCTTTGGCCCATTTTTTGATTGGGTCATTTATTTTTCTGGAATTGAGCTGCAGGAGTTGCTTGTATATTTTTGAGATTAATCCTTTGTCCGTTTCTTCATTTGCTATTATTTTCTCCCAATCTGAGGGCTGTCTTTTCACCTTACTTATAGTTTCCTTTGTTGTGCAAAAGCTTTTAAGTTTCATTAGGTCCCATTTGTTTAGTTTTGCTTTTATTTCCAATATTCTGGGAGGTGGGTCATAGAGGATCTTGCTGTGATTTATGTCGGAGAGTGTTTTGCCTATGTTCTCCTCTAGGAGTTTTATAGTTTCTGGTCTTACATTTAGATCTTTAATCCATTTTGAGTTTATTTTTGTGTATGGTGTTATAAACATTTTATTTTCCATGGTTTTAGACTCAGGATCCAGAAATATTTTAGCAGCAAATCTAGTAAACCATCTTCTTAGAGTCCATGAATCAGTAACTTTGGAAGATTGACACACCAAATGAAAGATGATTTCTTCCCTCTGTCTGGATTTCTTATCTCAGAACTGTTTCTAGTATCAAGAAGACTTGTTTTCAAATATTAAGAGAAGAGGACGGGGGTGGAGAGATAAGGAGAGAGAAGTGGAGTCATCTGTCATCTACACTGTCAACAATCAGACTAAAATTCAAAATGATTTACTTCCTTTTTTAAAATGTCTGTATTTTTAATTGGAGGATAATTGCTTTACAATGTTGTGTTGGTTTCTGCCACATGTCAACATAAATCAGCCATAGGCATTCATATGTCCCCTCCCTCTTAAATCTGCCTCCCACCTCCCACCCCTCTAAGTTGTCACAGAACACTGGATTTGAGGTCCCTGTAACATACAGCAAATTCTCACTGGCTATCTAATTTTACATGTGGTAATGTATATGTTTATTCTCTCAATTCACCCCACCCTCTCCTTCCCCCACTGTGTTCACAAATCTCTCTTCTATGTCTGTGACTCCATTCCTGCCCTGAAATAGGTTCATCACTATCATCTTTCTAGATTCCATATATATATGTTTATATATTTGTCTTTCTCTTTCTGACTTACTTCACTCTGCATAATAGGCTTTAGGTTCATCCACCTCATTAGAACTGACTCAAATGAGTTCCTTTTTATGGCTGAGTAATATTTCATTATATGCTTGTGTATATATCTACATCTATATATATATACATATACATATACATATATATATATATATACACACATACAAGTTCTTTAGCCATTCATCTGTCAATGGACATCTAGGTTGCTTCCATTTCCTAGCTATTGTAAATAGTGCTGCATTGAATGATTTACTTTCAAAAGTTAATGAAATAAAGTTAACAAGTTTCAAGAGAAGAGCGGTCCTGCCAAATACATAAAATGTAGATTATTATGGTTATTAAAAGGAAGAGGATATTTAAATTTTAAGGGCCTAAATAAATATGGTCCACTGGAGAAAAGAATGGCAAACCACTTTAGTATTCTTGTCTTGAGAACCCCGTGAACAGTATGAAAAGGCAAAAAGATATGACATTGAAAGATGAACTCCCCAGGTCAGTAGGTGTCCAATATGCTACTAGAGAAGAGCACAGAAATAGTTCCAGAAGGAATGAGGTGGCTGAGCCAAAGCAGAAACAAAACACAGTTGTGGATATGTCTAGTGGTGAAAGTAAAGTCTGATACTGTAAAGAACAATACAGCATAGGAACCTGAAATGTTAGGTCCATGAATAAAGGTAAACTTGAAGTGGTCAAACAGGGCATAGCAAGAGTGAATATTGACATTTTAGGAATCAGTGAATCAAAATGGATGGGAATGGATGATTCAATTCAGATGACCATTATATTTACTATTGTGGGCAAGAATTCCTTCGAAGAAATGGAGTAGCCCTCAAAGTCAACAAAAGAGTCTGAAATGCAGTACTTGGTGCAATCTCAAAAAAGACAAAATGATTTCTTCATTTTCAAGGCAAATCATTCAGTAACATAGTAATCCAAGTCTATGCCCCAACCACTAATGCTGAAGAAGCAGAAGTTGAACAGTTTTATGAAGACCTATAAGACCTCCAAACTAACACCAAAAGAGATGTCTTTTCATCATAGGGGAGTGCAATGCAAAAGCAAGAAGTCAAGAGATACCTGTAGTAACAGACAAGTTTGGTCTTGGAGTATAAAATAACATAAGGCAAAGGTTAATAGAGTGCCAAGACAATGCACTGGTCATAGCAAACACACTTTTCCAAGAACATAAGAGGCAACTCTACACAAAAACATCACCAGATGATCAATACCAAAATCAGATTGATTATATTCTTTGCAGCTGAAGATGAAGAAACTCTATACAGTCAGCAAAAACAAGACCAGGGACTGATGTGGCTCAGATTATGATCTCCTTCTTGCAAAAGGAAACTTAAATAAGAACATAGGGCAAACCACTAGGCCATTTGGATATGAACTAAATCAGACACAGTGGAAGTGACAAATAGATTCAAGGGATTAGATCTCATAGACAGAGTGCCTGAAGAACTATGGATGGAGGTTCATAACATTGTATAAGACTCGAGGATCAAAACCATCCCCAAGAAAAAGAAATGCAAAAAAGGCAAAATGGCTATCTGAGGAGGCCTTGGGAACTGCCGAGGAAAGAAGAGAAGGGAAAGACAAAGGAGAAAAGCAGAGCTATACCCATCTGAAAGCACAATTTCCAAAGAATAGCAGGAGAGATAAGAAAACCTTCCTAAGTGAACAGTGTAAAGAAACAGAGGAAAACAATAGAATGAGAAAGACTAGCAATTTCTTCAAGAAAATTAGACATATCAAGGGAACATTTCATGCAACTGCTGCTGCTGCTGCTAAGTCGCTTCAGTCATGTTCGACTCTGTGCGACCCCATAGACGGCAGCCCACCAGGCTCCTCTGTCCCTGGGATTCTCCAGGCAAGAATACTGAATGGATTGCCATTTCCTTCTCCAATGCATGCATGCATGCTAAGTCACTTCAGTCATGTCCGACTCTGTGTGACCCCATGGACAGCAGCCCACCAGGCTCCTCTGTCTACAGGACTCTCCAGGCAAGAATACTGGAGTGGGTTGCCATTTCCTCCTCCACATTTCATGCAAAGGCTGGCACAATAAAGGACAGAAAAGGTATCGACTTAACAGAAGCAGAAAAGATTAAGAAGAGGTGGCAAGAAAACACAGAACTATACAAAAAAGATCTTAATGACCCAGGTAACCATGATGGTGTGATCACTCATCTAGAGCCAGATATCTTTGAA